>NC_136020.1:10075652-10383152 GCF_048128805.1 Centroberyx gerrardi
GGGTGGAGAGGGTCATGATGAAGCACTTTTTCTGCACCAAGGCATGACTTTGCAGTTTTGCATGTAATAATGCTTCTATTCGTTTCCAAACAACGTGAGGTTGCGCTGATGCGGATCACCGGCCCGACAAAATAAACCAGCCTCCTTTTTCGACCGCTGAACTTTTGACCTAGAAGCGCAAGCTGTGTGTGTCTGCGCCTCAAGTGCTCTCGGTGAATCAGAACGCTCCAAACTGTGATCCACTGCACAGTTCCCTCCTCGAAAAGGTGCTGCTGTTGCTCTGTTGTCGCTTCAGTGACTTGAAAGACTAGGCGGCAGGTTCTTTTATCCTCATGGACAGTTCATCCAAGTAAGAGTTTTTAATCCATTCAATGTACACAATCTTGCGGTTCACATGCTCAGGTCAAAGAGGGCGGGTTGCAGTGAATGTACATTTCTGCTTCCATAAACGTCCATATATCTATAAATGTCTCCAGAATTGTCCTCTCAACGCATTAAGTCCATCTGCTTAACAAGTAGGTATTACAGTATATATGGAACACATAATATCCTCACTAAACATGAACAGCTCCATTTTTGTCCCAGTCTTATTTTAGTAGCTTATGTACAGGAGGGCTATGTGTCCGCCAGGCAACCAGCCATATCCTCACACATTTACAGTATGCATTCCAGTTTTTCAGTCCTGTTCGTCGTCAGCGTCCTCTTCACAGGTTGTGTGCGTTTGTGTACGTGTGCGTCTTTGAATGAGAGCCTTCTTTACTGTAACCGCATGGGCGCATTTACGTATTTCTACCTAAAAAGTCTGTTTTCGGTTATTAATGTTTTTTTTGTTCTGGCTGCAGTTATGGAGAATTCACTGGATGGTTCATTGGATGCACAATCTATAGAATGTGTATGTGTGGATGCATGGGTTTGTGCTTGTGCGTGTGCATGTGTGTGTGTGTGTGTGTGTGTGTGTGTGTGTAAATCTGGTTGTATGTGTGCATCTCATCTCTGCGCTCAGCTTTCCTCAGACGCTACGTGGGGGTCTTTGGAGCTCATGGGTCCTCCTGTTGCGTCCCTTCTTATTTTCCTGCATCCGTCTCCACTTGGCTGTGTGCTGGGTGTTCGCCCGAGACCCCCCCATAACCTGGGACCCAGCCAGGCTGCCCTGCCCCTTCTGGCCATTTTGGGCCCTCTGGTTGTTCTTAGGTGCCTGTCCGCTCACCGTACCCAGGTTTGGTTGAGCTTTCTGGGCGTTCTGGCTCCGCGCCGCCCCTTCCCCTGTCGAGGCTCCGGCCTGGACCCTTGGGCTGCTCTGTGGTGGACCGCCCTGCTGCTTCTGGGCGTTGGGAGCCATGGCTTTGGGCCTTAACGCAGAGCTGGGACCGCCGGCACTGTCAGGTTTACCCTGACCGTTGCCGTTGGGTACCTTCACACGCTTCTGTTTGCGCTCTTTCCTCCAAACGCGATCGCAGAACTCCTCCACGCTGTTGAGGTCCGGGTGGTCCAGGAGAGACAGGAAGTCTCGGTACCACAGCCTGTGTTTGGCCGAGTGACCTACGCCACCGCTTGCCCCGGGAAGTCCAGGTAAGATGTCACCCAGCCTCTGGGTGGGGATGACCTGGAGGTTGAGGCGCAGCAGGGGCTGGATGAAGCCGTGTTCGACGGCGTGGCAGTGGTAGACGCCCGTGTCGGACTGCGTCAGACTGCGGATCAGCAGGCCCTGCTCCGTACGAAGCACCCGGTCATCTAGCTTGATCTGAGAGATGGAGAGAGAAGAGAGAGAGAGAGAGAGAGAGAGAGAGAGAGAGAGAGAGAGAGAGAGAGAGAGAGAGAGAGAGAGAGAGAAAAGGGGCAGGGTGGGTAGAACACGAGAACAGAAAGTTCAGTACAAGCAAGACAAATATAGCCACAATATAAGCTCAGCCAAATGTATTCACTTACATCATAGGGTCAAAAGTCAATCTAAACATCCACACCCTCAGGTTTCCTCCCTATCTAGGTCACCGAGGTCAAAGGTCAAATAGGTTATGGGTCATAGGTCAGTAAATGATAACACAGAGGAAAGGTGTTCCCCTCGGCAGGGAGAGGATGTTTGCCTGCAGCAATCTAATTAGTATGAAATAGATACCAGTGCAGATAGAGATGTGCGTGTGTGTGCGTGTGTGTGTGTGTGTGTGTGTGTGTGTGTATGTGTGTGTGTGAGTGTGTGTGTGTGTGTGCGTTACTATCAGCCAGCACCACGGTGTATAAATACATTGTGCAGATGAGCCATTAAGCAGGGAAGCAGCAATAGACATATTTACATTCAAATACAAATTATATATCTTCTAGCAAGTCACATACTTTTAGGAGGATTGGAATCGGAATTGACTCTCTTACACACACACACACACACACACACCTCATGCTTGCGATCGTCGTTGGGCCTCTGCAGCTGCCAGTAGATGAGGGCTCTCTGAGACTTGGGGCTGCACTCCAGGAACATACTGCTGTTCTCCACGCCGTACACACTCCTGTCCTCCACGCTGCCTCCTAGCCCGTCCATGTCATCTACACACACCCAGACATATGCACACAGAAATGAGAGACGCGTGGCAAGAAGACAAGAGTGTGTGCGTTTTTACATTTGTTAAGTCATTAATGTACCGTGATGCTGAAGGTCGGAGCACTGGGACAGAGGGTCTCCGTTCCTGATGTCCTGCCGTCTGGTTCTCCTGTGAAGAGAACATAATGAAATCAATTTCTTTTTGTTTAAACTTTTTATTGAGGAATATAGAGTAAAATAATGACATTCCTGGTATCCGAGACTTTTCACAGCAATTATTCCAAGCATAGAAGGAAAAAAAACAGTGGAATACCCTAATGTTCCCCTCATTTCTACTCCCTAACGCGCAATCTCACCCGTGTTCCTCTGTGGAGGAAACGAGTAATGTAATCAAATGTATGCCTTGAGGCTGGCGTCAGCATAGGGGTTAGAGAAGCGGGCGTGTAACCAGAAGGTCACCGGTTCAAATCCCTGGCCCAGCTGGCAGGGAGAAGTGAATGAGAAATGCTCTCTCCTCCCTCAACAGCTAACTTTACGATTCCCTTGAGGAAGGCCCCTTAACTACTCCAAAATGGTCAAGGAATACACTTGGTCACATATACAGATAGTTGTGCTATTTATTTTTAACCAGTAGGGGGCAATGTTACCTAACGGCGTCCTACATTCACCTTCCAACTCTAGTGGATTCAGGAATAGAAAAGGAGTGTTTATTCAACCTTCACTCCACTGCTAAATCACATGGGTGAAAGAACAACTAAACCCTGGCAGAATGTAGGAAACATAAACCTGTACGGCAATGAAACAATGTGCTTCACTGCCTGCTGATGAACCGTTATTATGAAACACATACAGTATTGTTTCGCCCTTGAAATCCCTTGTAAAACAGCCCCGCGCTCTGTCCTTTTCGACATGAGAGCCCCCTATGTCGTTCAGCGTTTTACTGCGACGGCGAGGCGTTTTCACAGCCCGGCTTTACTGGCTAACTGCGAATGTGTCTCCCCTAGTTCCTAGTTGTCTTGGTTCATGGCCGTGGTTAAAATCTTTGACGTGTGCTGTAAAAATCAGAGTGCAGAGAGAGCGAGGTAAGCCAAAGGTGCGGTGTCTCCCGTGTAGAGGGCTGGGAGGAAAGAAAGAAACAAAAAAGGGGAGAGAGGGGCAGAAAAAAAGTGGGGTGGCTAGAGGTAAAGAAGAAACAGATGGAATGAAATGCTGGGATAAGGAGGAGGGAGAGTGGTCAGTGTGTGTGTGTGTGTGTGTGTGTGTGTGTGTGCCCTACACCATGCCCTACCTCTCTAATTCAGCCCTTCTCTTTTGCATCCAAAGTATGGAGACACATATCCTCCCTTCTTTACTTTTCTTTGCATGTTGTACTGGATACTTGTCTGTCTCTTTTTACTCTCTCCCTCTCTGTCTCTCTCTCTCTCTCACACACACAGACACACACGTCCCTCTTCCGTAGATTTCCTGGGCTAACATTCCTGTCTTTTTGGCTGTCTGAGCACGTGCGGGGCCGGGTGTCTGGTTCTCATTCGGGGAGAGAGCGGCAGGGAAAATATTTGGAGTGGAGTGGAGTGGAGAGCTCTGAGGAGCCGGGCCTGGCCTTAACCATGGGGTGTGCCACCTCCTCTGTAACCCTGCCCAGCTCCAGTATACCCACTGGCCTACTTCTGATGGTGTGAGAAGTTCTGGATGAATGAGATGCTGGGGTGTAGTGCCGTGTGTGTGTGTGTGTGTGTGTGAGGGCCGTAGCGGTCAGCCTAATCCCGCTGGATGCAGCAGAGGGTAATTTGAGGGTGTGTATGTTCATACCTCCTGGCTGCAGGGTGAAGCGGTCAGACAGCTCCTGTTGGCTATAATTTGGTGTGTGTGTGTGTGTGTGTGTGTGTGTGTGTGTGCATGTGTCTGTGTGTGCTTGTGTGTTTGCATGTGTGTCTTTATGTATGTGTGTGTGTGTGTGTGTGTACATCTTGGCTGTAGGCTGCAGTGATCATGACTCTGTTACTGGCTGGGGCTGTAAGCCACGGTGCCGAATTTTACTTCTTGGCTGTGGAATGCAGCACCCACTTAGCTTGTGTGTGTGCGCGCGTGTGCACATTTAATTGCCGTGTTTTTGTGCCTGTGTAATTTACTTTCGAGATTACTTCCATGTTTGGATGTTTCGGCATGTACTGTGTATCCACCACGCACCTACACTGGATCACAGCACATGCAAATGGGGCAGAAGTAGCCTAGAGGTTAGAGGGACGAGGTTGTCAAAGACCAGCTGGGGAAATCTGTCTGGGGAGGGTGAATGGGTGAAAGCTCTCCCTTTCATCGACAACTGCGCTCGAGCTGCCCTGGAGCAAGGCACTTACACCCAATTGCTCCAGTGGAGCTGCTCAACAGCAGGCTGTAGCTATACTGGACAGCTCCCAGGTGTGAATGTGTGTGACGGTGTAAATATGAGGCAGGGTGTTGCTGAAAAAGAGCATGCATGCTCGGCAAACCCTCGCTGGATAAATAAAGGTTAAAGAAAAACATTTGGTTTGTGTATGCGTGCTCCTACCTCTTGGCAGTGGGAAAGTATCTGGAGCACTCGGTGCCGTCCCAGGCGCAGTACGGGTCTCGGGCCAGACAGCACTCAGCACAGGCTTTCCCGTACACCTCGCAACGGTGCAAAGGCATCTGTGATACACCCAGGCCCGAGCCGAGGTACAACTGTTGCTGTAGGAGCCAAAGAAACAATAAAGACGTAAAAAATGAGTGTTCCTGTGTGGCTCACTTGGATGGTTCTGTGTAGGAAGGAGGAGGTTGTGGGTTTGATTCCCAGTGGGCAATCTGGTCTCTGGATATCCCTGTTTGCTTCATGGCCTAGCATACTTAAAATATATTATCCTTTTTATGGTTTCTCTTGGACTTGTACTCTTGTCAACTAGATTATGTGTGAAAACAAGTCCTTACCTGCTTGGTGGACAGCTCCATAGCAGTAATGGGAGTTGGCTCCTGCAGAAAACAAATAAACCACATTTAGCACCACATCTACTGACATTGTCAATTCTAATAGGACTTCAACTTCACAATCTGTGTTGCACTCTGTTCCCATGAGTGAACGGCGTACCCTGAAGACAGTCATCTCCTCCAGCACCACCTCCTCCAGGTCATGCCAGCTCTCTCTGGGGATGGTCACCACCTTCAGCACCGTACCCATGTCTGAGAGACAGGAGACAGACAGGTATATAAAACTCTTGTATGGCTATGAATGAACTTCGTGGTTTATTAGCGAGGCAATTCATTATGTAAAGGTCCAATCTGTGACCGGTCCCCGGACCTGCTGCACCAGTATACATAGTATGCAATTGGGTTGAAAAGATTTTTTTTACTATGAAATTTATTGTCTGACCTTTTTTTCTATATGGTAAAACATGTTTGTAAATACTGGAATTTTGTAATGAGTAATGATGGGTTAAGAAAGATCCAAAAAATCTATTTCATGTCATTATTCAGGAATATTTGTGAAATTGCCAAAAAATGTAGATGACCAAATAAAGTGCTGACTGTCTATAATATAGAAAGTATTTGAGCAGTATCCATAGAGTTGCTATGTATCACATTTGCTTTTCACTTGACAGCTAAAAAAATACAATAAAATGTAACTTGTATTCTATCGGAATAATATTTCAACAAATACAGAAATCTACTGATAAGAAAAAAACAGTTACCAGTGTACAGCCTGGCATATTAAAAAGTGCTGAGGCACTGTGTGATGTGTGAAGCTGTGTACCTGTGCCGATGAACATGACATCGTACTGTCCGTCCTCTGCCTCCACTCTGTCCACCACCAGCTGGGAGAACTGGTAGTCCACGTCTGTCCGAACCACGATGGGACGGCCCCCCATTGGGTGCACTGGGTTGTACATGGCCGGGTGGCCCCTGGCGAAGGTGATGACATCATCGGGCAGGTCCTTGGTGGAGTCGAAACCTCCGAACGTCTTACTGGGGCACTGAGAATGAGACCGAATCGCATACAGTTACATTTGAGAACGACAACTTTCTATGCTCAGAACTTTTCTACATTTATGGCCAATTGCTTGTATGGAGACTCACAGTTCCAGGCCGGGGGTAGGGCACCCTCCCTTGGAAGGGCACCCACTGGTAGTTGGGTCCGTCTCTGTGAGCGTAGGGACCCAGGAAGACCCTCCTGATGTCTGCCATGTTGTACATACACACTGCTGAGCCTTTAAAGATGTTACTGCGGAGGAAGAGACAGCAGTGGAAAATGGAGAAGGAAAGAAAGAGGGCGCGGTTGAAGGGAGGGAGGGAGGGAGAAGACGGTGAAGGACAGAATAAAGAAAGAGGACAGAGAGAGCCAGAGAGAGAGAATTCATAAATGATGGGTCACAAGACAGGGATTAGGCACTTGTGAAATACTGTAGAAAGACAACAAAATGACCCTTCAGCACACAAAAGACAGAAGGGAGAAAGGTTGTCATCAGTTAACTATGGGATGACAGATTGGAACTTCTCTCTGATTGCTTCCAGCCTCCTGAGAACGGACAGGAATTTGGGCACACCACCAACAAAACAGGAGACCTGGTTCAGAGCATATTTGAAACCGCTTCCAATATTTTGTGAGCGTTCGCTTGAGCCTGCTTAGAGAGCCAGATGGATGGGTTTTGCACTTACTGGCCAGGCAAGGTCCAAACCAGGCAAGGTCAATCAATCACACAAAAAGGAATTGATGGGGATTTTCTTTCAAACTGTGTTTTGTCCCAGGTCAGCCAAAAGACAGCAATCTGGGCCATGACTCATTCAAGTGGAGAATTTGGGCGTTCCAAAAGAATATTCCAAGATATATATTCCACAAGAGCTATTAAGTATCTGCGTGGAGATTGTGACAAAGTGACCTGGCCGACTGCAATCTTTGAGCATCCCAAGTCCATAAATACTTTTGGAATTGAATTGGATGAAGACTTTTAACCTCTGGAAAACGTATCAAGACTTGGAACAACGCTTGGGAATGGATAATCCTTTATACATTATTGATTATCTGCTGTAAATTGCAATGTTAAAAATCATCTCCTGAAGTTCATCAAAGACTCCTATAATTTGTTTAAATTTTGTGCTGTGAATAATTTTGCAAGCGTCACTTTTTACAATCATGGCTCTTATTTTGGACACAAAATCGAACGCTTCAGTAACAGATGAACATTGAGTAGGGACGTCCTTTGTCTTACCGACTGCAAAGGGAAGTTGTATCAGAGTAAGTAGTGATGCGGACGGCATACAAACAACCAACAGTAGTCACCAAAGCACGGAAGATGAATGGATTAGCATTTGTAAATGTTAATTACAGAGAAATTCAATTAACTGCAGGGGCATAAAAAGACACTCCAATGTCTATGCCTGGGGAGAAGGGCGAACATGTGCTTGTGCTGATACACACACTTTGAGAGAAAGAGAGAGAGAGAGAGAGAGAGAGAGAGAGAGGGAGGGAGGGAGAGCAAGAGACAGACAGAGAGACACACATTCAGTCAACCCTATCTCATACACACACATGCTTCCACATGCACACATACACTCACATAGATGCAACTCACAAAAACACACACACACACATACACACACACACGCCCACGAACAGGGGCACAATCAAACATTGATCTGTCAGTGGCAGCTTCTATGTGCCTCATTAAGCGGCGATATTAAAAGCCGGTCCCTCTGAATCCCCGCTCTATTCATCTCTGAAAACCGGCCACTTAGAAAACCAATTAAACCACTCTAATTCCTCAAAGCCCCATAATTGAATTTTCAAGCGTGCATGTGTGCGTGTGTGTGTGTATGTATGTGCGGGTGTGCAGGTGGGTGTGTACGTGCGTGCTCGCCGCCGCACACCGACCCCTCGATTTGAATGCGTTCCAGAAAGCTGAGAAAACCCATACGGGCCCGGCGACGCGAGGCGGCTGCCAGTGTGCGTTAGCTAGCGCCGTCGTTCTATTCAGCCTGTCTTATCATTAGCGGTGATTGATGGTGAAGTGTTTGTCCTCCTTTCAAAGCGGTTCAGAGACACTAGCGGACACAAAGTCCCCCACCCTCCCGAATGCAAATGCATCATCATCATGATAAGTGCCGCCATCTGTGCCGTTTCAGCTCACTTATCTGCCTTGCCCCATGCCTTCACCTCGCCGTACGCTTCAATAGAACCACACCCGGCCTCTCAACCCCCCCCCCCCCCCCCCCCCCCCAAATTCAAGGCTGGGGCGGTGGCCAGGGGAGAGGAGCGCGTTCCTGCTGAGCGAGGATCATGTTTCCCCCCCCCCCCGCGCTCCCTCCTGTTCCGTAATCTGATTTCCCTCCAAGCCTCTGCCAAGGTTTCAATGAAAACGGGGGACAGGTAGCGGGGAGCAGGGGGAATCGGCTAAAAGCAATCTCCAATCTGAGCGGCGAGACTCGGGGCGGGGGTTCCAGACGGGGGAAAGCGACCGTAAGACACCTGTAAGTGGATTACGGGATGGGGGAGCGCTGTCTGGGAATTCGCCGGGGCGCGCCTGGTCGCTCGCCTCCTTTCCGAGTCATTACGAATGGTTAGGAAATTACGGATAGAGGGATGGGATGAAGAACAAGAAAAGAAGGAATCCATGAAGGGAAACAAGGAGCATGTGTGTTTTTCATATACAGAGGAAATAACTTGTCCAGGATGGTTGCCCGCTGAATATATCAACTCCTTCTGATCTCCTAGCAACAAAACAACAAAACAGATATGATACTACCAGCGCCTGTCCGTGTCCTGCATGCTATTTGAGAATTGGAGCCCTTGAACGCACATTTGGAGCTTCTAATGAACAGATCTGGATATGAAGGTACCTGGATGTGGTGAAAACAGCGTAGATGACCGGATTCTTTGGATCCTTGGAGCTCATGAGAAACACATCCTCTGAAAATACAAAACAACATCAAATCAGTAAACTTTTGGGGTCTTTCAACAGCCGAGCATTTGAAAGAGAATCTGATTCTGTCACACACACACATTAACAGACGTAAAGACTTACGCAGCTCGTCAAAGTGTGTATCAATGCCGTTGGCCCCCGGCACTGAGCACATTAGCCGGGCCTTGAGGAAGGTGGTCCACTTGTTCACCAGACTCCTGTGACCTCCCTGGTCATTCTGCATAACAGACACACACACATTCTTATAATAACAACATCAACGCATGCAGTTATATCTGCAAGAGAATGTAGATATGTGAGAAATTCAGATTCAGAATACAGTCTTTCCATTGCAACAGTGAACTGTAATAGGGACTTTGGTCATGTGGGATGTGACATATTCATATTCTTTCACTTCAGGGGTGTATGTTAGTTTGTGTGTGTGTGTGTGTGTGTGTGTGTGTGTGTTGTTACCTTACACAGTTGTCCTATCCTGGCGATGGTAGCCTTGCCAGTGTGCTCCCCGTCCATGGCGTTCTCTTTGAAAAACAGGAAGATCTTATCGTCTTCGGGGTTGTCACTCTCTGGGATCAAGTTTACCCCCACAAACCTGGGGTCTAGAGGGCAGACATGCACACACACACACACACACACACACACATGTAAACACACGTTCATACATACACAGAGAAAAAGAATAAAGCTGAGAAACATCACACACAGTGAATATGCAGTACATGACAGAGTTAAGGCACTTACTAAAACACGCCTAAATAATTTATGCGTAAACACTCAGAAAAAGACAAACAGAATCACACACCTACACAAAGACCATTTTACAATCCAACCAATATCCCAAGGAGCATCCTGTCACTTCTATTTTACACCTCAGAAAACAATCCACCGTAATATTCTGCAGTCACGGCCCAGTAATACCAGCCATGCACTTTACACCCTGGTGTTACAGTATCTCACTTTACCCCAACCAAGCGCTCCAAGTCCAAATCCCACATAACCCCCGTCTCCAGCCCACATCCTCACAAACACACATGGCTCCGATTGTACCGGGTAATACTTGAATAAATCTATCTCGGCTTCGGGCGCGAGAGGAAATCAAAACTAAACGAGCGAGCCGGGGCCTTAGGCTTGGATATCCCCGGCCTGAGGGGCGTAAGGGTTGAGGAAAAGCGGTCGCAGTCACTGAGGCGTCGTCACGCGTAAAACGAGCCCGTGTCTAAGAGCTAGGGGGTTAGCCGGAGAGAGAAACAAGCAGTGCCATGTTACGCCTCTACGGCTGTTTGGTAGGATATAGAGTAGCTGTGAAAAGGGAGAGTGTGGCCAAAGTGGGAAGCAGATTTATAAGCGCTGTGCGGGTGCGAGACCTTCGGTATGAATCATGTGTACCGCACACACACTTCATACCTCTATTGAATGTGTGCCATTCAATATGGACATTCATAAATTCAACATGTGCATGCGCTCGCGTACACGCAAAACACACACGCTGCCGCCAGCGTCGCCATTGAGGTCATACAATTCATTACATTTAATTCCCAACAAAAGGCCACTTCATTCAATGGAGATTTAATCCAACCTCAATGTCAGCGAGTGTTAAAAGATGGAGAAGAGTGTAAATAAATGGCATGAATCGAGTCTAGCAAAGCCAGGGTTTAACCCTAAATCCTTTTGAAGTGCATACTCATTTTAGAATCAACAGCTATTAAGGATTCATTCCCAAGTTTCTCTCTTGTTACATTTGAGTACCATGTAACCTCGTTGATAAAGGCTCAATAGAATATCCCCATCCCGGTAATCCATGCAATTACAATCCCTCCTTTGTGGAGGAGCAGTCGGATTTTGCCGGGGCGAATGGATGCAGTCCCTGGCGTATTTGTTTGAACAGGGTGAATAGATAGATGGGGATTAACGTGGGCACAATACCTTTTCCCTTTTAAATCGCTCTTTATGAATATGTCATAGCAATCAGCACTGCAGAGACGAGTGTTTGTGTGTGTGTGTGTGTGTGTGTGTGTGTGTGTGTGTGTGTGTGTGAGTGTTTTGAGGGTGCTTATTGGGGGAGGGTGGTGGACTGAGGAATTTGACTCCGCAACAGGAAAACAGCTGAGAGCGGATTAGTTCTGTGGGAAAGAGGGGAAAAGGATGGCCTGGCTTGGGGGAAAGGTTCAAACTGACCTTTTGTGGCTCCCTAAGTCCTGCACGGTGCCGACAGATAGCCAGACAGGCTGGACAGTCGGTAACCCGCACTGCTGCACTAATCTTACTAGCACAGGCAAATCCACTGACTTTGTGAATGGGGCTCTGATATCGATGTCTGCATATGAATGGAGATGATTGGAGGGTCGAGGCTCGTGAAAGGTTTTAAAAGACCTAATGCTTCAAAGTCCATTGAATAGCTCAATGGTGTTCTTTCTCCCCCAAAAATGGCCAATCACAGGGGTTCACTGCCAAGAAAAGCTAGATCATACAAAACACAGTTCAGCTTTCATCAGAAGAATGTATTTTGGAAGGGAGAATGAAGGTTTCCACAAAGTCTAGTTTCCCACCATTGTCATACTTTCTCCACTCGCTACTGAGGACAAATTTACACTTGCCCAGACTGAAAATAGCTAAAACCTTCATCTGAATTTTTTTTTTACCATTCAGCCATCTTGAATCATGCTGCTCCGTCCTGATTGGATGATGATCTCCCAGGGTACGGAAGATAGCAAAGTCCCTTCCCATGAAGTCAGCAGATGTGCCAGAGTACAGCTCTCCATCTGCCAAAGACAAGGTAGAGTTAGTAACAAATCACCAGCCGGAGGTAAATGTGTACTTCCTGGCACCAATCACAACAGAGATCAAACTCACCAATCAGGAGTGAGGCTGAGAGCATCTTGGGGTCATAGGGGCTTTTCCCGCGGCCATTCTCGAAATGTGATTCCAGTCGAAAGATGTTGTCCTGGGGTGGAAAGGGTCGAAGTTCAAAACGAGGCCATTGGAAGCCCAATTAAGCCACGCTAAAAGTACATTTATAGGCCGTGTCTCAAATTACCCCATATTCTCCTTATAGCACACTATTTTTGGTGAGATGCACCACAACCGAACATGAGCAATAATACACAAATATGTATTTACACTGCTCCATCTAACCCAACTGAGCTCAGTTCTGCTCTGGCTACCAATCATCAATAGTGACTGCAACTGTGCACTGGACAGACATAATGGGGAAGAGTGTGGGATCACGCATTACAGACACAGATCACCACTGGAGTCTTTGAATATATTAAGAGTGGCCGCGAAAGAAAGCTCTAATTCACTCCTGTTTCTTTGAATCAGTGACTGACAACACCATTTTAAACTCTAGCGAACACATGCAGGGCAGCCTATGTTGCAAACCAGCATGGTGCGCACACTCATCCCCCTCCCCATTGTTGGACTGCTGAACCCATGCTGGTACATTGATTAACCTGTAGACCTTTATCAAGATGACTGATTAAACTTTTATGTAAGGGAGAGGTTGTTTAATTTCCGACGACTGATGTCGGACCGTGTAATGACCGCTTTCTCGCTTCGCACAAAAGGAAACACTGATGAGAAGATAACAATCAATGAAGGGAATGAATACTGCTGCGCTTGACAAAAAGAGGAGAAAACCTTTTGTGCGTGTGCGTGTGTGTGCGTGTGTGTGTGTGCATCAGCATGTGTCTGAGAGTGTGCACAAATGAATGCACACATACACAGTGCAGTCAATGTACACAGTTGCAGTGTAGGAATTCTTTATAGGGGAACTAATATTGGACAAACTTTCTCTCCCATTACTGTACTTCTGCAGCCTTGTGTGACGTTTCATAACACATTGATAGATGCCCAATCAGAATTACATTACCTTCCACATATATTGATATGACACTAATGAAACATGTTTAAACCAGCATCCATGCACCTCTGTGTAACCATGTCTTACCTCTGCCCTCTTGCCCATTTCCAAAAAAGCACAGATGGGGTGGAAAGCCCCCGTGCCACAGATGTACAGGTGGGTCTGGTTGTACGGTTGGAGGACCCGGATGAAGTTAGAACACTCCTTCTGGAAAAGAGATAAAAGAGAGACAAGGAACTTCAAAACTCTAGTCTTTTCACTGAGACATACAGCAGGCAAAGAGATTTTAATACATTTGTGTATGCAATTTATGCCTGCATTTACAGTACGGAATAATCCTACTGAACAAAATGTACTATCCACCGAAGTTTAGTATATCAAAACTTATAGTCCTTTATGAAATAGCTTGCAAATGTTAGCAATGATCCCAAAACCACTCACTCACGCCTCCAAAACCATATAGTTTAAATAAAGTTTTATCCTTTAATAAGATGTAAAAGTTTTTTTAATAGGGACAAGCTCTGAGGAAATTCCATCTAAAAGCAGGGACTTTCCAGTTGGCTTGGAAATGACTTATGAAATTGAGTCGCGTTCAAGGAAATCCCACCTGTAAGTCGAATCAGGCAAATCCACCTCAGAGCTGTAATGATCCATATGTTTGGATTTACTGAGGGTATTTGGGTTGGATCCCCTGCACATGCTGATAGTCCCAGTGCTGTGAGACTGTTTATTACAGTGCTAATGAACAGGATTGGTTAATCTAGGGGGGTTATTAACAGCCTCGAGGAGCTGATTCGGGCCCATGTGTTTAAGACATTAGGCTGGGGCTTGCTTAATTATAAATACATGCTGAATATCCACCTAACAAATAAGCGCACGCATGCACAGGGGACGTTAAATCGCACACACATCACATGCATATACACACACACACACACACACACACAAATTCTCCCTCTTTCGTCCTCCCTCTCACACATGTATATCTCTTTAGCGGGTCAGTAAGAAAATAAAGACGGGCCATCTGTATCAACAATAGGTGTGTGTGTGTCCTGTCTGCAGACCCCTAAATCTCACGAACATTTCAACTTTGATGCCTCGACGATGTCCCTCATGTGAGAAGTAAATGGATATGAGGGGTCACTGAATTCAGGGTGGGGGTGACGACATTTTCCGTTTCAACCCAAAATCAACACCAGGATCACACAGTGCATTTCTTTTCCTAGAATTTGAATTTCCCGCTATTCAAAATGGCAGAAACTCATTCAAAATGATCTTGGGATTAAATCTGAGTGAATCTCGGTGACTAAACCTCAGTTCAGACATCCGGTCACTAAGGTGGAATACACATCATGTTATAACATGCTAGTAGTTTCTAACTGACCGAGCTGCGTTCAAGCATTCAACCCTTCAACCTATCATTAACCCGCAGTCCCAGCGAGTTCGCACAGTTCAGCCACAGTACTATCACCGGGTTCAAAGAGGAAGAACAAACTCTCTGCATGATGTCTAGCGGCTGATGCGAACCTCAGCTGAAGTAACCTCAACCCTGAACGTATGCGTGTGAGCCTATGTGTCCGTGTGTGTGCAACTTAATGACTTTACCCTGTGTGTTTCCTACCGTTGGAGGACCGACAGTGGAAGCAAACGTCCCCCTACATCATTCTCACACTCTTATTATGTGCATTTCACCCACTCCCATTAATCCCCCCCTAATGTCAAACCTGTTTAGGTTTTCACATGGCAGTCTTTATGTTAGACTCATTAGCTATGTGGTAGGTAGGTTGCACCTAAACACTGACAGACGCTAGTTATGCAAGTCACTCCAACATGCTGCGCTGTCTCGCCCCAGGTGAAAAATGGTTTCCCTGATCACAAACCATGTTATTATGTGAAAACCGCTACACCCACAGAGGATAAAGGAGTCATTATTGGATAAAATTAATGACTCTCTTTGGACTGGGTATAACTGATGACTTTCCATGGGGGAAATGGGTGGACAGATTTGTATGTGGGTTTGTATATATTTAGATGAGTTGAGTGATTTTTGAGTTTATACTGAGGTCTGTAATTGAATATGGAAAAAGTGTTGGAAATGTAGAATAGCCTTATTATTTCCCCTTTGATATATGTGATAGCTGGACAAATAGTAGGAAATTACATCAGGGCACGGGGACAGGACTCATTTAGGTACTTCATCGCGAATCCAAATCCACACACTGCTATCTGAGTCATTTTGTTCACTGAATCAAATGCAACAATCTGAGTCATGTTACACACTCATCGTGCCAAGGAGAATGATACAGCCATCAGGCATTTTTTGGAGGGGGCAGCTGTTACATTTGTTCTGCGGCCGTAAAGTGCGGTTTGGAGAAAATTCACGTCTCTTTGGGAGCTCTGAATGCTTCGGTAATGTCCTAATCAAGGCCTCTTCGTGCTGCGCTCCGTCTCGCCTCTCACCGCCTCATTTTCAAGGGTAAACATTTTCACAGCACGCAAATACCTCATCATTGTGTTTTGTGTGTCTTCGAGCTGCCAAAACACATTGCCTTTCCACAGTGCGAGGGAGCGAGTGTTTTCAGCGTGTAGCTGTGTGCTTGTGTGGTTGTGAATGTGTGTGTGTGTGTGTGTGTGTGTGTGAAACCCAAAAAGCTGGCAGTGAGTTACAGTCCAGTGGAACCTCTGTGATTTAGTGAGCGGACTATGTAATTCTGGATAATCCTAAGCCCTCCTCTCCCCTCGTCTGCCCTACACTGCAGACTCAACCAGCCGTGAAATTAAGATCAGATAGAACGCCGAGCGGGCCTATCCAAACAGCAACGCAACGATAACACACACACACACTAACACACTCGCACACGGACACAAAGCGGATGGCACATACGTGTTCGGCAAACTTGCGCAGGGTCGCACACGTGAGCTAACACCCTGCGTCAGATAACGGGAACTCAAACAATACGCTCCCCCATAAATATGCGTCCACACACACACACACACACACACACACACACACACACACACACACACTGAGACACACACACACAAACATACTCCCAACATAAAACTGTAGACTGTAGATCACAGCGAACAAATACCCGCTGAGGTAATGCATTGTTGCCCTTCTGGCACTGGCACATTGCGTACGCCTCAGTCAAACAAAACACTGTAAACCTGTGTGTGTGTGTGTGTGTGTGTGTGTCTGTGTGTGTGTATGGAGGGGTGGGGTTGGGGGTCTGCAGGTTGCGGCCAACAGAGAGTTCAGTCTGCCAGAGACATGATGCAGAGCTGAGAGAAGAAACGGCTACAGTCATTTTTATCTGAGGTACCTTCCTGCCTCTATAGTGCTATTGCGTTTAAATTTTTATGAAATAATACGTATCCAAAATGAATATTGTCCCTAATTTCCTTTGGTGGGTAGAGCTAATGAGCGGACATATTGGACAATTTAGAGTGCTGGATCCATTGTTATTGTTAAACATGTTATCATATTTAGAAAAATTGCAGGGGATTACATGGGAACAGTTTTCAACACAGGACAGCAATCAAATTTGCATACCAACGGCTGAAAGAGCTGTATGGAAGAAATCAAATGATGACGTCATCATCAAGGCAACTTACCCCAAGGTCTTTCCCTGCCCACTTGCATTCATCCCTCTTGGAGGGGGTGGCAGGCCACGCAATCTGTTGGGATGAGAGAGAGAGAAAGTCACAATACACCAGAGGAGGAGGGGAGAAACTTTCATGTTGTTACATGGAAGAGGAAGACAGTGAGTCAATGGAGTGAATCAGAGGAGAGCAGGATTCGTGTCATTCAAGGAGAATGCCTGGATTTGTCATAACCACGACTATTTTCACAATGAATGTTCAATTTATAAATTCACAGTATAAGCAGCGTCATATGCATAGTTTATATTGTTGCTTCACAGTTTACCAGCTTCTTTATTTACCACTGTATCCCTGGTCATGCTGTCAGCGATGTGTGTACAAGTGATGAATGAGGGATTGTCTTTTTATAGAGGAGAGATTGTATCAGAGTGGAGCAGTAGAAGGGTTCAGGTGTGTGTAGGCACACTGTAAGTGGAGGATGAATTGAAAATGATGAGAAACAAATTGAGTTCGGAAATGTACCGTGTCTATGTGAAATTGGACAGGATATGTCAGAAGAATATCGCTCTGAATATTTCTCTTGCATGTGTGTCCCTATATAAATTTTCATACAGCCTAAATGTGGGTTCTGCCACAAAGCGTGGCATTTGAAAGGTTTAACTCCTTTCTTAAGAAGAGTCACAGTTCAAATCCTGAGCATATGGTTTTACTTTCCACTTTAAATATGAAGGGAAAGCATGCTCTTTTCTGTACTTTGTTTGGAAGAGACAATGCTCAATGTCAAATAAATCATGGCTGTCTAGTGTCCTTAAGGCCTATCCATCTGTGTCCCCCAGTGTCACATAAAGTATAAGAACACATTACGAGTGTGCGTGTGCATGTGTGAGCTGTAATAAGTAGTGGAACAATCATTCACACAAAAATTGTGTGGGCTTAAGCTCACTTTTTTGCGGGCGACCACACAGGTGCAGATATATCCTGAGAATATATGCACACGCATGCACATGTATTACATCCATACAATACCTTTGCGTGTGCACCCACATGCACACAACACACATGCAAAGGCAGATATGTGGAGCGACACACACACACACAGACACACACACACCTACACACACACACAAACTCTTCATTCCTCATTCTATTCCTAGACTTTATCTTTCCTCTGGATCAGCTGAGTTTTCCTCTCTGGGGAATGTGCAATGCACATTTCAGGGTAATTACATTAGATTTGCTTAATCACTGCTTTTTGGCCCTTATCTTCTAATGACGCAAAGATCTGAATAAAAGAGTGAAAGGGAAAAAAAAGACACATCCGAGCCAAGGGCAAGAAGAATTCTGAGACTTGCTCTCTCTCTCTGCATCGACTATGTATTTTTCAGCACTTCGGTTCCTCTGCTCAGCTCGCTGCAGCCTGCAGGCAAGTCTGTGTCAATCTTGTGTGTCTATGATAGCGGGCTGAATCAGATAAAAAGACTGTTAACCTAGTGCAGGTGGAGTAATGGAATTATGAACGGCCGTGTCTGGACCAGGAGAGACAGAGGGAAGGAGGGAGGGAGGGAGGAAAAGAGGTTAGTAATGGACTCCAGAGGGAACAGAGAGAGGCGGTGGGGGAGGGAGAGAAGAGAAGAGGAGAGGAGAAGAAAAGAGAAGAGAAGAGAAGAGGAGAGAAGAGAAGAGAAGAGAGAAGAACATTAGAGTACATTTGATCAGAGAATGGGAAACAGAGAGAGAGATGGTAAAGACGCTCAAATAACACCTTGCAACTCAGAACTAGACAACCTACCTGCTTGTGGTCTCTATTGATGTTGACCAGGTCGAATGAGAAGATGTGGTCCTCGGCTCCGACCAATAGCCTCCCTCGCTCCTCATCCAATAGGAACGTGTCGTAGCTCGAGCTGTTGGCCAAGCCGTTGAAGGTTACGAGGTTACTGGACTCTAACATCTCTGGAAGAGAAGGAGGAGACGACAGAGTGGGTGTTGATCCGTGAATACGTGGAAATGGCCGACAGATGATTGAAAGACAGATGAATAGACAGATTGAAAACAAGGAAACATACAGCAGACACACCAAAGCACTTGCCAAAACTAAAATTGCACCTATTATGCCAAGTTTGTGCCAAAGATTTTAATTCTGAAGTCCTTTCATGTCAAGAATGCCTGATTGTATGAAATTAGAACTGCTTTTAGTGTTTCCTCAGTTCCTTATCTACTATGTATGTATGAGATAGAGAGTCACAGGCAGACACACACACATAAACATGCACACACACACACTCACATACAGACACACGTCAGTCAGGTATAGCGTGAGACCGCTGAGGTGAACACAGCATGACCCAATCAGAGGACACAGTTCAGACTGTTCAGCCGTGTGATTGGTTGAATAATTCATATGGAGTCAGGGCCAGGGGGGACACCGTGTGTGTGTGTGTGTGTGGCATTTAGCTGTATGTGGGTTATTATGTGAATTAACATAAAAGTGCGTGTGACTGCACATGCACCTCCAGACAGGACCCTATCCAGATGTACTGTAAGTACTAAAGTCCTGTAAACCACATTGTAGTGTACTAAGTAACAATATTCAATTGGCATTTGGAAGCCAAGCAAAACTATTCAATCAGAAAACCAGCACAAGTTTTTCTGTGTCAGACAAGGTTTTAAGGACAGCTAAATTCTGGTCAGACAACAGCCACTCACCTCTGACAAACACAGTTAAACTTTAATCACCAAGGAAGAGCCCCATTAACCCAGAGAGGTCAGCTGACACCACAGTAATATACTGAAGTACTACATTAACAAAGAAGAACACTCCCTACCTGGACCTAGTTAACCAGCGCTTAAATGTCCAGTAAATATTAATATGAGAGCTTTGTTTTTGTTTGAGTGAACGTAATATGCTAAAGTCCAGGCAAGACCAATATACTGTATGAATCTCCATATCCACACACAGACAGTGTGCATAATCCAATACATCCATACAATGCATCAGTTTTTACTAGTGTGCATAACTGGATTTCAGCACCCTTACATTGTCACACTGTAACTAGGGGCAGGTTCAATTTTCAAGTGAGCCAATTTAAGAATGTGCATTTTTCTTTAAAGTAATAATCTGCAACTTTTTCATTTGCTGCTCTCTATCACCAATCGTTTCAACCTATAGCCAGTTCATGAAAGCTTCTACATTTTCTGTTCTAAACACGAGGGGTTTTCCTCTTTCCCAGGAAAAATCCTCCTCCTGTATAGGAAGCGATGTGTTTTATGTTTACGGAAGCAACAACAGCAGTTTGTCGGGAATAAATATAAGAAGGTAGAAAAAATATAAGAAGCCGCAGTCTACATTGAGTGTCTGCTGGGGCAGTGCCTAGATTGAGTGCAAAACACCAAAGCAATGATCGCTTATCACTAAAGGTGCCAAAGAATCTTGTGGATTATCACTTTAAGATCCATAATTTAAAAAATCAATTTTTAATCAAATTTGAGAACAAATTACGGAATAAGAGCAGCAGTTAAACTCCTAAAATGTAATAATAATCAGAATGTTTAACTTCACATTTTGAATTGATTGAATCACAATTGATTGAATAGAAAATGAATTCACCCCCATGGCTGTAACCATCTGCATCAATTTAGACTATCAGGGACCAACATGTGCTCTGCATTGGCACCGCAGGTACATGGTATAGCATGAGCATCAGCACCGCTATCACACAACATCATCCATCATCATCTCTGTCACACACATGATCGCATGACATGCACGCACGCCGACACACAATCATTTATACCGAAAAGCAGACAAGCGTGAACACACACATGCGCACAAACACACACACACACACACATACACACAGGCCAGTGGGCTGCGATCTCCCTGATCTCCCCCCCAAAGCTCTGATTGACGGGCTGCTATAGGAGCCATCTGCGCCCACTCACACTGGGTAAGATCTTGGACATCTGTGTCTACAAAAAAGGGGGGAATTTGATAGAGGGATGAAGGAATGGAAGGGTCGACGGAGGAAGCGGCATGTCAACCATCTCTCTGTATGGAGTGCGAGTGGGGTGGGTGAGGACTGCGAGAGGGAGTGGCCGTCACCTAATAAAGAGGGTTGCAGCTCATCTGCGTCAGTGGGATTTTGGTTTGGGGGCTACGTTTGAGGCTTGGGAAATGGAGCGGGTGGGCGTGGGCATGAATGGAAGTGAGTGTGTGTGTGTGTGTGTGTGTGTGTGTGTGTTTGTGTGTGTGTGTTTGTATGGATGTGAGAGGTCATTCCATGCACGCTAACAACCTGGCATGCATGTATGTACACACACCTCTGCAACTACAGTTCATCTCAAGCAGCAATATCATAGCACACTGACCAGGATGAGCAGACAATTCACTGTTAAGAGGTGTCGTCAATGGCTCTCAGGCCATTCCGTTGTCATGCGGTGGCCAATCAGATAACCCCTTTATTTTCAACTGACCAATCAGACATGGCATCCCAGCGCCAGGAAATGAGTTGGAGAAGAGAAGTAAGGAAATGCGATTTCCAGTCGACAGAATGCCGGAGGAGGTCTTCTTATGTTTCAGCTATGAAGTAGAGGAAAAAGAAATGGATGTGGCAGCGGGCCAAAGTAGGTTTAAAATGGGGATGAAATGGAAAAAGAAATGGTTTTAGGCTATATAACATTTAGAACTCATAAGTGTATTGAAAGTTTAAAAAAGAGCTGCTGAGAATTTAAAAAGAAAGAGAGAAAAGGAGTGGCAGACAGGAAGACTGAAAGAGAAACAGAGAATGAAAAATGAGCGAACCAGAGAAGGACTGAACAGTATCCACGGCCTTCTCTCTCTGTTTCCAGTTAGGACAGACTTTTCTCAGCTCCTCTTCACTGCCATTTTGGCTCTGGATGTGACGACCCAGATCGTCTAGAAGTGCGAGGCTGGAGCTGCACCCGGGAGCCAGGAATGCGATCCGAAATGGCAGCCCCGCGAGGTCCGTCACGAAAGGTTTCCCCCAGATGGGGCGAAGAAAAACACACACGCACGTATTTCAACACGTGGCGATCTCTGACAAAGACAAGGTGGCCCGCGCACGTACACACACACGCACACATAAATACACACAGAGAGGCTTTATCTGCGCTGGGATCTACTGTGGTTTAGAGAATTGAGGGAACTGGGGCGTGAGCACCTAAGGACCTCCAACTTAAACACAGACACGCTCGTTTGGAAACGGCTGCATGAGCACATACACAGCACAGCTCATACAAAATATAGTAAACAAGCAAGGACAAGCATACGCACACTGAGTGCACATATGTATGCAAACACAGCACATGCATGTGTACACACACACACCGACCCCACACACACACACACGCAAAGCAGGCTCTACATGAATTCACTAGTAGAGCAGAACTCCCTCTACTATGCTCTGCTTTTAAAATGCAAAAAAGCACGCTCACCACCACACCCTCAAACTACGACACGAATATATTAATATTGAACTAAATGTTTGCACCGCATCAAGTCCCCCTGTGAACACAGACACACACACACACACACACACACACACCTCTTCCCAGACCAAGTTGTAATCCAATCAGTATTTCTGCTTATGCAGCACGAACTAGTGGAACAGTGAGCGCACTCAGCAGCTTCCACCTTTCACACACTCCCTGCCCCTGTACCCCCTCAACACACACACACACACACACACACACACACACACACACACGTTCCCTGGACTTACACTGGACACACATATACAGACATGCCACACACCCCTCACCACACACAGTCTGCTTACACTAGACGCTGGACACAGACACATACAATTTAAACACATATACATACACTCATGTGTGCATGCATACACATTCCATTCACCTAGCACACACACACACACACACACACACACACACTCATCACTACACAGTCTGCTCAGTCCCCCCCCCCCCCCCCCCCCCCCCGCAGCACACAGACCTCTCTCTTGTTACACACATCCTCTGTCTGTCTGCTCTCCTTCACTCACACTTTCTCTCTTTCACACACAAAAGTACACACATGCATACTCACACACCCTGGCACATATGCAAACATACCCAACGACATATATGCAAACACGTGCACAGGCGCGCCCGCCTATAACACACCTATGTGCATCCAATGACTTTTTGTGGAACCTTTGTCTTGGCTCTAGTAAAGTGTTTAGGTATGAGTGAATCTGGAGCCAGCATATGTGACCAGTTATGTGAATCTATCACCAGGATGTGTGTGTGTGTGTGTGTGTGTGTGTACATCTACATACAGTATATCCATACGTAGTACAAGAATGAGTACTGATGTGTTCGTGCATCTTCATATTCACTCCATACAGCCTCGGTGCATATTCAAGGACGCCCCTTGAAACTGGCAAACACGAGCAAATTCATTCAAATAAATTATCATCTGTCCCTCTGTCGTACGCCATTATGGAAAATAACCTGGCTCTTGTCTTAAAAAGCCCCCTGAAAAAAAAAAAAAGAGAGAACCACATTGAAAACTCAAGTGCAATTGTCTGTGGAGTGCACTTCACTCCCCCATTCTCCAAACAGACAGGCGTTTTAGACGCCTACGCGCCACGCAATAGCAGAATAATGAAACTGCATGAAAGAAAGGCGACAGGGCATTAAATTATGTTTATCTGAATGTGTGTGTATGTGTGTTTGTGTGTGTGTGTGTGTGTGTGTGTGTTTGAGTGACACGAAACATAAAAGCGTTGCCTGACAGAGGAAAACACTCGACTGAGACTTAACAGATGGGTAATATTCCATTAAACTAATGCAACACTTGTTCATATATACAGTTAAGGTTTTACAAGAGGAGAGAAGTTTTCAATATGTAACAAGGTGTTTAAATGACACATTTTACTTCTTCATTTCCTGTCTGTTGGCGCTGCTTCCTTTTTCCTTTTTCCTTTTCTCTACATTTGGCAGAGGGTGCGTGACTCGGACCCAATGGGAGCGTTTCTGTGTTTTGTCAGCGTGCGAGTGTGTGTTATTGCATGGCTGTATGGACACACGTGTGCTACAAAAGAACTACTCCGAGTGGACATCCACAATGACAGGCGGGAAGAAAAGAAAACGACAGCTGAAAAAGAACTGGCGCAGAAAAGTACACATGTTTATCTTTCAAATACGAGGCCAGACTCAGAACAGCAGAGACGTGCTGTTAATATCTCCAGTGGTTTGGCTTGGCATGTCGACCTCTCTCTCTCTCTCTCTCTCTCTCTCTCTCTCTCTCTCTCTCTTCTAACCCTGCGTCCAAATGCTTTCTCTGTTCTCTGTGTGTGGCGCGGTGCGGATTTGCGCCGCTCTCGCGCCGGCCTCCGCCACAAAACACAGGTGTCGGAGAATAAGACGAGGCGGCCGCTCCACGGAAATTTGCTGAGAGCTTTGCTTAACAAAGTGTTATCCTAAGCCCAAGGATATCCACACATGCCTCAAAAGTTCACCTCCCCCCTCTCTCTCTCTCCCTCTCTCTCTCCTTTTCTAAGCACAGTTGCAGGTGTGGGTTGGTTTCCATGGTAACCGTCTGTACAACACAACCTGGGCCGATGGATTTCTCATTCAGGTCCGGTTGAGTGACAGCTCTGACAGGAAATGCGCTACCGTACACACAGGGTGCCGTGAACCCTGCGACACGGGCTGAGAATAAAGAGCGCTCTGCTGTGTGTTTAATATCAAGGGATGGAGAATGTGTGTGTGAATAAAGTGTGTGTGGGTTGACAGCCAATGTAAATGTATAAGAAGATTTCCATTGTATCCATTGTGTGAAAGAATGAGTGAGTTTTGTCTGATTCCATTTCTCCTATAAATCACTATTTGAACTGAAATATACACCCGAAAAACAGATTCATGTTTTTCTATTTTTCAATTGAAGTGAATCATAAGCATATATTCCATCTTATGAGACATTTTAATGCCATATTCTGTACCATGACAAGTCTACTTTTAGATCACCCCTATGTTCAACCATAGGATGTGAATCAGAAGGGCTAACAAGGAAAAACGCGACCACATCCCAAACCACGAGGCATCTATATGAGTAGTCTAAGTATGTGTTGAATTTCACCATACAGCACCATTCATCTCTCTCTACCCAAATACTAGATTTCCTAGTCACCGCACAACATTCCTGTCCTGCCTTGATCCACAGTGGGAAAGACACAGAGAGAGAGTCACAGACGGGGAGAGAGAGAGAGAGAGAGAGAGAGAGAGAGAGAGCAAGAGCACAGATATACAAAAAAGAGTTGACAGAAGAAAAGAAAAGCAGAGAGGCAGACAGAAAGATAGAGACAAAAAAGAGGAGAAATTACGAGAGTAAAACGGAAAGACAGTGATGGCAAGCTAAGCAGAAACACAAGCAGAGGGGGAAAAAAAACACACACACACACACACACACACACACACATACAACAAAAGCGGTTGAATATGGAACCGTTTCATTAGTGTGTGTCTCCTCCTGTCATTGGACGGCTGGACCACAGAGAGTGGATTTCCACCAGCAATGCGACCACAGACGGCTAGAGGCCCAGCCGTGCCCACCGCAGAAGGCCCACTCACACACCACTAAATGCTCACGGTATAACCAGGCCGCTCTGTCTCTGGTTCTGATTACTCTCAAGGAAAAAACACACACACACACACAGAGACACACACACACACACACACACACACACAGGGACACACTTGCAAATCTACATGTTCACTTCTGCATGCAAATATACACAAGACTAATCCAGTATGCACACACTTGTTTGAATGTGAACAAGCACACTTGTACACATAGACAGGCATAGATCTGCAGAAGCACCCTCGGGGCTTGTGTATCCATGCACACACACACACACACACAAAATCACAACGTCCCATCCCCACAGCCTCAAAGCTGTGCTGAAAGGGGGAGATAGTGCTATCAGGAGGCAGAGTGATGGATAGAGTGGGAGAGGAACGGGGCTGTGGTTAGCGCGGTCGTGTCTGGAGACCCGGCCTGTTAGCGCAGCCTGTCAGCTGTACAGTGCAGCTCAACTCCAGCACTGCCGTCTTATTAGAGATTAATAAGGCATGGCTACGGATCTGAACATGTTCGGGGTATACTGTACTGTAAATGTAAATGCACCAATGGAATACAGACACTCAAGCACAGATCCACAGGCACAGACGCTCACTTTAGCTCTATTCGCAAGAGGACGACTATTGTGTGTCCCGGATACAACTGTGCTAACTCTCCTAATTTAACAAAGTAGAGCTTTAAGTTTGCACTAAAAAATCCTTTCAAAATCTTCCTCTATACATTCCATTTGCCTCTGTTTATTGTGACAGGAGGAAGAGAGAAATCATGCATCTAGAAGAAGAAAAGGAAAAAAGAAATTACGCGCCAAAAACAAAAAAATGTAAACTGAAATTACTGAGAGTTTGACTCACACAGGATTAGTATTATCAGGGGTTCTCTATCTTCACCAAAATATGGCAGAAAATTTGTGCTGGATTTTTTACTTTACAAAATACAGACATAGCACCTTTGCACGGGATTAAAATAAACCGACAATCTCTACAATCACTGGACATCCCCAGGTAATTTTAGTCCTATGCAAATATATATTATACTCTAGACTTTCTCCACTGACTTTTATCTTTCTCTCTTTTTATCTGCCTCTCCCTTTTCTTTGTCTACATCTGTCTGTCTGTCCTTCAGTCTCTCTTTCAGTAGAGATGTTCCCCTCATTTGTAACATGACTCTGGCCGGAGTGAATGGTGCTCCCACTCTCCATCTGACTGACAAGACTTAGCAGGTGGCAGGACCCATTCATACCCACGGTGCAGCAATCTCCACCACGCTGTAACCCAAGCCCACGTCTAGAACACAAGCGTCCCACTCCCAAACACACACACACACACACACACACACAGATGCACAGACACAGGATATTTTTCTGTGTGCATGTACATACAGTCCTTATGTACACACAGACATAAAAATGTACACACGCTGACATTAGAACATACACAAGTGCCAACACTGCGCCCAAAACACATTCCCCCGAACAAACACACACACCAACAATTATATAGACAACAACAAATATTGAGTCCTTCTCCTGTTGTAGCCTATGAGCACACATCCAGAATGTTGTTGATGATCTGTTTCGTTTTAATGGCGTTTATTACAGCGGATAGCAATGTAGTTAGAACTTTTTATGAACCATTAAAAAACCCATCTTGGGAAATACATGCCATTCCACCCAAACACATCAACTTGGAAAGCAAACTACAGAGAAATGCTATTGAAAGGTCATAAAACTTGCAAACTACACTAGACTATGTTGCAATATAGGATGATCTTAACAAACTCATTGCAACAGCTCCAATTGTTCCTCCCGCATTCCTGCATAAACTGAAACCGCATACAGTGAGATAAGACTGGTGTGAAACAATCGTTGATAACACACAACATCCACAGTGCTTTTAAAATCAGCCTCCTCCATAGCATTAGTATACAAGCTTAAAAGTGCAATAAAAACATTTGACATATTTTTCAATGACTTGATGAATGGCTTTTTGTTTTGGCGTGGCGTCATTGCATAATTATTTGCGGGCCGCTGCGTGTCAGCACAAACACGGAAGGAAACAGGGGCACACACACACACACACACACACACACTCGCACATACACACTTGCACATGCACACACACACACAGAATAAACTTTATTATGCCATCTATCAACTTGTGGACTAGGGTGGTGGGAGTTTGCCCAACATTGCGGTCGGGTATGTGAGTCAATGTATTGTAATGTAACATATTCTGGGTGGGATGTGAGCATAGCGGAAAAGCAAGTCACAGCAAAACATAGGTTACTGGACAAGACATGGTAGTGGAATGTAGCCTTCTCGTGGGAGCAAAGGGAAGATGGGGGTAGACTCAGTATGTGTGTGTGTGTGTGTGCGTGTCCAAATACAGTGAGTTGAAAAGAGGGATAGCCAAAAGATATGTATCAACTGGGCCGCAATCAAAGAGACAGGAAAAGGAGACAAGCAAAGAAAATACAAACACACACACACACAAAGACACACACACACACACACACAGCCTGCATGGAGACTGTACTTAGGGTCTGCGGTGTTGTGGTTCCTTGAGAAGCGACTGAGCCGCGAGAGGGGGAAGAGGGGGGAGGAAGGAGAGAAGAATGAGAGAGAGAGAGAGAGAGAGAGAGAGAGGGAGAGAGAGAGAGGGACGGAGGCAGACATCTCCAGAGTTGGCGCGTTGGGAGAACACCTTATAATTATCTACATCCGCTCTGTCAGCCCCAGCCCACAGAATGGACAGATCCAACGGAGAGAGAGAGAGGGAGAGAGAGAGAGAGAGAGACAGAGAGAGAAAGAGAGAAAGGGAGAGACTCACGTGTAGTGAGACGCGCACACGCACAAAAAGCAGGCATACACAAGACACACCGATGCACCAACACGCATGCAAACACCCACAAACATACATACATACGCATATATTCACAAGCAGGCACGCCCACACACACACACACACACACAAACACACACACAAATACACATAAATACGTAGAGACAGGCTTATTATGGGGCTCAGTCCAGACTGCGTTGAGTGCGGTTCCACACCAAGTGTCTATTTTGAAAGGTTGTAAGCCAATTCCAAATTCCCTGTCTCTTTCTCAGTCTCGCTCTCTCTTTCTTCCTCAGTTCCACCCATCCAGCCAGCATGGGGCGGCTGGGACGACATTAAGAGGTTATAGGCTCCATAATTACCCGGCCGAGGGTAATTATCAGGTTGTTTAACGAGGCCTCTAAAGTTCTGATGTGCCGCCGTTGGCTCGCTGGCTCTGTTTTGAGGATCACAATAGGGTCAAGTTTTACAGTCCCACGGATCTCTCCCATACTCTCATGTGAATTCAGTGTGTGCTGCACGTGCGTCGGTCGACCTTTAGGGGTCAGTGTTTCTCCTGATGGCTACAGTGTGAGAGTGTGCAGTGCATGGATTGGGTTCAGGTATGCGGTTGTGCGCAGGTATGCATTGATCCATGGGAAAGTATCATTGTTGTACCCTTGTAACCTCATACGCCTGCTGTATTGCGGTAGGCATCATAGTGACATTGTGGCATTTCCAGCAGGAAATATCGGATAGCCTGGGTTTTGCTGCATTAAAGCACCGCCATCCACGATAATGATTTTTATATTTTGATCAAATTAATGGTCCTTTTGCTGGTGAAATATACACTTTCAGTAGGAAATCAAATTACCTATGTTTTGGTACGTTTAAGTACCACTCATCACAATATTGATTTCTACATGGGCCTTCACATTTGCGATAAAATGATATCAACAAGCTTAAAACCTTTGCTAAGCAGGATTATTTTAGCTTGGACTCGAGTTTCGCCTTATGTCTCTTTCTCTCCTTATGTTACTTGTCAAGGCGAGGAAAGGAAGAGCTATTTTAGTCTCAAGGAGAAGAGGAAAATCATTAACTCTGTGATCATCGTTCTGTCCCTATGAAGCCAGATCCTTCTCTTTGAATGTCTAACTGACCCCACTGGGAAATCATTTACTCTGCACTTGCTGTGCCAGCCGTCCCATGAGAGGTCATTCTATCTACCTGCCTCCATTCCTCAGTCCCCCTACCACTCAAACTGCTCGCTCTGCAATCGTTCGACTGTCCTCTCCGGGAGAAGAAAATCGCTCACTTTGCGCTTGTCTGACTCTCCGTCCCCGGAGATGTGTCTTCAGCGCTCGTTTGAGGATGATTCCGTAGGACCCCGCTCAAACGCTTGCTGTTCATTTAACTGCCTGAATCACGGGCCCCCGCTCGTACACTCTGTGCTCTTGTGACTGTCCTACTCAAGCGCCTCGCTCGCTCATTCGCTCTGCGCTCGTCTGATTTTCCTACTCAAGGGCCCCGCTCGCTCTTTCGCTCGGCGCTTGTTTGACTGTCCTTCCCAGGAGGATTCCTCCTTGTCGTTTATTTGACTTAATTACTATGCTGGCTTCGCAGAGGGAGAGGGGATGAGTGACACTTCACTTAACGACCAGCCTCCCTTCCTTCTGCCTAGTCTACTGTATGTCTGCCAGCTTTTCCTTCATTAAAGCAAATCTCCTCCCTCCCACCATCGCTCCCACCGTGCCTCCATCCTTCCCTTCCTCCCTCCATCCGCCAGTGTGTGGGTGTTAACAGAGAACCGTCCCTTGACAGGCATCAAGAGAGCCATCAAACACCTGTGGGCCCCTCTAGCGCCGAGACACAAATGCAGACACCGGCAAGCGTTAACACACAAAGACAGCGGCACACCATACACACACACAGACTCACACAATGACGTGCATATATAAACAGCAGTGCCTGCAAACAGCAGTGTGTAATCACACATATTTGCAGAAACACTGATTCCAATGCTCACAGACGGCTGCATACAAATCCACATACACGAGGATGCACACATACTGTACAATGACAGACAAAGATGCATGTGCTTGTGCATATACAGTATATACTTTATATATACATGCACACACACACAAAACCAGGTGTCTAATTATCTGAGCGCACGTCACATCTGACACGTTTCGCCTCGCTAAAACACACACAAACTCACACACCACTTACAGTCTAAGGGGAGGAAATCACAAGAGAGGGTGTTGAGTTCTCACACCAAGACGTGGCAAGAACATTCACACACACACACACACACACACACACACACACACACGCGCACACATAAACGCACACGCACATAAACAAACAAGGAGTCTTTGATGTACTTTTAGCAAAAATAATTTCACATCCACAAAAGTACATCTATCATGACTACTACTCTTTCTCAACCGAACTGCCAGCTTGGGCTAGTTTGATGGCGCGCATCCATCACTCATAACGTCAACGTGGACTTTGATGCTTGATGACATATTTCTTGTCTAGTATGTTGTCAGCAACATGTTAACTTGTCAGAATGAAGAGTGACGAGGATCAGAAAACGGGGCAGGGAGGAACCGTATTCACATTCTTTAGACAGATGGATCTATGGGCTGAGATTTTCCCATCATGCCTCGGGGCTGGATTGTGGGCGAACTGTTACGATGGAGCCCAGGGGATGTATGATTTGTAGCAGGTAACTTCAACTTTGTTTCTGTGGTGATATATTTCTTGTCCCCGTGGTAAATGCTTGTCACCACGGCAACATCTTAACATCTTCTGTCATGCCACTCCAGATCATTCCAAGCCTGGCACACCACAACACACTGCTGTCCTTCTGTGTCATGGCCCACTGCACGACTTTATTAAACTTTAAGATGCAATAGCCACCATCTTTATTTCAGAATCCAGCCTGCACAATCATAATGCACTTAGAAGTTGAAAGGGTGATATATGAAAATATACCATACCAAAATTACAACTTGCACTGCATCTAAAGAATAAAACATGTCATACACTAGGCCTCTAAACATAAGTTACGCAAAACGTTTTGGCCAAAGATAGAAAATGAATTAGAGTGATAAACACCATATTCACCACCTTCAAGACTGGAATTCCTATTTTCCCCACCGTGGATTGAAAAAATGTACGACAACAAAGCTTTGGGTGACAGTCAAACACAGAAGGGGACTTTTAACCGCATAACCTTGTTTTCAGCCGCAAAATGAGGTCAAATCGGCCTGTTCATAAATTTTCAGAGGGCATGTTTTACGAGGAAAACGGGACGAAAATAAAGAATTGAAAGACCACACTCTCAGCCGTATACTTTCAGTCATGTTTTAAAACAAAGAACCACAATAGCCTCCCTCACCGACATTAAAAAGCGAAAAAACCTTCCCAAAATATGCCAAAAATGTTGCCAGTTATTTCTAGCTGAGATGAAAAGTCTGCTATTACAAAGAGCCTGATTTAGTGTAGGGTGTGAGAGAGGAGATGAGACACACAGAGAAAGAGAGAGAGAGAGAGAGAGAGAGAGAGAGAGAGAGAGAGAGAGAGAGAGAGAGAGGGAGGAGGAGAGGAAGAGCCGGCGCTCCGCAGTCTCCCCTCAAAATAACACAGGAGAGAGAATAACATGTTTGCTGTATACGTCAAAAACTTACACGTGCACTATATAAAAAGACACACAGGAACTCCCTCTCATTCTCTACCATTACAATCTATCGCAAATATCCCCTTAATGCATAGGCATTAAATCAACATGGATATATAGTTCCCCCTTTAAACAAAACCAGAACTCTCCAACTGCTGGATCCATTTGGAGATACAGTAATGACAACTGGGGAGACCTGCACAGCTCCTTAAAGAAAGGCTCTGTGTCACGACAGAAGCAGATCCCCCCCTTTTTTAGGAGTTTTTGGGACAGAAGCCATTAAAACAGAGGCTCTACTGCCTGTTCGGAGCACTTAACAGGGCTGTACAGTACTAGCAGAAGGGGACAGCACAAGGGGAAAATTGGTACAGGGGCCAATACATACATTTAACTTCAGGCGAGAGCCCTTCCTCGGCATATGGAAGCAATCTGACTATTTGTAAGAAGGAGAATAGTGAATTCTGAGAGACAGGGGAGAGAAAGTCAGAAGGAAGGAGTGAGTTAATGGGAGAGAGGAATATAGAAGAAGGCTAAGCAGAGAGGTAGAAAGCTGTATGCTGACCGAGGGGGAGAAAGAGTGAATGAGGGAGACACTGAGGCAGAAATAGATACCCAGAAATAGGAAAAATAGATAGTAAACATTAGAAAGGATGGATAAAAGGAAAAGCATGAAAGAGTGCCCACAGAAAAGAAAACAAAGATCTACAAGGCAAGCTAGTCTACATTAAAAGCACCAGCAACCACCGCGGTCCCACATACCCTGGAGGCTTGCACCAGAGCCAGGGGAGAACAGAGAATGGGCTTACCCTTGTACGAGAGCTTTAGCCTGGGTACGCTGTGCTTGGGCTCCCCTCCTCTTCCCAGCTGCACCGCCCCGCACAGCAGCACTACAATCCCAAACAGGTAATCCATGGTGCTGGAGCGCTGCTGGCTGGCCTCCAGACCAGGGGACACTCACACCCCGACCAGTGCCCCGAGATGAGTGTCTCCCGCCGGGGTACGCCGAGCCCAGAGAGTCCCTCCCTGGGAAGGAAGATCCACACGAGCCCTGGAAGTGGAGGGTCCAGGCGGGGAGAAAAATCCTGGTTGCGCTCCCCAGATCAGAGTGCAGATTGTGGGGGGACTTCTGTAGTGTGAAGCGGGGGGCGGGGGGGGGGGGGGACGCTCACATGGCTCCCCGTGTGGACGTCCAGGCTATATAGTCCCTTGGCTTATGTAGTGTCCTCCCCCAGGTGAAGGCTCAGCAATAGGGTGCTGGCTTGGTGTGCGTGTGATGAGACGCAGCGCCTATGCAAGGAAAACTTAAATCAGCTCACTTATCCAGAATAGTAGGGCTATCCTTTCTAGAGATTTTCTTTTTGTTTTATCTCCTTCCTCTGTCTTCTTCTCTTTCTCTCTCTTTCCTTCTTTGAGCAGACACTCACAGCAACCCTCTAATCCTTGTGTGCGGCTCCACCAGACTGCGAGGGAGAGAGAGAGAGAGAGAGAGAGAGAGAGAGAGAGAGAGAGAGGGAGAGGGAGAGAGAGAGAGAGCTAAACCATCCACAGGAGGGGAGGGGAGGGGAGGAAGAGCAGCTGAGAGAGAGAAGGGGTGTGTTAGAGAGCGAGAGAGAGAGAGAGAGAGGGGGGGGAGGGAGGGATGACTTGAGAGCAATACTGAACCGGTGTAGTGGATAGGAAGGATCCTGCGCACAGGTTTTTATAGTGTTGTCGCTTCCTCTCCTTTTTTTTTTTTTCCTTTTTTGTAGTCATTCATTCTCCATTTCCTTTATTCTACTTCCCTTACAGTCAGGCTATCATTCTCTCTCTCTCTCTCTCTCTCTCTCGCTCTCTCCCTCTTTCTCAGTTAATGGCCAGTCCCCAGTCATTTCATTCAGATGTGTGTCACCTACATTAACAGCGTCACTGTACTTTAACACTCACCAGCCCCACCTCCCACATAGTGGACTACTTACCTATAAAGAAGCTTAGTTAACAAGGTTTGTGGAAAGAAAAAAAAAAAAATTATTGAATTAGCTTCCATACCAGGAAACAAATAAGGAGAGTAAAATGTGGAGAATAAAAAGCCTTTCTGGGGGTTTCTATAATTTTGATTGTTTTATTTTGAGTTATTAAGAAGTATTGACATAATTCACAGGGAGTTATGAGGAGTATTATACATATATTATTAGCCATGATTTTCCCACAGAGAGTATAGCTTTTGACTTTGTTTTCGACTTATCCAGATGAAACCTGCCAGTTAAGAAAACACATGCTTGTAGTTAACCTGTATAGTCTGGGACGGATCCTGTCTCTGGTAAAGTCATTCACATCAGCAAGGCAGGTCGACAACATTCCCCCACCTCCCGACCCCTCTAGCCCCTACAGGTGTGTGTGTGTGTGTGTGTGTGACTGAGCGGGCACCTCCTGCTTCCTCTCGGGGTGTGACAGAGAGCAGCGGTGAGGTGATAAAAGCTTTGATAAACAGGAGTGCTGATGTGTCAGCTCACACACCTTGAGACACTAAGGGAAAATAACCTGAGAATTGGACCAAGAAGCTGCTATAAATGGAGTGTGGGTCTTGACACTTCTAATGTGTGTGTGTGTGTGTGTGTGTGTGTGTGTGTGTGTGTGTGTTGGTGTGGGATATAGGGGTACCCTCACATCTCAACACTTCCAGCGGTGCTTTGTGTTTTGAAACTATTGTTGCTGTGTTGTAGAACACTTCTGTTTGTGTATATGGCTTTGACAGCGTGTGTGTGTGTGTGTGTGTGTGTGTGTGCGCGTGAGTATTTGTAAATACTTTTTCTTGTTTTGCAGCATTCATTTTGCCCCACTTAAAGGACCAGATGGGTGGAGTTTGTCACATGACACCTGGCACCAGGCCAAATTCATCCAATCAGAGAATGTTGCCTCAAAGCTTCTAAAATACTGTGAATGATAACTTTACTACCCAAAAATACAATTCTACTAAAAGGCAAACACCACCCACTTCTTTTTAGATTCTGCAGTAATAGACAGCCACTGCTTTTGGTACCCATAAATATCCATAAGTCATGTTGACCTATCTGATGTGCTTGATTAGTGGATTCAAATAAAGCGATTGACAGGCAGGTGCACTTGTTTAGTCCTTATGTGTTTAAGTTTGTGTGAGTGAATCTTCATGTGCGTGCCTGCAGCCACGTCTTCCATTGTGCATTCACCTCTACAAGCACGGGCGCGCACGGCCTCGTATCTCATCGCCCCTTCAGTCTAAACAGGCTTTTTAGCTGTTTACCCACAACAAAAAGATGTGCGGATAGACACATGAAAGAACCCCCCTCCTCTCTCTCTCTCGCTGCCTCTCTCTCCGTCAACCTCTGCCTCCATCGGCCACCTCCCTCCCATTTATCTGCATTAGCCGACCTAATGGCAGCCGCGCTACCTGCATCGATCCCCACCGGGGGAGTGAGATGTGCTGGAACACGCCTTCGCGCGCTGCCCTTTAGGGAGTGCAGCAACAGTGCGACCTATCCTCGCCGATCTATTTGCGACACCCCCCGCCGCCCCGGCAGCGGGAGCCAGAGTTGCCCTGAGTAATGACGACTTAATAATGGTGACACGCCGTTGGCGGTGGAATGAGATGCCCATTGACAAGGAGCTTCCAGAGGCTTTCAGCGCCTGCCGGTAAAAATAGAAGAGGACACGAGACACCCTGCCTATGAGGACACAGTGGATAGGGGATAGGCGTCAGACGGGTCAGTGTGTGTGTGGGGTGGTGTCAATGCGCTGTTACTGATATGACAGTGTATCTTCATCCGGAGGTATGGAAAGCACCGCTAATGTTTTATGTGTGTGTGCGTGTTTCAGAAAGCGATTATGCTGACATGACCCCCGATGTCCCTTTTACAGAGAACAACGGAAATGTCCCACCCTGCGCTTCACACACACTGTCCTTTGCCCTCTTCCCTTCCACAGCACACGCCCACAAACCACTCATATCCTAACTGACCCTATGTTCCTACGGACATCGCCGCCGCTAGTGCTGTGTAACTAATTACCATGTCGATAAGTGACATGCGGGGTTCAAGGTACGAACGGTCATCACTTCCTCCCTGCTGCGGGAGTTCCACTTCCTATACCCAACCGCCTCCCACTCCGTGTTACGGGAGGTCACTCCGCACCCCCTTACTCAGCAGATGACCCCTCCACCGACACCTCCGGGAAGCACGGATGGGGAAAAAGGTGGAAGGTGGTAAGGAAAGAAGGAAGGAGAGGTGGAGGGAGGGTGTAAACAGTAGCTAGGAGTGGGTGTTCTGGTATTATTACGGAGCAACCTCGTTCATTTCCTTTTATGTGATGGTGGAGCGCTCATCAAGGCTGTTTATTTGGCACGTTCAGGCAAAAGGACCGTCCTACAGGAACAGTGTGTGTGTATGTGTGTGTGTGAGTGAGGGAGTAAATTGTGTAAGTGTTTGTGTGTGTATGTGTGCACGCAGGGGTGTATGTGTGAGATCATATGACACCATAAAAGATGTATTAACGGATGACAAACGAGGAAAGTGAAACTGTGAAACATCAGCACAATGCTGAGTTATACTGACAACATTTATTGCAAAAGCGAGAGTAAGAGGGTCATGAGATAAGGAGATAGCTGTGCAATCCTGGATTTCTTCACATTCGTACACTTTCGGCTGTGAAACAGAAATAAAACATCAACTGCGGTTACACAAGTGGTATGTCACAAAAAAATATTTGCCCATCTAGGCACCGACTATCTAGGCATGAGGGAAAAAACATCTGCTTAGGCAATCATTAATGTAACTCTGTAAACCTGTCTTTCTCTGTGAGAGCTATACAATGAAATATATATCACAGTATGTGGAGCCTGAAAGTACGTCCCCGCTAGCGTGTGAAAGTGTCAAGCCTGGGTTTCTAATGTTTCTAAAATCCAGACAAAGAGATAACTTTAACAGAGAAGACATTAAAACATCTGGAGTGAGGTAGGTGGGGTGACAGGGCAGATAGGTACACATACCAACACACACACACACACACTGAATGACCTCATTCTCAGTCAAGACTACAGAGATCCAGACAGGCAATATAAAATCACATTCATCCCCCTCCTTCAGCCTCTGTCCAGTCAAGTGCTGACACCTGTTTCTGTTGCTGTGCTCTTTTTGCCCTAATCTCACTCTTCAGACAGGGTGGCGGTTTCATTAAAAATCCATTTTAGAGCTCATTACGAATGCTCCCTCTTCACCAGAATGGCCGCCCAACCTCGGCGGCGGGAAATGGGAAGTTTCCCTCCATTTCATCACTTCTCAAAAGGTCAGAGGTCGGCCTCCTGTTTTACAATGGGGTCACGCACCCCCATCGTGTGCATGACGGAGCTTGGGTAATCTCTTTTAGCGAGGCCTTCCACCTACACACACACACACACACTTAAACACACGCACATCCAGTTTCCGCATCCACACACGACAAATACGGGAACGAAAGGATAAATAAACAAAACAGAAGTGTAACCACATTGCACCATGGGAGAGAAAACACCGGCGAGCTCGAACATCTGTTGCAGGGAGGGAGCGATGGAGGGAGGTTGTTGGTGTATTTATTCACTGTGATACATTTCCATCCATCTTCTCATGACGGAAGTCTCCTGTGGAGCGTTCGCTCCCACAGATGTGTCCGCTCTGCTCACACGATGATGGGGGTACAAGGCGGATCAGGAACCATTTACAGGAAGCGAGGAAATTTGACTGAAACGTAACACTGATTCATAAAATCTGATCATTTCCTGATGTGACTCGCTGCTGACGTTCGCCGTGGGGGAGGAGGTTTCGGTTTGCATGCACTTGTTGTGCAACACTATAGCCACGTCCAAAGCAGAGGTGTAATCTCTTCTTCTGAGGCCTGTTCTAGACATCACATATGTAGTAATCTTTATGAATTATGATGGTATATACACTATAAACCAACAAAGGAGCGCATGGCACCACATTCCTCCAACACTTCTATAGGCCTTTCAGATCAGTTCAATTGAACAACAAGTGTGATGGCACAGCTGAATGACTGAGCGACTTCCAGCTCCGGGATGAAAGGCTCCTGGGTCGTTTTAGTCCAAAGCGGGCTCATCATGAAGCACCACTGATGCGGAAAGAACCAATAGCAGCCCTGGAGTGAGGAGGGGTGCGGACTAATCCACAACCTGAAGGGTGCCTTTAAATCGCATGTATATGTAAATGCAAAGCACCCGCGTTTGTGAATGGGGGGGTGGCTTAACTCAGGGGTTGGGCTGAGACAACAGCGGAGCAGCTCATTATTCCCTCTATGTAACCCAATCAGGGAGCTTAGGGCTTGCAGAAATCTGTTCCCCCTCCGCCCCTCACCTCCCACCTCCGCCCCCCCCCCCCCCCCAGTCAAGGTGAATAGGACCTCTGAGAGATCTCTCAAAGAGCATTAACTTCTCTGCTTGGCGGCTGAAATTAAAATGTAACCTAATCAAATCGAGTAGGAGGGATTCGCTAAAGGCGGGGGGGGTGGGGGTGGGGGTGGGGGGGGTTAATGATGCGATTGCAAGCATTACGCCGGGACCTTGTTTAGAGGTGAGGCCACCGCATTGCGAGCTGGGAATGGGCATGAATACCACTCCCCGACGTCAGAGACCACCGCGAGGTCCGCAGGAAAGTTTGACGCCAGTGTTTGTTAATCCGGCTTTGATGATTTGTTTTAGCGTTGCACAAACACACAGCGTCATCGGCTGATTAGCACAGAAAACAGGGCATCTGTATAGGACTGGATATGTACGCAGGGGCTGTGGGTTCCAGAAATATGAATGGAAAATGTCGGTTTAAATATGAGAAAGAAGAAAATGTATCTGAACACCCACAAACCTTTCAAACACATGCAGTGACAAAATACCAAGCACATCCGCTCAATAACAAACACACACCCCAAGTCTGGAATGCCGTGTGCCACCATCATGTTTCTGACGTATCAAGTTGACAATATCTATACCAACTAACATCCTCGCGAACCATAAACAGCCTGTATATCCATGTCTGCGTCATATGATCCAAGCGCCCGACTGTGACCAGAAACTAAAGCGACTGAGAAATACGGTTAAGAATAAGTCGAGTCTATGAATCTTCGAGCCCGCTCCATAAATTTCTCCTGTCAGTGGAGACCGGAGCTTTTCTCTCGGTATCTCTCTCTCTCTCTCTCTGGGTCTGTGTCTGTGGCTGGCGGGGCAGGCACAGTGACACAGCACTCCATCCCGCTCTTCTATTAAATATTTACACGCTTGTGAAACATATAAAACTAACCGCCGGCGCTCGCATTACCGCTCGGCAGAGGAGTCAGATTTAATATGGCTCACATTCGCTTCCAAGAATATGTGTGTTAAATAAGGAGAGGTAAAGAGAGAGAGAGAGAGAGAGAGAGAGAGAGAGAGAGAGAGAGAGAGAGAGATGGGTCTGAACTGCATTCAAACTGTCAGACAAGTGTGGAATGGTCATTTGGGAGGGGGATTTTTTTTTTTTCTTTATTGAGTCAGACCGAAACTTGAAATCCCACGTGAGGAAGTTGCACTTATATCTCTCGGTAAAATGTCACAGCCAATTTAGTTTAATAGATATCCGACGGGTTTAATAGATTATGTGCAGAAAAGTTAGTTGAGGCTTCTGGCTGCCATAGTGTTTCCACTAGAGTCCCTGTGAGTGAAAACATCACTGGATATGTTTATACTTCGACAGAAATAATTATTTATAATGCAACTATGACTCAGTGGATAGCATGACATCCCTCTTGTCTTTTAGGGATGCATCATTACCAGTGTTGGGAGATAATGTGTTACTCAGTCATCTTATTATTTTTCCCAGTAATTATTGTAACAAATTTCAATTTCTGCAATAATATTAAAGTTACTAATTTAAAAATAAGTTGTTTTTTGTTATCACCCCCTATAAATATCAGGTTGAATTTGAATTATCCAAAAAGAACATCCCCCAACACCCTCCAATTCATTTTCAGCATAATTAGTTGTCATCCTCTCACATACTGAGCTAGCTTAGATGAGAAATAGCAGAAATGTTTATTTCCTCCAGGTGGAAGTATTCCCACTGCTTTGATTTTAGCATGATAAGAAGACATCAACACTTTTTGGTTTCTCTGATCATTCACATAGAAAAACAGGCAAGGTAACTGAGTTCTTCTGATTATTGAGGGATTTAGATGCAGAAGAAAGGATGTAATTGCAAATTTTGGGGATATAATAGCGAGCAGTGCAACAAATTACTACTCCCACGGAATAATCAGTAAACTGATATTACTTTTGAAATGATGAACGAGAACAATACATTTTTTGATTCCAACACTGATCATTACCATATGCTTTCACTGAAAGCAATCTTAAAGTAAAATAGTGTTTTTTAGCATGGTTGCAGAATGTCTCCTTACAACACAGCAGATGCGTTATGGCATGTGGGTGACTCAGTCGCCACATATTTCGCCATGGTGATTTGCCCCAGCTGTGTGAACAGGGTAACACTTCCACTCCAAGGGAAAACATCGCTGTGTTTTATCAAGAGAAGAAAACTCATCGCAGATACGCGGCAGGCTGAGCAGTCTTGCTTGGGTGGCACCCAACTTCATCACCTCTCATTACTTAACCTCCTTTTTCCCCAGATAAAAGACAGAATTCCTGGATGGAGTTATGGCCCTCATTTTTTACAACGTAATTACCTTCTCTTATTTATTGTCCCAGCCTTTTCCCAGAGCCATTAGCACAATATTATCAGTTCAAATTTATCAGGGCATATAATGCAACCTTGGGGAACTCCAAACAACCTTTGCGCCCCTGGGTCGCCAGTGTCTGGCTGGTGAAGTGGTTCATGTCTATTGGCTTTAACTTTTTATGAGACCCCATGTCATGTAACCCTGAGAACAAAACTGTCATGTATTCTCCATTCATTACTCTGTGCAGACAAAAGTCCTCGTATTCAGCTAGCTTTACAGCATTCATATAGGACCCTGGGTGAATACAAACCATCTGTGTAAACACAGCGTTGTGACAGCCTGCTGTAGTGAGCGATGAGTCCCACCTGTACCAAAGCTTTAAGACCGGCACAATCACTTGGACAAAGTCTCCTGGGCTTCTGAAGTGGTTGGGTGCCTTCTTACACGAGTCGCACAAGCTCAATCCGCAAGCATTCAGAACACTCATGCAGACACTTACCATATACCTGTCTATGCAAAACCCTCTTGTCAGCTTGAATCTACGTTGCCAGGACAAGTCGTTCATGATAAGAGTAATGACTGAAATGACTCACTCCATTTCGGCAAGGGATAATTGAAGGACATTCTGGCATGTTAATAAATGATATATCCTGCCATCTCCTCTCTCTCTACTGCAATCACCCACTCACAAATTGATGCTTCACATTCGCTGTCCCTTAGACACCTTGTAAATCAAGTATAATTGACAGACAGAAGTGATGAAATGCAAAGCGGTGCAACTAAATGACTCCATCAAAGCAGCTCCATTAAAGCCTCCTAGGTGACCAATTATCTTTCACACCAGCTTGGCAAATAACACAGCCAGGCAGATGCTAAAGAGCAAACTCTGTTTGCTTGTACACTATGGTGGCTACATCAAAGGCATTTTTTTATATATAGATATAAAATTGCTGTTTGTGAGAGTAGCGATCATTACATAGCTAACAATTTTACATGAATTTTTGCAATCCCTCCAGTATTTCTCTCACTATATTTAACCAGCCCCTTGAGAGTTCTCTCCAGTCTTTTAAAGGATTCACCAGCATCTGTCAGAAGTGATATTTTCCCAAGGGAAAAATAAAGTTGGACTACCAACTACTCCTCTCATCGTCTTCCACAGACTTCAGTCCCTCATGATGTAAAGGATTCCCTTCCTCAACTGCTTTCCCTGACAGCCTGAGGACTGAGAACCATACAGCTCCTCTGGACTTGGACTATTAAACCACTGGACAGATGGATTCAAAGCACTGTCCACAGGGTGATTAGGTTTCATTATGCCAAATGAAACACCCCATTACTCTTTACTGTCTTATAATAAATGTCTTTAAAGAATGTCTCCATGAGTAAAAAAAAAAAAAAAAAAAAAAAAAAAAAGAAGACTGCCCAGAGATCAGGGGGATCAGGGGGAAGGACACTGATGCTGACTGTTGAAGACTCTTCTTTTGACCAGAGAGACAGAGAGAGAGAGAGAGAGAGAGAGAGAGAGAGAGAGGGGTTGGTGGGTGGGCAGGGGAAGTGGGGATTTGATTGAAAATAAATGTCCCTGGTATGTGTTTGACTGAACTGGAGGCCTCGTTAAAATAAATAAGTCAGTATGTCGCTTGTATGCTCTGTTCGGCCGATGGAACGCAGTCCATCTGGGGCCTGGGAAAAATGATCTCCAGCTCAGGCACAAAGATCCAGATTCAACAGACCTGCATCTGGCACCCCAAACTCTGAGCAGAAACTGTACAAACATGTTCAATTTACAGGACGAGTCTGGAGCTGTGGGGTTTTTTCCACCACTTAATGTCACAAACGGGTGCTTTTTTTCCCCCCCTGACAAAATCCCGACAAGCCAGCGGCAACAGATACCCATCTAATAGAGTAATCCGGGTTTGCACCAAGTCCAAAAACGCAACACACATCGCCGCGCAGGACGGTCTGTTTGGACAGTTCCCCGGAAATTCTGTTATCAGTGTGCGTCCAGAAATTAATAGGCCATTCGCAGAGTGTAATAGTGGATCTGGAGGGTGGATGGTGGGTGGATGGCGGAGGGATGTGGGGGCGGGGGCTTGTTAGAAAATCAACATTGCGGCCAAGTGGATGGTGGCCCCCAGCTGAGGCTGTCTGGCAGAGGATCAGTCTCATTCCTCTTCAGTCGGAGGCTCCTTTTCTCTGACCCGTCAGGCCTGACGTTTCAGGGAACTGACGCAAGGCATGCAGCTTTGAAAACAGCCTCTGGTCCTGCTGGTGAGAACTGGGCCCGTCAAGCTCGCTACACACACACAATCACATGCAATCGCACACACACACACACACACACACACACACACACACTGACTGAAATTCTCGCTCATACTCTGCTCATCTTGCATGTCAATAGGAAGAGCCGACAAGATACTGTACATGCACAGAGTTCTAAAGATGTTTGAGCTTGAATGGCAGTATGGAGGTCTGTGTGTGTGTGTGTGTGTGTGTGTGTGTGTGTGTGGTGGGATGTTGGTAGCAGATACAATGGGAGATAAAGATGATACCGATGTATCAAGTGTCTCAAACAGCTGTATTGCACATGTTCTGGCACTGAATCATGTCTTTGAAGCAAAGCCTTTGTGGAGACTGTAAAATAAGATGTGGGATACTGACGGTGTACCAGACCACATCAGTCACCTGGGAAGTGAATGGCGCATCTCTCTCCAGCCGAGCAGCAGAATCACGCATGCACCGTTCAAATTAAAAAGGCTTTCTTTTCAGCTACAGTCTATTCAGAACCTCAAGTCAATGCTCATCTCATTGATAATGCTGCACTTGGGCCAACTTTTCACTCACTTGTCTGCTTCCAAAGGGAGCAAAAGACAAAAAAAAATGTGAACATGAATAAATGCAGCCACTGTTTGCTCTGATAACATTACACATTTCCAGGCTGGTGGCACAGCGGTTCACCAGTCACCTCAGGCATAGAAACTCATCACACATCCTGTTTTCCCTGTGCCAGTGAGGTTGGACAATAGCAGTGCATCTCATCCCTGTGTTTTTCTTCTGGGTGGATTCTTGCTGGATGATGGATGAAGCAGTGCCCTCCTGCTTCCCTCTGATGTTTGGGCTCTGGATTATCCCTCAGCTCAGTGTGCTTGTTTTTGGTGGATTCTGCTCTAATCTCATGTGCTTCTGTCACACTGCGATGAAAGACAGCCTGTTGGTATTGGCTCAATGCTGAGTGTGACTCACAGGCACAGGTGCACCATGGGAGCGGAGAGGTGGCCGCCCTACAAGCTGAGCCCTACGATGCATTACATCTTCGGTGATGACATTCATTGGGAACACATGCAATAAAAAAATAACTTGCTGTTCATCCAAGGAATGTTCATTGACAAATTAAACAAGTTTGTTGACTGATAGGGATTTCCATTACAGCACATTCACCCTAAAGCAATGTTCTTCAACAATGACATACCGGTTTCAACTTGTAAAACCTGATTTTGCGGCGACTAAACTGACTATTTACAGAATTCTGCTTTTCCCCCCAAGTAAACCTAATCCTTTAAAATGGGTGGAGGGTTGAAAAACAAACCACTCACTGTGGGCTTTTGTGGCAAGATTTTGCAAACCTGACAAGTTTAGCCTCCGCAGCTAAGCTATTAGTGATTAACGTGTCTTCATCTTCTATATACAGGATTACCTTAAAACAACAATTGTCAAGGGAAAAATGCGGCCAAAACCTACATCACAAAACAAGACACGTCCTTTGACAAAACGCCTACCTTTTGAATCCTCTATTATTATCCCCACCAACGCTGTATAATCTTACTGTATAAGCTGTGTGGCAAGGGCATGTCTTCTAGCACCTGCATGCCACAGGTGTGTCTGTGCGTGCTTTATGTTTACAGTCAGCATCCTGTAATTAGTCTATTCTTACACCCCATCAGCTACTAATGAGGATCACTTGAAGCATATGTAGCAGGCATTAGGAGCTTTTGGTGCTAAAGGCCAACATGTCTGTACAGATGATTAAATATAACTCCCAAAGGGTTTGCATGCTGCTCAATAGAATAAAAGTATGACTGAGTATTGTTTTTATTGAACAAGAACTCTTTTTCTTCTGGATTTCAGGTTTTTTGGACACATAACTCCCATTTGTTTCTAATGTGATTACAGTTTTCCCCTGATTTTATCCTGCTTTTTTGTATTTCTCATCACATCCTTGAGAATGGTAATTGGTTGATTACATAAATAATATGCTTTAGCTGGCTGCTGGCTGCTGGTGCAACAAACAGAATCCCTGTAGGATAGGCGGGTTCAAAACCTGCTCTAACACAGCGTGAAGTGTCTTATCCAGCCAGCCAATTCCAGTGATATTTCTCTCGTGGTGTGTCAGATTAACTATTTGGCCACAGAAAGCTCAGGGAATAACAAATGTTTTGATTACAGCTGTTGAAGATTACCCTCCAAAACATAGGCCTACACTAATTCATGTCAATGGCTGGGGCGGGTTTCTACTGTGGCCCTCTACCTGCTGGGCTGGGCTGCAGGGGTGCTGGGTAAACAGTGGCTGTGATGATGGTGGTTGGTGGCCCACCGATTCGCTGGTGATTCGTTCCCCTGGGGAGCGGTCCTGAAGAGGAGGGGATTACCTCAATCCTCTCTCCATTCTTCACCCCTTCCAACTCGACACTTCAGACCCAAACAAAGGCTCTGGGACTGCGGGCCTCAGGCTCCTGGCGCGCTGCTAATCCCATTCCAGCTGGACAACAATCTGTCTGGCCAGGGGCCCCTGCAGGCCTGTAAGCCCCCAGTAAGAGGCTTGGAGGAGAAGTCAGACAGCTCGTCAAGGATGAGGACTTAATTAGCCATGCAAAGTCAACCTGGCTAATTGAAAAGATTCGACCCGAGTGCCACCGCAGGGAGAGAAGAGTGGAGGAGAGCATTTTCTGCGTTTTTTTCTTCTTTGTCCAAGGTGTTCTGTTGCCAGGCGAAGAAAAATGCCAGGGATGAGGTTCCCCTGCTGCTTCAGAGTTGGCATGGTGAAAAAGGGCCTGCTTGTAAGGTTAATTGGGCTGGACACGGTGCCAAAGTAAAGTATGGGGGAACATGTCTTGAAGTGTTTTGCTGGGTCTGAGCTTAATCTTTCATGACGGGTTTTATCTGTGGGGTCAAGAGTGTAGTTCTGGGAATGATTGTACATGCTGATTTTATTGGAAGCCTGAAGTTTAAAAAAACACAAGAAAGACTGGGTGTGCCTGTGATGTGTACGTGTTTTTGTGAACGTGTAACTTTATTCGTGTACGTGTGTCCATGTATATGTGCATATCTGTGTGTATCTGTCAGTCTATGAGTGTGTGTGTGTGTGTGTGTGCGGATAACCCCTCTAGTGCGCATCAGGTGAGACAGATCACTCCAGCAAATTCTTACTGTTTGTGTACCCAGGGTGAGCTGATGTCAAAACTCAGTCAGCACTCACTGGGCAGACAATGCACACACACCTCTCCGAAATAAAACAGAAACTCTCTTGACCCCCTCTCTCTCTCCGCTCTCCATCAACACTCTGTTAAAGCATGCCATCGCCGCTCCAGCGTAATGTGTTTAGAAATGTCGCACTACCTCAACCTCTCTGGCTCTGTAATGCATTTGGCTGCACAACCCCCATCTCTCTTATCCATAATGTGTTTGAATATGCCACCTCTCCCCAAACACGCCGTGTTTAAAGAATGCCACACTCTGCCTCTCAGGCTCAATCACTGTAATGTGTTTGAGAGTGCGAGGTACCTCTCTCTTTGTATAATTTGTTTGACGATGCTAGCCTCTCCGACGCCACTTACACCTAATGTGTTTGAGCGTACACTATATCACTATATACACTGCCACCCCCCCCAGCCCCTCGCGCACACACACACGTACACAGCAACACACACATACATACACACATAAATACTTAGTGAACTATTTTTCTCTGAGCATACAATTGAAAAAGCAATCACATCACATCATGCAATCACAGAACAAATAAGCCAAAGCTTTATATAGAAAGATACATTGGTAATAAATATATTAATCTTTAAAGGAAAATTCCACGTTCAGATACTCTTACACTGTTATATATCATCAATCTGTGATGTTCAATGCATTCCAGGAGTTATTTTATGATGAAGTGGTGGGTTTACATTAGTTTTTATTTTTATAAAGTTTTCAATTTTCATTTCAATTTCAGTTTTCAGTGTGAGTTTGGTACTTTCAGTTTCAGTTTTTTTTTTTTTTTACACGTTTATCTTTGGATTAGTTTTTATTTAGTTTCAGTTCTGGTTTTACAATTTTTTGTAGGAATGGTATTATTTAAAGGTATCACGATAGATGTTCAGAACAGATGTTTTGTATATGGTATTGTATAATACAAACAATAAATCATAAATTCTTTAAAAACTGAGTATGCAGGTTATCGTTCCAACTAAAAACTACACCAGGTGATTTCACTTACACGGTTTGAGACCCCTGGTCTACAGCATATCGCCATCTTGTGGTGTGGTTGTCATTCAGTAAAAATAGCCAAAAACGATCTGCCTCATTCATTCTCTTTTTTACCCTGCTCATGAACAAAAAGCAAAAAGCAAAAAACTAAAATTAGAAACATTTCAAATATATTTTTTATTTTATTTTAGTTGGCTTTACACTCAATATTTTTAGTTCAGTTTTAGTTATTTAGTTTTTTTCTTAAATTTCAGTTACAACTGTTTCAGGAAATACCACGTCACGATGTGTACGTTTGGATACCTATCCGCACGAAAAAGAAACATATACCACCAACCAACAACATGGACCAATGCAAGGTACATCGCCAATAGAGTTTTTTAACAATATTAAAGTGTTTTCAAATTTTTCCTTTAAAAACAGCTTTGCATGTTTAACTTTGTCAAGTCAAATGACTTTTAGTTCATCTCCAATTCTTTACTTTGATCAACATCTTCCCTTCCTCTGGGCTGCTGCTACCACAAGGTAATCCCCACGCTGACCCAGAGCTGCAGAAACCGATCACCCACTGCGACCATGCTGATGGTCTTTATGGGGTGACCATACTGTATACAGTGTGGTCATAAGGGATTAGTGCAGCCCTCCGCACATGGAGCCATCACTCATAGGCGAGGACAGCTGAAAGTAAAGGCAGCTTCAACAGAAAATGATTTAACAACTTTAAAGCTGTTTTGAATTCTCTTTGTCTTTCTCTCTCTCCCTCTGTGTGTGTGTGGGTGTGTGTATCTGTGTGGCACATGTTGTACTATGGCTTCTATGCTACAGCAGCCTTTAAAAAAAAATCCGATTTTGGATAGAAGCTGGTATTGTGGTGTATTTTTTGTGTATTTGAAGTTCCTCCTAAAGTTATCTCCATAACATATCCCACGATTTAGAGCATATCCCATTCTCATGTGCAAATAATCCCTTGGCACACAGTTTGTTATTACCGCCGTAATCTCTTGTCTGTTTAATATCAAATGCAATGCTTATAGAATCAGTTGAAATAACAGCGCCGGTGTTTCAAGCAATTAACCTTTTCCACTGTGTAAATGGCTTGAGGGGAAAGAGGGGCCCAGGTGGGAATGAATGTCCGCCTGTGCGCCTCATCCACTCTGGGAGAATACGCGGCACGTTTCGGGGAGGCCCCAGCCGACACAGGAGACGGCAAGTGTGTGTGTGTGTGTGGAAGGGCAGGAGACGAATGCAAAAGAAATCAGTGTGGTCTGCAAAGAAGCGGGTTGGAGTTAATATTATGGGGGGGGGGGGGGGAGCGATGTGTGGCAGCAGAAAGGAGGGCAGTGGGGGAGAGTAAGGGAGGTAAGATATTAATAAAAACCAAATCAGCCAGGCTTGACATAAACACCCCATTGTTCTTTGATGTGACGGCAGCAGCCACACAGTTGGCAACGCAATACATCATGCGCAAGGCGGCTCCAGACCCCCCATCCCCTCTCTATTGCTTCATGCGACTGCTGAAGACCGCATATACTCATGTCCTCCCAGGCTCTGTCTCCCTCTCTCTCTCATACACACACACACATACACTTTGAGGTTAATATCCCCTCAAACCTCCATCCCCTACCTAGGAGCCTAATACCCAGGGCTTGATAATAGAGCACTGTGTCTGATTCGTGTCTGCAGGAAGGAGCCATGAAATTACCTTCCTATGCATCAGGGGCTATAGCATAAAGCCTCACCTCAATCACCAAGAGAATAAGGCCTATTGTTACAAGCTGGGGCTTTTACGTAAGTAAGCGATCCTACTTAGAAAAAAAGAAGATGATAAGACTTGATATCCTTGAATAGCAAGACTGTCGCCCCGAGTTAGAGCTTTACAAAAATCCAGGTCAAGCCCCCTCTGTGAGTTCTTGGAAGAAACTCTGAATGTGTGTGATTATATAGTGAGTTAACCCCCTAGTGCAGGAGAAGCCCTATCCTTAGGTCCAGGGATGTTTAAAAGAGAGTACATTTTCAATTGGTTTCGCTCGGGATTATCTTGCCTTTGTCTTCTCGGAAGTCATGGTTTTAGTTGGGTTAAGGCTATGAAACTTGGCAAGAGGAGCGGAGAAATTGGCAATGCTCTCTTTTCAAATGAAAGGATGCCATGTTGCATTGAAACAGTGGCGTTCGATGACCCCAAGCGCCGCAGGTGAAAAGGGTCATGGGGTTTTTTTGCTTGGAGGGTCTCTAATGGACAAGTCAAATGGCCAGAGGTCAGCAAGTCATGTTTGTCCTGCCTGGAGCTAATCACAATAGAGCAGGGTGGCGATGGACGGGGGCATGGATAGATAGATAGATGGATGAGGATCTTATCAGCAAGAATCAACAGGGAGGCAGACGAGCTTAAGGACAGCAATGTCTCTCCCATTTATCGGATCCACAAAAGAGCATACTGATTAAAAGTTATAATGTCCTACACTCTCATCCACAGTATGACTACACAGTACACTAAATGGAAAATCTGCTGCTAGACTAGCCTGCGAAACAAATATGTTTTACGTGTGCAAAGAGGTTTGGATAATTTTAGCTGTGTGTCTCACTGTAATCAGCATTTCAGTTAATCAAGGCCAAGGTTTGGTCCAAGAGTCGGCATTTCCCTCATAGATAAGCAACACAAAGACATGACAAGAGGAAAGTGTCGAGAGTTGGACGCAGGAAGAGAGTAGGGACTCATTCATCATTCCACTGCTATGATTATTCAACCCTTCTCATTAAAACCTGATTTGAGATGGTGGAATTCAAGCAGTTCAAAGTTCAACGCAGCTGGTTTTGGATTCCAAAAGGGACTTACATTATCATACCCCTATTCATTTCACCCACACAAAATACAGATTCTGAATAATATTTCTCAAGCAAGAAATATAAAACACTGATGATTACTGCAATGTGAAATAGTAATGTGCCCAATCTGTAATGTGCCCAGCACCAAACAAAAGCATAATGAATATTTAATAGTGAGTGATAGAACAAGATTAAAAATGTGTTTTTCCTCCTTTTTGCCCATATCTTAGTTAATATATGTCCATAGTGAGGCAGTATCCCCGCATCAAGACTGGCTCAGATTCTAGGAGAGCATAATAATTTAGACCAGAGAGGATTGGGATGATTTTTTGATAAGATGAAATTCATTAACAGGGACAAGCCATCATTTATTTAATTTAAAGGAAGAGGATGAATGAACCAAGAAGTTAATTCAGGCCCTCAGAACAGAAACTATTCTTGTCTCTTGGTTCTCCGGTCTCTAACTTTGGAAGAAATACTAACTATGCCATATCAGTTATTACTGAATAGTTCTAATTAAAGCATAAACATTTGTCTTACTGGATTCAATATATGATAATTTCTCTTTAATCTCAATCTTGTTCAAAGGGAAATTAAAATTAGTTCACAGATTTCTGCTGACGGTTAGAATCCTATGAGCAAACACTGTAAATGAATGTCATACAATATGCAATAATTAATTAATGCAGACTGACATATTGATACTGTAAGAGGGGTACTAGAATTAGGATCATTTTTCCAATTCATAGATGCAGAAATAATATGACCATTGTGTATGGCATTATGAGATTTTGGCATAGCCTTGCATAATGAAGAAGTGAAGAAATACACACAAGCTGAGTTATTTTTGACCAATTTTGAGAGAAATTACAGGAATATAAGCCCAGCAATAAAATGTACTACATTGTTTCCATAAATTATTACCATTTTTATTACTAACATCATCATATTAGCAACAGCAGCAGTGGTTTTAGCGTTTTATTTGTTGCCTCAATTAGATCACAGATAATCAAGATGTGAAAGATGCTATTTATCCTCTGTGGTGAGAAAAGCAAGTACCACCCAAATGGGTATTTACCATGGAAACAGCCAGAGAGAGGGGTTTTGATGGGCACCACTTTGTACCGTGGCCCAGATTTCCCTCCTTGGAGCAAACGCTACCAGGGAGAGAGTGGCTCAGACAAATGTTTACTTAATTACCAGAGCGAGAACAGCGATTCCGTCAATGGCTGCTGTCGGTCAATGCCTTTAGCTGGGTTGATGAGTTCTGCTGGGCATGACGGGACTCCGCCTGGGATCGATCGGGGACTTCCATTAACGCTGAGTGACGGGCGCCCGAGACGGGTCGATCCAGAACCAGGACTGACATTGACCCAGTTCCCTCCTGCATGAGTTCCGCGTCAACCCAAGTCCATCATCAATGTCATCAATAGCCAAAGCCCCTGGAGGCAGAACGTGTGGGGATCAATTGGAGTGGGAGGACTTGGGGGTAGGGGGTAGGGGGTGGGGGGCACGTGCAGGGTAACACTCATGGAGGCACTGGACCTCATCCAAATACCAACATCCATCACTGCGCTGCCTCCGTATCAATTCTCCATTACGATTGAATTAAGGCTCAGCAGGTTCCCACTCAAACATTTCGCCTCATTAGTTATGTGGTTGTTCTTGATTTAAGAGAAAACATACTTCGCTTTTGTGTCACACAAAAGTGGAAATGAAGTGTGGAGTGGAAGTGTTTGTTGCTTCGTAAGTGAAAGCTACTCCAACTTCTCACTGGGTCTGACTGCACCTAGAGTGCCAATTTCCTGCTTTCATTTCCCTCTCTCCCTCCTTTCTATTTGTGTACAGGTCTTGCTCACCCTGCCTGTCTAGATCTCCCTGTACGTTCAGTCTACCTTCACAGTTTTTGCCACACGTTTTCTGTGTATATCTGTTTTACCCACTCATTCTCTGTCTTACCTAGGCACTCCTACTCTATTTTTGCCTGTCAATTCATGCCTTGGTTTACTGTCTCACTCTCTCGCACCATTTCTAGTTCACACACAATTCACACACACCCTAATGTGACAATCTGTGCAGAGTTTACCTTCTCTCTCTCTCCCTCTCTCTCTCTCTCTCTCTCTCTCTCTCTCTCTCTCTCTCTCTCAGCAGCCCCCCCCCCTTCCCCAAGGGAGTCACTCCAACAGACAGGACCAATTTTCTGCTAATTGGGCCTCAGGAAATTGCTCCTCGTTTTAATTTACTGTCGGACAGGCATGAAGACATGTGATCCACCGCTGCTTTTCTCTCCCCCTCGCTGCCTTTTTTTCCACAGCGAGTGCAGGTGTGAGGACGTGAGAGTTACACTGCACCTTCTCTCTCTCTCTCTCTCTTTGAAATTGACATAGTACGAACTGCGCTATAAGGCTGAGACTCGGGCCTGGTTGAAAGGTCAGCCCACCGTGACACACAGATGCTGCAAATACGACACGGTCCATGGGTTGTAGGTCAGAAACACACACGGCGCGGGACGTGACTCAAATGAAGGTTTCTAAGACTAAAGTGAGCTTGAACAGACAGGTCGCGGCGTAATCGATGTGATCTGTGGCAGAGCAGGATCGGGGAGTTTGCGCGCCGCCCCAAGGGACAAGGGACAGGTATTTTCATAAACACCAACTGTCACAATATTATCCGAACCACCGGGGAACGCGGTCCACACTATCCAAACAGGAACTGTATTCGTTGGAGAGCGTGTTAACCTTTGCTATCTGGCTATCACAGGCTGCACCGTGAGATCATCAGGATCGAATGACCATATTCCACAGAGTCACATCGCCTAGAGGTTTGTCTAGATAAGATTAATGGCCATAGAGTGACAAAACTAACATGATAACTGTAACATTACTTACAAGGATTACTCTGTTAGCAATTACTGACCAAATATCAGGGGAAATCTACACCACACTCAGGTTTCCAAACATCGATAGTGAAGGAAGGGAGACAGGAGTTGCCTTCTCCATGGAAGAAAAGGGTCATTACAGGATTACAGGATTACAGGACACTATCTGCATTCAAAACTGCTCTACCCGGGGCAAAAGAAAATTCATCACAATACATAAAAAAACTGAATCAAAATTAATGTATTTTAGGGCTTTTAAAGTAATGTTATTCTAGATACTTCTGCCACTGCAGCGAAAGACATGTTCTTACTCAAAACATTCACCTATTTATTTTACCAAAGGAAAAAGTCAGCCTTTCCATTGAGAGAAGTCATGCTCATTTCAGGATGAAGTGCTTGTGAAGCAGGGAACAACCCAAGGTGTCTACAGAAGTCAAGGAGAAATGCCTCCACTCTAAAGAGCACTTAATGGAAAATTCCTCCCTGCACTTCTTTTTTTCCCCCTCTTTATCTACCTCACGTTTCTCTTTTTCTCTATCAGTATCTATCTTTTTCAGACACCAGTTTATTATTCCAACACAACTGGGGAAAATCATGTGGCAGAGATGTCAGAAAAAATATTTATTTGGAAAATGTGAGGCTTACCACATCTCTGACAATTTATAAGCTCATCGCGAGAATAACACAGCTTTTTAGATGGATTTTAGCGGTCTGATTTTGCTCACATTTTAATTATAGTGTACGCAACCTTTTGAAATGATTCTCTCCGCAAATCTATCTTGGTGTGGCCATATGCCATGGCACTGATAGCCATGCAATAGCATTAAGTTTATTGCACAATTTTGGCATCAGCCTAAGCTCATGAAGTATAGGGTAGAAACTCTTGGGGCATGAGTCAATTTTGTGCTCATACTAGAAGTACTCAAATGTGAAGAGGCAAGCATTGATATGTATGCTTGATAACCAATATGCATCCATGTTCATTACAAGACACACATACACACACACATACACGCAGCCCCCACCTCTTCATACACACACGTGTTGCAGGATGACTTGATCCGACCTTGGTTGACATTCACACACACACATCCATCCCCCCGAGGGCCCGCTCTGACCCTCACACAGGGTTCATCTGCATCAAACCAATCAATACGCACGCATGTTTTAGCACAGAATCCCTCGATCCCTCCCCGTCAATACAGACATGTTACCCAAGCCAAACATCCATCAGTCAACTTGACATGTTTTTGAGCCAAGTGCCGCCATCCATCAATGTTAGACTTTTTGCAAATCTAACGACCGAATATGAATCAATAAGTCATGTTTTCAAACATTCTCCGCTGTCGATATGCAAAGACGCGCTCTCTAACACCAGCGATGACCTCCACTCAAGGACCTCAAACACAATCACAACAGAGATACTCTTCTATAGATAGATGGCCTTCCTGTTATTGATATACCGTGCAGCAGGCCACTGTATACAAGCAGGAAATGAGGTTTTGTGTGATTTCTAATAGTGAGTATTGATCCTGACCGCACAGGGACTGCTGGGCTAACAAAGACCCAGTAAAGTAGTCAGGCTTGATAAATCTGCAGTGTTTGGTAAGCTACTTGAGTCTCCTTGCAAACACACTAAGAGGGCTGTTTGAGTGACCTGTGTGTGTGTGTGCGTGTGTGTGTGTGTTAAGGGGATAAAAGGCCATCAGGGACAGGAGGGAAGGGGAAGGGGAAAAGGAACTGGAATGGCAACTCTGGAACACACACGCAACGACACACACATCTACACACGCACACATACAAACACACAAATACACACACTTGCACTTCTTTCTCTTTCTCTCTCTCTCTCTCTCACACACACACACACACACACATATATACACACACAGCAGGCTCATTACATCCACTCTACTGCCTGACGGCTGGTTGACAACTTAGCACCTTCAACTTACTTTCACACTTTCAAAACTTCCTAACTGCTCAGCCTCCATACACAGTGGAGCTCATTCACTTCAATCCTCAGCGGACGGAGAGGAAACAAATAACCCTGGGAAGCCTGTCTTCCACAAATCCACAAAACCCCCCACAACACCTTATCAGCGCGAACTCCTGACTTTCCACTCGCACTTTAATTGCTCACATACTGCCCAAATACGGACGCTCAAAGATCCGCCTCAATAAAAGCAAGCAACTTTCTCCCCAAAGCGGACGGGGGTTCTTTTGTGCCTAAAATCTCCATCAATCATGCAGATAGGTATGTGTCCCTCGAGGGGACTCCACCGCTCTCTAGCCGCTGTAATAAAGTGGACCTATCAGTCAGGACGGGGCAGAGTTATTACTGTCTGTGTGGCCTCCTAATGCTTTACGCACTCTGTAAACCCCCCGCTGGTCCTCTGCACTCTGCAATAACACCGCCGCTTAAAACTTGTATTTGGAAACAGCGGGTGGCAAATTCAGGGGTTAGGGTGGTAAAACATACTCATGTTTTTCAAACGATAATGGCCAATAATGACAATTAATTCTGAATATTGTGCACAAAAGACAATCAAGAAATGAGATCTTAACATCACACTGGGTTTGTGTGGAGCCATGAGTAATGCAAACAATTATAAATTTCATGATCACGGGCCTTTTAACGCTGAAGATGACTGCCTTGTACCCTAGCGTTTCACTTGGTTGTATTTCTCTTTTCATTTTGTTTTTCCTTCAGAGGATTAATTGACTGGGAGGACAATGGCCAAACACACACGGGTATTCTGCAACCATAGGAAAATAAAACAATGTACTGCACTGCGGTCACCACAGAAACACTGGGGCTGGGGCTGCAGCAACAAAAGAACAAGGACACTTATCAAGGATGCAGCAGCACTGCAATGGCGACTGGGATCTCTTTTTTTTCTCCACCGAAACTGTGGTCTCAGCAAGCAATGAACTGCTCTATTCAAGCTATAATGATACAGTTTCCCCATTCAGCCCGGGTCTCTGCTCTACAGAGATGCATCTATCTTTCCAGTGTTTTGCAAGTGAGCCAAAGGTTAAATCTTGGCAAATAACTGAATTATTTGAATTATGCTGTTACCGCCCCCAAAAGCCATAAGCGATGGGACAGGCCTGAAGTAAATCATAGCTTGCACTTTCAAGAGAGCACCTGAACACGGCGCTTGAAGGATCGGTGAGTTTAATGGTGTGACAGGTCATCTGTGCTGTGTTCAAACACCCTCAGGGCAAGGAGAGTGAGAACACTCTTTCAAAGGCCTCCAATGTATGTACAGCAAGATATTCCACCTGGGTGGTGTATAGTAAAGAGAGAGAGGGTGGGAGATCAGTGGGGAGGAATGTTATGGATTTATGCATGTCAAGTATCACCTGTCAAAAAGAGGGGATGATATACAGACTCAGATCCATAATGAAGAAGCCAGGGCTTGTAAATGAGGTTTTCACAGTTGAGTTGAAGGGTTATGACTTTTTTTTTCCCCCTCTCTCTTTTCTTTTCTTTCTTTGCTTGTGTTTTTGGAGGTGAGATGTTCCTGTGAACCCCCTATGATCCTATGAGTTTTTTCTCAGTTCACCTGCACAATCTGTTACTTCCTTCCTCTTTATTCTTTATGTGGGTTGCCATTTTTATATGCGGAAATAAATTCTAAACGCTCTCTCTGTCCCTTAAGGTTAGAGGGGAAGCTGTGATTAGGCTGGAGGTGCTGCGGTAAGCCATTATCCTCACCGTCCCCCGGGCCTCTCCAGTCCAGGCAGGGAGCGCGCTTCAATTCCCAAACCCACCCCGGAGCAGCTATTTCAGGTCATCTCTTGAAGGACTTCCCCCTTTTCCTCTAGCATCATCAACCGCAACCTCTTCTCAGGTCACCGGCGACAGATCATCAGCCTTACCTGAGAGCTTTGGGAGAGCCCACTGAAGGCGAGCATCAGGGGTCAGAACAACACAACAGCCCCATCTCAGCGCCTATCACCTGTCATTATGTGACCCAGGTAATGCACTTAGACAGTCTGCGGCTGCTGCAGGGTGTTTCTCCGTTTAAGTATCCACAATGAAAACCCCTTAAAATATCATTGAGTACCCCTGGGGCTGGGTGGACCCGGCGACCTTTGACCTAAAGGTCAGGTGACTAATTAGTCAACACCTCTACGGAGTTCTGGAATGTTCCGTGCCGAGGGCGGGAAAACAGAAGCGTGACCCGTCAGTTCCCTTAGCTTGGATTGTAAGCACTCTGGGGAAGATATTCATAAACAGGTGATTACTATTATTATCATTATTATTATTATTATTATGTGTGTACAGTCAAGTGTGACTGCGCTCCTGCGTGTACAATACAGCGCTGGAACCGAGTGTGAGATCTGGCAAATTGGAGAAGAGAAAGAGGAGATGGTTTGGGGCAGACTGGGGAGGGAGAGAGAGCTGCGGTTATGTTGACAGTGCATTTGGTGACAACATCACCAACAGTCTCCGTATGTGTTAGGGTGTGTGTACACTTTCCTGCCTGGATATGTGTGTGTATTTGTTTACACAAACCTCATTTTACTGAAAATCTTGCTGTTTTTTTTCCCCCCAGAGAGCTGATGCTAGTTGCCAAAGGGGCATAATTTAATGCTGTGTTAAGATGAAGGGTATGAGCACAGTTCTAATGACATATAATGGTCTGTGTCCTACAGCGTTTTATTGGCTTTTCAAGGGCGTAATGACAGTCAATGACCATGCATTACATTTCAGAACATGGCCTCCATTAGGTCCAATAGGATCTTTCATCTTCTACGTTCCCGCTTGTAGCCAATAGAGGATCCTATGTCATTGTCAAACCGCTCTCCCCATGGTACAGGAATCAACTGCAGGCCACCTTGACACAGAATTCAAAATGATTGATGGTAATTGCCTTTTGTGAAACGACATGGTCATGGAAGACTCTTTATTTTCCTTCCTACCTTTCAAAAAGCGCAACTGAAATGTTTTACCTCAGCTGTATGGGGAAATGTGGGGCACCATATGAAATTCGTGACACATTCGGCTCTCTGTACTTAATGGCTTAATTATTCTGATGACATGGTGCGATTCACTGGCCTAGTTGGACTCAGTGGCTGTGGTAGAGCGGGGCCAGATTTAGATGGGATAAAAAGGCTATTGTGTGTGTAAGGATGAACGGGGAAAATATATAAGGAAAGGCATTTGAAACTGAAACCAGATGTGTGCGTGTGTGTGTGTGTGTGTGTGTGTGTGTGTGTGAGTATGTGTGCATGCGCAAATGCTGTGCTTGTTTCAAGACTGCTGGCCATGCCATTGCTTGGCCAGTGAATTTTTAAAAGAGAGTGCGGTTTTCAAAGAAGTATGTTTGGTACAATTAAAGGAGAGAATAAAATGGGTAACACGGTAGGGCAAGAAACACTGCTTGAGGTTTTTATATGATTTAGTTTTATTCCTTTTGCTCCTTTCCTAACAACAGGGAAAAGGATTAGGATGATAAGAATAGAATACATACCAAAAAATGTTTTTTTGACACAGCAATGAAGGCCTCATTGGACGAGGAGGATATGTCAAAACCTGACATCCTGAATTCACATCACTGTAATAAAGGATGGGCCCAAAATCTCACCCCATGGATGACCTGCATGCAACAGTCATCTTACATAAATGGCTGTCCCAAAAAACTCTCTGTCTCTGTCTCTCCCACAGCAGCCAAACAATATTCACTCTATTCAGAACTGCTCAGCCTGAGTCTAAACTCTGTCAGTGTAACAGCCATATTGAGCAACAGAAAATAATTTCTGTTTGGGGAAGTACTGAAAAGTGCTCTGGCGTAGCTTGGGACAATATAAGCCAAGAGACTCATTTCCACCACAGCTCCACAAATGTCCCCTTCCCTTGCACCTTGAATATTTCCAGCCGTGCCAAATAAAATTGTTCCAGGTGCACCAATGAAAGGAACGGGCCCGTTTTCCTCAAAGTGGGGCCAAGGGCTGTTAAACGAGAGGCGTGAATTCAGCCAGGCTTTGTAATGGCTCAGAGTACTGGCCAGTGGCCCCTGTGAAGGTGGACTGCCCTCTCTCACAATACCTAATGGTGTTTTATTGACAGGTGTCTGCTAACCATTACAACATATGGCAGATTAATTCAGTCTCGTAACATATGGCAGAAACAAGGATAAAGAGCGCAAGATGAATTACAATACAGATAAACTGTCATGGTATAGGAAAAGACTTAATGATGTGATATCCGTTATGAAAAAGAAGTATAGTAACCTTAAAATACATGATACTACAGAAAAATATACACTACCAGTAAAAAGTTTGTACACACCTGATTGAATGTACTATGTTTTTCATTATCTTAAAGCCATTTTGATCTAAAGGCTTATGCTTAAATGCTTGAAATTTGTTTCTTAGACAAATATAAATATTGAAGTTGATCCTATGTATGAATTTCTTTCCAAAGCCTTTGCCTTTCCATCAAGGCAAAGGGCGTCTACTTTAAAGAATCTAAAATATAAGATAGTTTTGATTTGTTTAACACTTTTTTGGTCACTGCATTCCATTTGTGTTACTTCATACTTTTGTTGTCTTTAGTATTATTCTAAAATGTGAAAAAATAAAGAGAAATGTGTGTGTCTAAACTTGTGATTGGTAGTGTATATCATATATCAAAAAGCACAACAAAACAAAATATCATGCAGCTACTACAGTTGAAAAATGATACCAAAGAAAATCCTAGAGTAATACAACCTGAGATAAAATATATCATAAAGTACAATAACGTTGCTATAAACTCACTATTGAGTACCACAGACACACAATAGTCAGTTTATGATTAATATAGGAGTATTATGGTGATTTTCCTTGAGGGATAAAATGGTGCAGAGACATGGTGAGTTAATGTTTTGAGAGACTCAAAACCTCAGCTCTAAGTCTAAGTTGTAGCAAGGACCATGTTTGATGTATGAGAACCATACCATGTTTTCAAATATAGCAAAGTTTATGGGGGAGTTTACAATAAAATCCAAAGCTGCAGTATGGTTTAGCAGTGTGACAGGGACCATAAAGTAGACTTTATTGTGTGAGGCTACAGAGAAGCCTGTGTGTCTAGAACAGGACTCGTAACCAACAGATCACAACAGCGCACAGCTCCTTCTTCTATCTGGGGTTCCTTTGTGAAGCCCTAACAAAGTCCAGGTCCCAAGGAGTGGCGCTTTCTGTCCAAGGTTCATCAGCGCTGGTAAGCTGAAACCCGAGGAGAGGAAAAAAGGGCACCTCCTCGTATGGAAAGGTTTAGGTGAGCGGTAAACTCCTTTTTACGGAACTGATGAGAAACACCTGGGTGTCTGAGCGGCAACATCAGCCAGACAAATCAAAGCCAGAATAGATTATCGAGGGCGAGGGCGGCACAAATCAAGACCCGATCGCACGATCCAGAACTGAAAACATACATGAATGGCTGGTGTTCGGAATGAAACCGCAAAGATGCCATCAACGACGGAACACAGAAGAAAGGACGGACAACATGAAACTGAACACATTAATCAAATACTTGGTAGTAAACACTGAATAAACAAATTGAAGTCTGCATAAAGAATCAAGATCCAAGTTCTAAACCGCAAAGAACTTAACTCACAGGCAAAGCAGTACGCAACACACTCCTAGGAATTAAAAGAGGCCCGGCCGAGAACAAAACACACAATCAAGCCACTTCCAAAAGAATCTGCACAGGCTACTCGCATCATTTCAGCTATGTGTGTGTTTCCAAGTGGCTGTTTCTTCCCCCCTTTCTGTCTCTTTTGATTGTGTCATAAATCATTTAGCGTGGGGCACTGGGTTCTTTCTGTGCTTTCGCAGTGCAATGTTTGATTGAAGTCATTATGGGTCGGTCTGTTCAAAACAATCAAATGGGGGGTGAGGAAATGCAAAAGGGCTGGAACTCGACTAATCCTTGGCCAGCGTTTCCAAACCCATCTCCCTCCGCGCGAAAAGGTCACAAAAGCATTTTGGGTAAAACCGAGGCTTCTAAGTGCCACAGGCGATTCCAGCCTACTGCCCTAAGTTGCGAGCTATTTTGGAAATGTAACCAGAGAGAGGAGAAATATTTCTTAATTCGTGCTGTCTTCATGAAACCAAATTAGACTTCGACCGAGAGCGACCAATCTCGATTTTGTACACGTCAACTGAAAATAATTCTATTTTGGATAATCACAAGGGCTTGATGTTTCAATTTCCTCTTTGTGGGGAAGACGCGGCTGTTGGCGAACACGATGCGAACGGAAATGAAACACAAATGTGTCTCACCCTGTGGTCCGAGGTTGTGTGCGAGGAGGTCCGTTATGAAAAGCACCCTTCACCTTGTGTGCCCCTTCGCTGCCCGCTGCTAATGTGTGTACGCACGCCTATGAGTGCTTTACTGTGTGTATGCTGGGAGCTGTGAAGCGAAGACAATGGTCGAAGTAGCAGAAGTTTTCTAGCAGAAGTTAGCTACTTTGTTTTAAAGCACGACTTCCCCCATAAGTGTATGCTCTTGTGTGTCTGTCCGCTGTTTCTGCTCATGTGTGCTGGCATCAGGACTAATAGGGCTGTCAGATGAGATGCTGCTGAGAGCAGTTGTCATAGACCAATGTCCAAACTGGCAGCATTCACTTTCCACTTCCAGTCCCTGGAGAGAGTTTGACCTGAGTGGACTTACCACAATGTGCTTTCACACTGCCCAGTCGGTCATCTAACCCTGCACACACACACACACACACACACACACACACACACACACGCACACACTACAGTCACTATAACCCAACTGACACCCTTAAGATTCTGCTACTAAAACCAACAAAGATAGAATAATAAAGCTTTTTAATTTGAAGCAAATTAAAAGTGAATATCCTCTCTAAAAGAGAATTCAATATTATGTTATTCCTATCACCCAGGAGTTCGGTGTAGATTTATGAACAAGTGGAACCTCTAAAATATAAATAAGAAAGCCAAGACTCCAATCTACGACGTCAACTAGAAACCCTTTCTGGAGCTGCTATTTTGGAAGACTTTGGGGACACTGTGCAGGTGGTTTTACATGCATATGGGCACATTTTCTGGTTCATAAATGCTAGCAGGCAGGTAATTTGTACATGTAATCTCAAACGAAAATTTTAGAGGTCCACAAAGTTGGTTTCCCTTTCATTGTTAATGTAGCAGCACAAATACTGACTTTCACTGGACAGTCTATTTTAGGGTGTATTTTCCTTTTAATTACGCACACATTTAAAGTAGCAGATAGATATAACATATAACATATATATGTAACATATATGTGACAGAACTGATAAAATTTCTTCTTCTTCTTTCCAAAACTGGAAGGCACTCAGAGAGCGCAAACCTCCTTCAAATTCCCCAACTTGCTGTAACACCCAAATACATCATTCATATCACTTAAATTCAAGTTGAATTGATTTCTTGCTTCCACCAAATTTCATGGAAATTTGTTCACTGGTTTCTGAGATATCCTGCTGACAGACAAACTAATGGGGGCAAAAAAATAGCCTGCTTGGTGAAGGTAACTGACATTATGAGAAGTTGAGTTAAGAATCTGAAGAATCTGCCTGTTAACTTCAGATTTCTTTGTGTCAAAGTGTCAAGTGAGAAGAAAATGTCATCCAGGTTATAATTAGAGTTAGGTTCTTGGTATCACTATAGGTTATCGGACTTGAAACCGTTTTGCTCATAAATACTACTTTCCGCAGAAAATGTCAGAACGACAATGGCTCTTCCTGCAAGGTCAGGCTTTGGCCTACAACACATGCGCATCAGACTCTGAGCTCTGAAATGCAGAAGCACACAGATACAGAATTCCCATGTGGCTGCACATTTTTAAGGTCACATACCCATGCACATACACACTCTCTAACACACACATGCACATACACACACGCTCTGCTCATGACAAACCCCCACCGTGTTCACAGATGAGGCTGAGTACACAATGGAGCCAAAGGACAGAGACCTCAACCGAGACTTAACAGGAAAACAGCATGCCGGCCCGCTGGGCAGCCAGTAGAAGTCTCACAAAGAAAACAGTCCTGTATTATTCCACAGAGAGGAACCCATATTACCCATTTTGCCTGTTCTGCAGCAGAGACCTGTTTAGTCTTTGACTGATTTTACAGTAACTACTACTGTCTGTGGTCTACAAGAACCACACTGCCTGTGCTTTCATTGGAAATGAATGAAAGTTGTGACCTCACTGCGACCAACTGAGACCACCCTTAAGTGAAAGTGTCTGAATTTGAAACCTTGTATGAAATGAAGCTCCCTGTCAGACGCCTATGTTGGGTTTTCCCATACTGGAACGCTGTTTTTGCGCAGGGAAGTGCAGCTGCAGAACATCCATGCTCCTGATGTTTATAAGTAAACCTGGAAATCCAGCAGGGTTCTGTCACCGCCTTTAACAAGCCTCCGCAGAATCCACCGCACACACAAACACACAAACACACATGCGCACGGCGCCACAAAAACATACGCACACAGCATGCAAACAAACACGCACACAAGTATACACACACACGCAGAGGAATGACGACATTGCACAAACGTCCAAGTGACCTCAAATTGCAAATACCTGGAAGCTTTCTCCTTTAACAGCAGTTCTCTAAACAACACCATGGACATTTATAAAAAAAAACAGAAAGAAACGCTTATTTTTTCCTGCTGCAGCCCCTTCTACTCTCAAAGAAAACTGCATTGAAATCAAAATGGAATTCATCCATCTCTGTCCCGGGGGCCCTGATTAATAAATACTGCCAGGACATGGTTTGAGTGCTGTAAAGAGAAAACATTGGAATTGGGAAGTGTGTGTGTGTGTCTGTGTGTGACTTCATGTGCTTGCACGAGTGTGTGTGCACATGATAAAGATGGAGTGTGATGCTTGTAGATATTAATGCTTTTTGTGTGTGCATGGGTGTGTTTGCTGGCAGCATCGGCCCAGAGGACAAGTAGAAGGCACCCAGTCCCAAATGAGCTCTCTCTCTCTCTTCCTTTTTCTCTCTCTGTCTCTCTCTCTCTCCCCCTTCCTCCCTCTCTCTCTTTCTTTCCCTCTGTGTATTGGTGCTGGCTCAGCAGGCTCTGAGTCTGGCTCATTCGGTTCCCTGATTGCATCGGCCTTCTGTCCGCCTCGCCATTGATCCCCATGCCCCAGCCAAGCACTTTTCTGTTCGCCTCGCTCTCCTCTCAATACCTACAACCAAGGCTGCCTCAACACCGGTATTACCACGGCGTTACCTGTATTAGAGCAGAGGTCAACGGGTTTGAGAGGGGAGGGTTCATCTGTAGTGGAAGATGCATGGACCCCGGCTTAGGGAACTTGACATCATGACTTACGCCCTGCTGCGACGGTAAAACAGAGAGCGACCTTAACAATCCCAAAGGTCAGAAGGAGCTGTTTCATCATTCTGCTTAAGAGGTCTATCGGTTTGACTTAAGTTCAATTATTGGTATTTGAAGTCCTGTGAGGAAACACTGCAGAGGTTAGAGGGGGGAGTTAGGGGTAAAGTACATAAAAGCCTTGTTTATCTTTCTGTCCCAAACATCCTGTCCAGGATGAAATCTCAGTTGCTGATATATCTATTTCCTCAAAACATCCTCATCACCTTCAGAGACAACAGTCGCTCAAACATTAGATCGAAATCACACTAAATGAACCTACTGTGAAACTGATATTGTCTTTTGTGGATAGCTTTACAGGCAAAAGTACAGAGGACGCACTGTATTTGTAATAGCTCTTTATCTCGAGAGCACTTCTTTGATAATAACCTCTCCGCTCGTACAATGAACACATTTTAAGACTCCAATTCCCGCTGTCAGTGACGTGGCGAGATTTGATCCGGCTTCTCCACCAGTTTTCAGTATGAATAACCTTGCATTAGCACTGTCCTGTCACTCATGTTGAACTAAGAGGGCGGTTTCATAATGGACAGAAACATGAAACCGGACGCAGAGGTGGGAATGTTCGCAGACACAAAATATTCGCAATAACACAAAGGAATGCCAGTCTAGCCTTTGAAGATTGGAAACCTAAGCAGCCAGTCATGATAACATTCTCTGCGATGTATGACAGGGAAGCTTAACAAAGAAGGGTTTTGATGTTCCCGGTGTACACTTTTTAATTTTAGGGGAGTGCACTGCATTCACTTGTTCACTTGATTTCATTAGAAAGTACTTGATGACAGCAGCAGTTTATCTTGGGCTATGACTATTTTGCCAATCCAGAAAGCACGAGAAAAAGAGGGAATAAGGCAGAGAAAGAGCAACAAACACTTAAAGAATGAAAGAAGAAGTGGGAGAAGGGAGACAAAGAGAGAGGAGGTGAGGAAAGAAGGAAGTGCAGATGGACCAACCTAAAGAATTCCTCTTAATGAATTCACTCTTACAAGCTGCAAGGCGCTTTAATGAAAATCAATAGTGTAATTTTCTACTTAGATAACCCAATCCCTCTAAACTGATTCTCTCATTTCCTCCCGGCGCATCTTCGATTATTCAGTCACGGAGCCGACCCCAACAGCACTCTGGCGCGGAGATTATAGTTTTAAAGTCAGTCACTCCAGCCTTTGGGTCAATCTCCCACCAAGTTCACAGAGATTCCACCCGCCCGCTTCAAACTTTCATATTCAGCAGCTGTTTGTAGTGGAATTCATCTCACAAAGGCATGCTTCTTATTTATGACTTAATCGATGTGGACCTTTGGAACTGAAGGCCAATCAATATGATTACAGGGATGTTAAAAATCTGTGAAGAGTTGCCAGGTCCCAATTCCAATTGTGCTGATTGGGCAGCTTGTGAAGCTGCCTGGGTTGTCAGTCATCGTGGTCTCAACAAATAATGTCCAGGGATTTGGCAGAAGGCTAATCAGGGGGATCTTGACATGTTTGTGCAAGTTAAACAATGATCACAAATCTTTGCTCTGCCTTATTGAGCTCCTACGCAGTCTTACTCTTCACTTTAAGTGTGGGCATATTTTCCCTTGGGAACATTTAAAGACCTTTAAGTGTAGCGCTGAGCAATGCTGCGCCTACGCTGCACCTCCTTTACTACATCCTTCTTCTTTGTGAATTCATTTAGATTTGGGTGGGCCCAATTTCTCTGGGTGGATTTGATTGTGCCATGCTATTGAGTTGGCATTTCAACTACTGTGTCCTGCCAGGAAAGTCCTAATACCAGTTGTTAATGCAGGGCATTGCAAACAATTATAAATGTGTCTAGACACATAAACTGAGCTGTTGAGGGGGAAAACCCAGATATGTTGTGGAGATACACACAGCCACAGAGTGAATATAAACTTAATGCAGTGGTAGAAAGGCGTATTACAAATAATGTAATAGGAGCTGACAGAATTAATGTGTTTTCAGGGGGATGAAATGTCATGAGAAGTGAATAAGTTGATTTATCTGAGCAACACAGCATTATTTACTACTGTTATCCCACTGGAACATTCAGGGTTGGAGGTGATGAATAAAGATTAATAAACCAAGACATTAATAAACCAAATAAGTCATTATGCTATTTCTCAAAGAAACCTGTCCGTGCTTCACAATCTGTGCCTGCCAAAGAAGATCTGTCAACTTTTATCATGTGCTGGAACTTCATAAATCTGAATGTGTGCATGAAAGAGAGGCCTCTGTTGAAGCCATGCCAAAAGCGATTGAAAATCTCCTGAAATTGAATCAGCATCCAGATGCTGTTAGCATGGGGTTTCTGTTTCGTGTTTCTGCTGCGGTCCGATCTTCGGCTGAGGTAAGCGCAAGCTGATCGCTACCAACAGCTGGAATGTGCTCATTTTCATTGTCTGGGTCCTCTTTCTCTTTTGAACAGGCGGGAAAACAGCTTGTAGGGTGGAGGGGTCGAGTCTCAAGTCGCACTGGGAGAAGATGCAAAGAGATAAGGCAAAAGAGAGGATAAGAAAAGGCAGAACGAGGGGAGAATAAGAGATAGAGAACAAGTGAGAGAGAGAGAGAGAGAGAGAGAGAGAGAGAGAGAGAGAGAGAAAGAGAGAGAGCATCTGGAGCAGGTACGTCCTTCCCGTCTTCCCCTCCGTATTCAACCCCTCTCCTCCTTCACGTTCCCTTAATGCATGGTGATCCCATTAAACATAAGGAAACAAATTTGATATCACTGCAGTCGTCTTTGATTACAATAAATACTGACCACCGAGGAGACAGAACTGAAGCTGAACCTTAATTAATTACATAAGAGTTTCACTTCTCAAAACATCCCTTGCTCTCTGTGAGTACTTGGCACCGATTTCACCCCTTTTATTCTCTTGTTCACTCTTGGCAGCCTTCTCTTGTTTTTGTGAACTGTCCCTTTAAGCCTATCCAACCACAATTGATGAAAACAACACAGGGCATCGGGGTAAACACCAGGCAATTGCACAAACACAAACATGTCCTAACATTTACAGCGATGATTGAAGTCGAGGCCTGAAATCTGGGAGAATCGGAAAGAGCCCGTTTCCCAAGGGCAGGGTGGAGTGCGTGTGCGCCGGGCGAACAGTGACCATGTGTGATTCACGGCATGTTCTGGGCATTATTCTTGGCGTGTGGAAACATGGCGTCTGATATTACATCCGCACCGTAATAATAAACCGCTTCATCTCTCGGTGAAAGGATGGATGGAGCGTTCCGAAAGGCACGGCCCGTCCTGAAATTACATACCAGATGCTGAGGGCATCTCTCCAGATATGTACAGTAATGAAAGCCAATAGTAATGAGTGCACCGTGTGGCCGCACATGCCTTCAGCCGCCCACTCGCTCCCACTCTTCCGGATGCTATATGCTTAAAGATGGTCTCTTCCATGCTAAATAAAGGCATGTGTTTGTAGAAATCTGGGTTCTTGCCTCCTCTTCAGAGAGAAACGACTGACACAGATTAGATAAAATGTCATTTGTGACGCTGGTGTGAAAGAGGAGAAACAATTAATTAACTGCGTGAGTCACATCAAAGAGAATAGCAAGTCAAATCGTGGATGTGTAAATACTCTTTCCCTACAGAGTTGTTTGTAGATTTATTCGCATGTACAGTATAAAGACTCACAAATAGAAACTGAGACATACTTTCTCTCTTTCTCTTTCGCACTCTCGCACACACACACACACACACACACACACACACACACACACACACACACACACACACAGACACAGACAAGTCCTCCTGAAAGCCCCAGTGACATAACCTTGTGTGTGATCATTAAGTGACTGTGGCAGGTTGTTTTTGCCCAGACTGCCCCCTCTGCATCTGTTCCCCATAGTCCCTCATTAGTGTGATTCCTATGGGAGCTGGTCGGCAGGTCAGGAAGAAGGTCCCAGACCCTCGCTGTCTGTGAATCTGACACAGCTGATAACGTTGAGGCCTGGACGGGACAAGGGGGGGCTGACCCGTAACCCCTGACCTCCACACCCCTGATTTGATGAGAAGGCCTGTGGATAAGGCATCCCAGCATGCACTCCCAGTCCCTTGTTGATTCCCATCAAAGGGCCGATGCTGTATCCTCTATCCATATGGATATTGTGTGCAACAGATGCACTTTAGGTGCATTGGCTGAATCATTAATGTCTTTCACCGCTCTTTCTCGCCCTCCATCGTTCCCTGCTCCCCTATTTCCCACTCCCTATTTCTCGCCCTTTCATTTCACCAATCCTTCCTCTCAGTTACTTTTTCTCACTGACTCGCTCTCTATCACCAGCTCCCCCCTCCTCGATAGTATCCATGTAATCGGTCTGAGTCACAGATAAACAGCAGTGAACAGTGAATGACGTCTCCCAGCTGGTTTTGATTTCTCTGCTGTCCTAGTGGGTCAGTCAGCGTCTCACACCGGATCACAAAACCTGAATACGATACCTCCCAAATCCCACCGGAGACCACTGCTATCCCCGTATAATACACATGCATGGGTGCATACACATGTACACACACACACACACACACACACACACACACACAGACTCATGGTCATACGTAGGTGAATATAATGGCACGCTCATGTGTAGACACATACACACACACACACACACACACACACACTTAAAGACACACACAAGTGCACTGCACCTCAGAACCTTCACAAATCAACACTGCCTATTGAGAGACAGCGTTTGTGAACACACACACTTCATATTCACCAGTTTCCCTGAAGGACTCTGCCGTATTGGACATGACAGATGTCAGCGCACATTCCTGTCCATATTAGGAGGATTTTCACCTTAAGTCAATCTCACCATTTGAAGTCAATGCGAGTTGTGTTCTTATGCTGTCCAGTCCAAGGGTGAGAGCAAGTTCACAGCCCGTCAATACAAATGAACAGCTTTCAGAAGCAATTTAACTCACCCTATCTGTGGAGCCAACTGATTAGCCATAGGCTTCTGTGAAGGCTCGGTGCCCGTGCTGTGAGAGTTGGAGTCAATGAAACTTGGCACCCACTTCAGTTTGACCTATTGGGAGCACAAAATAACCAGTGAGCTAATTCCATATAAATCTGACAGAGTATCATGCCTACTGTAAGAACAGTGAGTGAGTGAACTGTGAGCTACGATGAGGCAGGCTTAAAAAAGAAACTGCAGATGGGAAGTGATGGGCTGAAGGTACTGTATATGTGTGCAACAAAGTTGATTTACACTTTTTTAAATGGATAGGATATAACCTGAGCGAAATCATAATAGACAGAGTATCATTTTGCTTACTTGAAAATTCTTCAAGTAATAGCGAGCCAGTCTTTCCTATGGATTCTCTTCTCATTTTAGTGCTCCAGGTGATTTCTGAGTGAAATCCCAGTTTTACATATGGCAGTTTACCCAAATTTATATTTCTCCTATCAAGTTTCTTTGTATAATGCTTAAAATGACAGGCAAAGTAATAGCAATGCATTTGCCCAAACTAACTGTTAACATTTGCAATGAAATATGTCTATTTCCATTTGCACCTCATGAGTTCATTGAATAATATTTTTGTTACTGACACAAACTCATGCACAGTATAAAATATAATGAGGAACTGTAAACCATGCTAGAAATTACAGCTGGCTTGATGGTGAATGGAGTGGTTCAGATTTTTAATGGCGAACACATTCCCATTCCTAGCCCAGTTCTATTCCAACTATTGATAAAATGTGGAGCTAACAGCCTAATAGGTCGTGGTTCGCCTTACACTGGAGACTAGTGCCAAGCCTTCACTAAGGTTCATACACTGCTTTTATTGTGCCTGAGCATGGCCCAATGCTGTTGCATGGTAAACTAGTCAGTCCTCTCACCGTATTCTCTTTCTGTCATACGTTCAGTTATTTCGCTTCTCGCCTGCAAGCCCTGTGTCCCCCTTGCATCACTTAAATAGACACTGTAGTTAGCTATTGGCAGGTGCTCAAAAATCTGGTTGGATTTAATGAAATGTGACTGCCCGTTTTAAATCAGGCCTCAAAACTGAAACTGCGCTCCCCCCGCCTAATCCCAGAAGGCTACAAATATCCATATAAATATGTCACATTTGTCTAAATCCACAGGTTTGACAGCCCACAGGACAAGCAATCGTTTAACGCTGACAGACACCATAGTGCACTGAAAAAAAAACCAACAAAAAAAACACCAGTTCCATTTTACAATTTGATCTTCCTTCCATTTTGGTTATATTAAAATCTCCCAGGTTCCCCCGGCCTGAAGGATTTCAGTGGGGTTTTTCATTGTCAGCTTATGGGGGAATCACATCCAGATGCGGTCAGTCAGGGTTGGAGACAGAGAGGAGGTGATGTGGATGTGGCGGGGGGGACAAGGAGAAACCACGTGGCTTTCGGCACACTCCGAGACGCCTTGACTAAACATGACCCCGCGGTGACCCTTACCGGCCCTCAGGCCCAGCCTAGCCCTCGGGGGGCTCCTGCTGGTCCATTAGACCTGTTCAGATACCTTGGGGCTGACCTGCCCCATTTCAAACTCAATCAGTGTCCCAGAGGAGATCTGTTCTATCGCTCTCAAGCTCCCTGCAACACGGCCACAGCAGCTACTCCACAACCGCCGGAGAGCGAACCCAGATACCTACAGGAAAGACTCTGGCAGGCTCCGCTGAAGGAAAACAATTCAAGCACAAAATTGGGTTTTGATTCTTTTTTCTAACAATATCCAGCACACACACAATGGGGGCGTGGAGTCGGTCCCAGAGGATAGCATGCATGGCTACTAAAAGGTTATTTTTCTCGTATGCGTTGCGCGCCCATGTCTAAAATCAGCCTCTCCTTTTCCGTAATGGATTCCTGCGGCCGCACTTGGCCGTCATGCTCAAGTTGTTGGGTTGCGTCATGAAAACACTCGAGCTTGGAGAAATCAGATGCGCATCTCCGTGTGTTTAGTTGATGTTCTCTCATTCTGTCATGTCTAAAACAAAACAGAGATACGAGGCAACCGCACAGCACGGCCTGATCACAAGATGGCCAATTACAGCATTCATCAATACCACCCACAGTTAGATGAGGAGGTTTTAGATGACTAATGGCACATTGTTTAGTCCTACCTCATCCCTCACCCCTGAATCACCCCCTCCGGAGAATGGAGGAGCCCACTGTCAAACAGAGATGCACATTTGACCAATTTTCTATTCAACCAAAGAGCAAACGGAAAAAGCTTTCACTATCTTGGGCCAGAAGTAGATAGGTGAAGCCAACGATGCAATTGTATCTGACTCCAGCATACAAACTATGGATCAAAACTTGAACTTTTGACTTGAATATTCCAGGTCTCAAAATAAATCTGATTGAAGCACAAACTGAAAATTAATTAACATAATTCTAACATAACCTCAGCGTTGTTTGCTTTCACTCCAAAAATGAGAGGGGGGAGAATACAGTATTGTCACCTCAGCATCTCTTCCTCACATCCAGAGTCTGTAACCTACTTTTGTTTTAGACCTAGCGGTGACTCTGCAGGCATTATCAGTTCCTTTTAACACCGACACTCGAACCAGCACTGCAGGCACTTATTTTCACATGCTGAAGAGTAATTACGGTGCGCTCGCAACTCATTGGCGCTCGCCCTGCGCCACACTGACTGTAATTATCTATTCATGCATCACATTCCTAGGCAAAGCGTATCGATTCCAGCTGTGAAGGGGGCTCTCCGCTGCTCCGAGCCATGGCTCCAAGAGCCAGCAGAGGCAGACTACAACTTTTATATTTGATTAACAGAACCATCATTCATCAATAAACTCATGGAATATAAATTCATTAATTCATATTCATACTTCATGGTACATGATACTCCATCTTTCTGCAGATTAAGGATTATTATCTAAGAGTAGTCCGGAGGATATCATGCAGACTAGATCCTGACTGCTGCAGATGATTAAATACTTTTTTGTGAGGCCTAAAACTATAATAAATTCAGTCAATATGTTGCACCTGGCCAATAATCTTCAAGAGACACCGAGAGGTTTGCAGTCTGATAGCTTCCATCTTCCCCTGATGCATTCTTTAACAGCAATCAAAACATGTTTTCAAAATGAGTAATGACCAAAGCAAAACTATATATATTTCAGATTAAAAGTACTCCCATCTTTGGTCATTGGGGTAATAAAGAGATAATTATTTGGCTATACTTTCCAATTAGCATCCCAAATATAGCAACAACCTGAATATGTTTAAAAGGTTAACTTTTCATCTAAATTCAAGGTAAATTAATCACAATGTCAAAATAATCAGCACTTTGGAACGCAATACTAAACATGACAGGAGGAAACCATCCAAAAGTTTGGCTCTTAGAAGTTACATTGTTGTATAGAAGAAAGTGTTTACTTTTCCCATGGCTCATCGCGGACTGTGATTGGTTAATCACACGAGGGGCATGAAATCAACCGTCGGACGTCTCCACTTCTACATACCAGGTTTCACCAGCAGGGAAGTTATTCTGGGGCTGCCACAAGATTATTTGGACGCTTGTCAAGGCTCTAAATTGAAAACCGCAAGCATTCATTGCGCTTACCCCAAAACCCTTGACTAATCAGACTGGAGTCTTGGAGCAGAGTGAGTGGTTTTCTCACAGGTACTGGAACAGCAATGAGCCCCCCAAAGTAGGTCTGACCCATTCACAAGCGGGCCTCTGCTACAAAATCAGGGCATCTGCCAAGAAGTATTCCAGTCACTGGCTTTCTGAATGTTCCCATACCAATCTGTGCTGAAAATGAAGCCTTTATGCTCATTGTGGATGTGTTGCAAGTTTATATCTACCACTATATGACTGCTTAACTATGTTGAGAGAGTGATAAAAAAGAAATGACTGGCTTTTCAAGAGCAGCTCTGCCCACATATAAAACCATCCACAAAAATGTTACAAGGTTATTGGTTAGATGGCTATCTTAATAGCCTGGTAATAACTGTCAAACCATAAATAGGAGCATATCATCTTCACCAACATCTCATTTCAGGGTTATTCTGAGCAGTAGCACCACAACACCCAACAAACAGATCACTTTTTGAAGACAAACAATTTTGGAACAATGCTAGTGTAGCTAATCCGATCTGAAATAAGTCAATGCCTTGGTTTATTGTTTTGGCTCATGTGTTTTAGTGGAGAAATGTTTACTATAGTTAAGGCCATTCAGCATAATCATTTTCAGTGTTGTAAACGCAGCAGTATTCAGGTCCAGTTAAATAACCTCCAATATACTGTAAGTCCAATTTTAGAAGGAGTCCTGAGAGTCACAGATCATTTGTGAAAACTATTTGCTTCAAAACTTGCTACAATACTTTTAACATAGGTGTACCATCTATATTGTGCCTTCCATCATATCCACTTTAGTGATGGAAATAGAAACCTCCTTAAAAAACAACAATTAGTGTCAATGAAATCTAGTTAAAAAAATCATTCTTTGAACAATGTTTTTGATAATTAGCATCAGTTCTGTGCTCCTGATATAACTCATCTGCAGGCATGAATACTCCTATCTCTTTCATCCATGGATAGTCAGTTGTTGAAGTGTCCTTTGTCAGAAACGTATTTTTCGTGTTTCAAGTCCAAGTTGAGCACCTACAGCCCCTTGCACTTAAAAAGCTGGGCTGCAGCTCATGAGGTATACTTCAAGTACTTTATGTTTGATTCTAGTGGGGTGAGAAGTGATAGGAGCATCGCAGACTATGATGGAAGAAATAAATTACATCTGCTACACTGGTTGGTACTTGAATTCAGGTTCTCTGTTGAGTCTGGCTTCTCTATTTCTGCTATCTGAGCAGTAGATTTCCCATACAGCGTATCCAACATGGCATGCAGCCGACTCTATGCCTGCCGGACACATCTCCTTTCACATGGTACATTAAAAACGGGCATGGATTACATTTTAAACTGTGTCTCCATTTCGCTGGTTATCTTAGATGTACAAATGTGGAGCACAATATTGTCCGCTAACACTGATTCACTGGCCCATCAGCCAAAACCACTAATTGGACTACCACAGACACTCATGCCAGCTACCCAAAACCAGCATTGAGTTCAACCCCTGAGTATAATTGTACCAAACAAGAAGTACAGAGAACAATATGTAGTCGCTGTCAGAGGTCATTGAAATTATCTGTCTACAAATTACTTTGTGGGCTCATGGTAATGTGACGCCTTAAGCAGACGGGTCGGGGGCTCCAAATTCAAGTCTCATGGATAATGTGGAGTTGGTCGGAGCCCAGGAAAGCATCATCGCAGTTCAGATGGTCTCTCTGCGATCCTTACCGCTGACATAGAGGAAAGACGCATCACTGCAAAACACCGGATATGCCGCCGCAGCTCTCGTATCAGATTCCTGACATAGATTGTGTTATTGAAATATGGCCAGATGGAAATGATACAGATGGTGCTTTGTCATGTTGTGACTTCGGATGGATTTACACAGAAACAAAACAGAATCTGATTCTAATCTGATTTTTGAAATTTTGATTTATATTCAGCCCATGAACATCCAGCCAGAATTTAAGTTATAGTCCTCCAGCTGCCAGTGTTTTGTGCTTACAGGTCTATCAAACTGACACAAATCAAAATTTGGAGTGGTTGGCCTAAAAAGTAATATAGAGATCCACGCTATGTGGCATGTTCACTGACAGTGTCAACACCTGTGTCGTCAGAAAGTCAGCAGGTGTTTGCCCCTTCTGTTCCCTACAAAACAAGCCCAGCACTATTCACCCACCAAAGCCACGGCCCTACAGAGAGAGTTCAACCCTCCTCCACCCTTAAGCCGTCAAAGGTCAAACAAGTAGGGCACAAGTGGTAAAATAATCACTATTAAGGAGTTGGGGCGAGGGGGAGAGAACAGAAGAGAAGAGCTAGTTTCTCCTCAGACAAACAGGGTCATTAGCACTTTCAGAGGGAGTCCCAGCAGGGGGCGTGGACTTTGGGATTTTGATCTCAGTGAGAGTGTCTGAAGCCATGAAACGTGGGGGCAAACACAAACCATGGGGAAGGGCACAAATGGTAGAGCGATCACAGGGCTGTGAGCGGAGCTCCGCTTTAAAAGGGGTCAGGTGGCTTTTTCATCTCTGCTAAAGGCGCTCAGCAAAAGTGACGTGATGTACAAAGGACAGGCGCTGTGTTGATTGACAGACACTGGAGGATGGGGTTAATGCTATTCTGCATACACCCTACAGCCTTAACAAAAGGACAACAAAGCAGAAAAAAACACAAGAGAAAGTAGTGGAGAAGCCAGACCGTTCTGTGAGTTCTGCCTGAGATAGGATGAGAAATTGGAAACATTATGTGATGGATGCTAAACTGTCAGTTTTAATAGGCAGCGAGGCAGTAGTGCTGTATCGCTGCTTCAGGAGTCCAGGAGAGAACAGTCCAATGATCAACACAAGGGAGCCAATTAAAAACCAGACTTTGGCAGCCAACTGCATTGCGCTGACCCTCATGTGACGCTGGAAACACATCAGAATCCATGGGGAGGGTTGTTTTTTTTATTTTATTTTTATTTTCTGCAAGAACTTGCCCGGCGTTTTGAGTCTTCACACTACAGTCTATTATTGATTTGTGGTCTCCTGTTAAATCACTGAGCCTCCGCGTTAATTATTTCTAACTGACTGCCTGCAGGAGAGTCTGGTTTCACCCCTTGTTATGGTGAAAAGGGATGAGTGCTGACATCATCCCCCCTTCAGATAAGATGGAGCGCCAAATGACAAGGTCACTGAAAGGGAGGAGGTTAGACTGCATCCTATTCTGAAGATAACACACTTCAGCTAAGACTGAAGTCAGACAGACTTTTTACCGTTGACTGCAAAGATCAAAGATTGAGACTTTTTTTCTTTTTGCCCTACGCTTGAATTTGTCTCAGTTCTCTGAGTTGGGTTTTGTTTTTCTCTCACTAATTGGAGAGAAGACTCGGATGCAGCAGATAGCTAGAACTGAGGAAGGTCACTGATATCAAATCCCTCTGTTTCATTTAAACCCTTTGAAACAGATTCAAAAGCACCATGTTTTTAAAAACACAAAATTTCCCATGAGACAGCAAGGCTTTATTGAACTGGGAGAAATCTGCCAGGTGACCGTACGTAAGCAGCAAACATGTTGGCAAGGGAGAAGCGTTCTAAATACAGTCAAGTTATTTCTGTATGGGAACTTAGACACTGAAAGAGTAATTATGCTGGGAGCGACTAATTATATGTTATGCAATCAATCTTCAGTCAATCAAAGCAAAGTGATAGAGCACACACAAGATCTTTTTAAGTCTTGTGATTATAATATTAATATTTTTGCAGAGAAAAGAGAGTTAATACAATTCAAACAATTCAAAGCCTTCAACTTCATGAATTTATGACAGGATGCCACACATTCTGTGATATGGAAAACACATCGGAGATAATCTAAAACATATGGATGAACACTCACAAGAAAGTGCTTACAGGACCACTATAAATTTGTGCCTACAAAGCCCCCGTCACCTCACACTGAAATAAACCTGGACACCGTGTGAACATCGAAATCTAAAAATTACTCAGTGTGTAACGGGACTAAGTTGTAATGTTTCCACATCCTAGAAGAAACATTAGTGGACTTGGTGACAGAGATAGTGAGTGCAGAGTGTCAGAGATGTTTGAGGGTGTCCATCCGACCCTGCATCGTAACCGCCGGGGAGGGCGAGGCCGTCTGGAAATAGCACTTCTCAACAAGCCTTTGGTGTCTCCTCGTTTTACACTCATATGACCGACGGTTCCACCTGACTGACATTCACTGAGTGTTAATATACACTCACCGAAAACAAATAAAAGCTCAATGAGGCTTTGAGGGGGGTCACGGGTTTAAGGTCTTGTGGTTTTTACCATAAGGTGCCACGGTCAGTCATCCTTGTCTTCGGGCGGAGGTGATCCACCACATTGCTGTGGTTCGTCAACCGTTTTCCAACGGGCTATAACGGCCGGTTCATCTTTCCCCGGCCCTCCCCCACCGGACTTCCACTGTCATGCTGCAACATCTGTCGAGCAGCATGCCAAATATCTTAAAGAATGATTACATGTCACATCTGCGCTGTTCACAATAACTGTAATTCATCTGTTTGAAGATCAGTATCTGAAACACATGTCTGTCATTCAAAATTTAGAAACAAGGAGGCCAGTGCCACAATCAGGGAGAGTTACAACCTGCTGCTGATGAACTAGGATTAGTCAGGCTAAAATACTGTGTCCGTGAACAGTGGTGGATACAACAGAGGGAGCTGGCATGAATTTAACACTTTCTGCAATGAACACAAAGAAACCTACGGGCTTCCCGAGAGGGTGGCCCTCCATGTTACTAAATGTAGTACCCCAGATATGGGAGGAGGTCAAGGATCAAAAGGTGAAAGGGTCACTGCCAATCAACACATCTGTCAGGAAATATCTTCTGCGCTTACATCTTCATCCGGTGTTTTGAGTTATGAGCGGCTCTGTTACAGTGGAAGTTCAAACGCAGTTCACATGCAACTCATTGTCATCGGAACAATGAGTAAACAGGTCAGCCTCATCAAAGGGGCTCTCAGTCATCAGTCATAAGGTTCAGAAACGTTGGAGAGGTTGATGTTTAGTAAACAAGAGAACCAATGTGTCCAACAGGCCCTTTCAAACGCTGACCGCACTGGACTGAGTTCCCGGGTTATGCTGAACTGAATTACAACCTTCCAATGCCAAGGAAATCAAGAACTGTAATGCAGTCTTACGATTGCCCACCTCTTGTTTTCTGTCAAAATATTAGGACATGGTTTTAATCATATGCATTAATCTAAGCCTGGTTGGGGATTATAGAATTATGGTCTGTGGGTGGTGTGAACCTCCTCACCACAAACTATTTTTGGATTGGTTTGAGACAGTGTGCAGACAGAGTCATCTTTCCAGTTGGGGGAATGTCAGTCCGCCTGGCTGAATTCCTTCACCCTAGTTTGGGGTTTGACCTCCCGCCCTTTGCCCCACAAATGCTCCAGGTCCACAGGCCCTTTGCTGTTGGACTCCAAGATGGCCGCTCATAGGCGTTAAGGCCCATTGGATGAGATCCAAGGAAGGCACTGTCACATTCATCCTGGGTGTGAATCTTAAGACAGGGACCTGTCATGGCGTCTGTTTGGGAGCCTGTTAGTAAGACTGGAGGAGTCATAGGGTGGGACAGTCGTCATGTCGCCCCCTGCTGTTTGCGTTCATAACTGCTCATGAAAACCAATTGGATGGTTTGCACATTTCATATTACCCATCATGAGGTGGGATTACATGTATATTTCCCGTCGTTATCTCAGTGTTTCAAATAGTCCAGTGGTATTAAAATGCAATATAGTTTTCATTGAGGTTTTTCCAAAATGGACTATAAAGCCTGTTGCACCGATCATGTCACTGCCACATTCGGCGGGGCATTTACAAATTCCAATCAGCAAACTTGCCTTTATCCATTAGCTTCAAAAATCTGTAATATTTACAGTCATCTACATCAGACGTAGGCTCACGGGAGCAGAGCAGCATCTTGATTGCTCTGCCTCGTTTTAGAGATGTGACGCAATCATTCAGCGCAGCAGCTTTTCTACATGTACACTGTTTATGAATTTGGAAAAATAATATGTGGTTTCATCTCATTCATAGCTGATATGCCTCAAAATCTCTGATATATGAAAGATCAACCTGATACAAATTTATAATAAATTGTGAAAAAAAAAAAAAAAGAGACATTTTTAACGAAACCAGCACATGGCACAAGTTGACACTTTCTCTCCTTATTATCAGTTGTCTAGTTCTCCCCACTATCTGTAAAATAAGCCTGGTTTTTCCAAATTCCTGGCCTCTCCTTTTGGTGCAGTCAGGAAACAATATTCACAGCTGCTGTAACCCAAAAGGCTTCAACATCTGCAGAACTGTGAGGCTTAGTAAATAAAACAGCAACAGAAAAAATATCTATTACACAACCAGGCTGGAGGAGTTGCCGTCCAATGGTACATCTAGTGTTCAGATATGAATTCTGTTCTGCTTGTTATCCGTTGCCATCCGTCACATTTCTAGACGTACGCACATTTCCCAACCACATTACCTCTCACTCTCCTTCCCCTCTTTCCTCTTTGCTTTCCTTCCCTCTCACGCCCACTCGCTCTATCGCTCTGTCTCCTCTCTCTGTGTCTCTCACAAGCCGCTGTAGTCAAGTGGATGAAATCTCTCCATTAGCGAGTGGCGCCTCCCCTGTCACTGGCATCAGACAGCTCCAGAGAAGGCCGTAATTAAACAACTCAAGCTCTGGTAATTACCCCACAGCGGCCCTAATTACCCCATTCTCAGGGTGATTACTGCCTACGAGGGGGGCAACTACAAAAAGCCCTCCCTGCCGCGGGGGAGGAGGGAAGTGGCGATGGCGGCAGTAGGGAAATCGTGGGGCTCGAAGCCAGTAATGGTGTCATTGTGGAAATGGAGGAAATGAGCAGGTACAATGAGGCAGGGGGGAAAGCTTGTTTCTAACAGGATTGAAGTGACAGCTCTATGCACATGAAAATAATCACAGTTGTGAATCCGCATGGAAATAAGGTTGATGAGGATAGGATCGGAGTAAGGCATATAGGTAATCAACTAGCCACTATAATCCCTATACATCCTTGAGTGAGTAACAAGTAAAAAGGACAGTAGGATGGAGCCAGTGAATACATACCATAACATACGGCTATTTCTATACACGTGGTCTATGCTCTTTGGACCACTAGAATAAAGGCTTTGTGTCCTCCATGAAAACGACTACAACTGCAATAACAACCACTACAACATCTAAAGCTGTTCACATCGATGTACTGCACACCTTGAAACTTTGCCAAGAGGTTACAGTCTATCGCGTCCATCATGCAGTGTTCAGGAGTGTATCTTCCACAGACCAGCGCATCTCCTCTCTGTCTCAGCATTTTTTGTACAAGAGGGGCTATGCTGCTCTAAGCATATCGCTCTCTTCCCTCTCCTCCCCCAGAGGACTTGCTGACAAGAGGTGTGTGGGGGGGGGGGGGATCGATGCTCCGCTCCACCAGACACTGGTGTGTCGATTCAGCACCTGACCAGAGGGACAAGGTAAAGGGGAAAAAAGAAAGTGACACCTCGACTAACTCCGAAGAACTTGTGGGATCCTTTGTGAAGGTGAGTCATTTCATCACATGCAGGGACCCTTGGGACCGCCACAGACTGGCCCCCCGTCCTTTGGTGGGACAACGCAGGAAGGGTGAGCCGGGGGTATGGGCCGCACCGCGCTGGGGCCAAAATGCTTCAAGCGCTTCGGGTGTGGATGATTAAGCATGGATTCGCAAGGTAAGATGATTTGTTGTTTTTTTGTGGTGAGCTATGTGAAAAAAGCGGCTATATTCAGCTCTCCGCTGATGATATGCGCCTTGCCAAACAACATTTGAGCAGGATATAAGCACACACCCCACACCTTGCAGCCATTTGTAGGCATAATGGGGATTTGTTTTGCCAAAGCAACAGAACAACGTCATTAGCATGCATTTGGCATTATTTATACGTGTGCTGGCGGATCAGAGCGGGACATCTGCTATGTGTTGAGTGAGTGAGGAGGGCCATTTGAGCGAGCGTGCCGAGGGCCCTGATTGATGTCGCGCACATCGGAAAGTCCCGGCGGTCCCATTAGCAGCTACAGTCTGCATTACTGTCACACCCATCACTCGTGATGGAGGACTGCTTCGCCGCCACCGCCACCAGTAACCTGCCTTGTCTAAGAAACGATACACAGGGACAAATGAAGCGAATGCCGCATTTCCCAAATGAACACCGGTTGAAACCAGAGACGCGCCGCGCTTTAATGCAGCCCCCGGCCCCTGTGAAATTGCTCCCATTTCCAGCGGCGCGCATTTGGCATTCATCAAAATCGATATCGCCTTTCAGGCTCGTCGCTGCCTCTGTGGCCTGTTCTCGGTCATAACAATTCGCTGGGGATTAATAAAAGAGGAATACTGTCAGATTACTTGAAAATATTTACATGACAACACAATATGATATTCTGTATGTGCAGCGGGCTCAGAGCCTCGACATGATGTTTGGTTAGAATGATCCAGATGCAAGATTTCATTACTTCCCTTTCCTCTTGGGTGAGTAATGATATTGGCTTTATTCTGCACAGGTGCAGCACGGACAGATATGAATCACCACACAAATGGTGCTTCTAAGGCCACACTAACGCACATATGTCTGCAGCGCAAGAAGCATGCTATCCTAACTAAAAAAAAAGTTCTAGAGAATGAAGATATGTCAGTGTTGAACATTCCCAATTGGCAATTCCCATAGCCTCTGGGATGGTTGAATTACCCACAAAGCCTTGGGGACCAGGCCATATGTCATACTTCTGCTCTTAAACTCAAATCAAATGTCTTTGGCTGTTTAAACAGCGCTGTGTTTGACAACACAAGACGACGCAGTGAAACAAAAGGCTTCTTGTACTGTAGATTTACCCAAGTAGCAAGTCTCTTCCCCCCGAAACAATTAGCTTCATACATGACAAGAGAGAGCACTCTGATGTGTTGGTAGAAAAATAATTTACCCTTTCAATCTAATTACTCTGATCCCTCCTTCCCCTCTAGGCTTCCAACTCACAATGGAGCTGTTTGTAGAGAGCTGAGTAGGGATTTTAGTTGACATAATGGTGATGAATATGTAACTCAACCAAGACAAACAAGCATGGATATTTAGAATTCCAGAATAATTGAATTAAGACATGACAAGATGTATCTTATGTCCTGGCATGTCCTCTAACAGAAGCTAAAGTTATTGAGAATCAACAGACCAAGCTATGTAAGTGTGTGTGTTTGTGTGTGTGTGTGTGTGTGTATGTGTGCTTTCTTGATCTTTGTCTCTTCTCTACATTTGAACGGCTGCAGTCTATGTATACAGGCTCGATGTACAGAGCCATTTATGTGGTGTATGTGTATCCATGCATGCATGTCTGTGTATGGTTGTGTGTGTGAGTGTGCACGCGTGCATGAATGCATCAAAACCAATTACTCACTGTGTGACACAGACGGATGACTTCATGAAATCTCTGGGACACAGAATTTAATCAGTGGGACTCTGCTTACTTCAGACAACTTCAAAGAAGTATGGCAGCAGGAATGTTTATTATAAAAAGGGCTGATGATAATCTGAACTCTGCAGGACTTCACTGGGGAAGCACAAAAGGCCACTAAAGTCATGCAGTACATGTGCCTGTACTGTACATGTTTTGGATTAAATTACATGCCCTGTCCTTCATGCTTGCTCTTGTCTTCCAGAACCCCTTTCCATGTAAACAGAAATTGTTGTAGATATTGTGCAAAAATACCACTAAGATCTTCTTACAGATTCAGACTATGATTATATACAGCGCAAGAGTTGCAAGTTAGGACACTGTGCACATTATAGATTCTGAATGGACACACTAAATGTGAACTGGTGCTGGTTTTAGTGCAAGAAAAATTAATATAATGGACACTGAGTTGATATCAACACAGATGCTCCTGCAAATGCAACTGCACAGATTCATCACAACTTGCTGTGGACACATTTTACGAAGTAAAAGCCAAAGGCCAGACACTGAAAACACAAATTCCACTGTGAAGAACATGGCAACTTTAAGTCTGCCGTCAACACTGTTGCAAATCCAAACAGACAACACCTCTGAGAGTTGTCTGAGGCAGACGGTCTTCCAGCCTCTGGCGGACAACAGGGAGAAAGCAGCGGCAGCAGTGGACAGCGGTGTCAGTAATGAGAATGGATAGCATCTCGGTTACACTGTCTCAGCCCCATTGATCACGCCGCTGAGAAGAGTGATGGACCTTGGTGCTCGGAGAAAGCAGTCCGCATGTTCTAATTCTTCTCAGATCCATTCTAATTTGGCCGTATATTGATAACCTCTCCCCTAGAAGCCTTTGTGGCGGTGTGTTGTGTGTGTTAGAATGCAAGATAGAGCCAGCGCCCTTTAACAGCCACTCAGCGACATTCATCATTCTGGGAAGGGCGGATATAATTGGGGACGTTTGTGAAAGCATGCATGACTGTTGTATGTGTGTGTATGTGTTTGTTCAAGTGCGCTGATCAGGTCTAACTGAAGGCGATGCCAATAAATGTATTAATGGTTACTCCGGGCAAGAAGAAAGAGCTGAGAGATGAATGATTTGATTAAGTTACATTAACACTTGACTGGCTCTGAAGTTGCCGGCATCGATCGGATTGACCAATGGCACGGTATGGAATGATGCCGAGGAGGCAAAATTGAGGCTGGCTCATTGTGATGGTGACTTCATCTTGGGTGAGTACTTCATTGTGCACATGAATGCAGTCTCTCTCTCTCTCTCACACACACAAACACACTCCTTTCCTCATTCTGTCTCTCAAAGGTTTCCGTCTGAAGTGGTGGTCTGCGTCGGCATAGGGTCGCATTTGATCCAACACCATAACCCCCTGCTATTTCTCCTTCTTCCATCCCTCACTCCATGCCTCATAAATGTCATCCCAGTCTGTCTGAGCATTAATCTCTATGAAGCCGGGGCCCAGTGACTCTCCAAAACAAACCAGTCTTGTTGAACCGCTCCCCCGCTGAATGGTAGAAGCTTGGCAGGGCGAGAGGAAACAGAGAAGTATGGATGAGGGGAGGGGAGGGATGGGAGTAGGATGGGGGGTTTAGGAGAGAAAGTAGTGGAGAGAAGGGGAGAGGGGGGTGTCTCTGTCCATTTTTTCAGATGGAGGAGAGTGCAGCAGCAGCAGTGGGGTCTCCAGTGGGAAAAATATCCGCGGCATTATGGAGAGGGGTTGAGCCTGCCATCGCTATCAATGAGAGAGGAAGAGGCCTGACAGGACACACAAAGGAGAGAGAGACGCCAGCCCAGACAAAGAATAAAGAGAGGGATGGAGGGATAGAGAGAGAGAAAGGGAGTGAGAGAGAGATAACAAAAGAGGGATGTACAGAGAGAAAGAAGGGAGAGAGTGGCAGACAGATACACAGAGGGACAGTAGGAGAGAAATACAGTGAAAAAGACAGAGACAATTAGACAAATTGAGAAGATAGAGCGAGAAAGAGCTGAAGGAAGCATCGATGAGAGACCGAGATAAACCACCACAAGCACACTGGCAAATGGAAAGAGATAGAGGATAGATAGCAACGCCAGAGAGGGGAAAGAAACAGGACGGAGACAAAGGAGACAGAGACAAAGAACAAGCGAGAGTGAGCAAAACCGTAAAAAGGCATGGGCCGAAGAGAAATTAATGAGATCGAGAAGAGAGGAGGAACAGAAGGAGTGAGATAAAGAGGAACAATGGGGGGAAAAATAGACAATAAGAGACAAAATTAGATGAGAGGGAGAAAAAGGTCCTGTCAAACACAGCACAGCAGAGCCTGCATGTGGCACCACTTGATAATACGCGTCTTTGCCACCTTCCACGCCGGCACCCAACCCCCCCCCCCCCCCCCCCCCCCCACCCAACCCTCCCGACCATCTGTGCCATACAAACACACCAAGCTGTCCGTCACCGGTTCCATCTCACGACACGCCAGTTTGTGACATCACCCCGGGGTCCGACTCCTTCTGACAACCGGGGGGCCCCCTCCTGGATCGGTGACATCATCGCTGTCGGCCCGCCAGCGCAAGGTGCCAAACTGTTAGCTCCCGCAGAGGAGGACTTGAGTCATGTGAGCCGGGATTCCGACCGCAGCGCCCTAATGGTTATGCTGGAGAGGGCACAGAGGGAGAGAGAAAGAGAGGAAATGAGAGAGACGGGTGGAGTTAATCCAGAGCCTGTAAGCTTCCTGGGACTTTTGAGGAGCTGATCGACTTTAGGACTCGAGCCGGCTCTCAAGTTCCGCTCTCCTTCCTCTCTCCTTTTCCACTCTCCCTCCATCTCTCCATCTAAAAGGGTTGTGAACAGCTGTGGGTATTTGAGCATGGCTTACACACCACCCAGCAGGGTAGCACCCGCTTGCCAAGAATGACTGACATCTGACAAAGAGGAGATAGGCGTGGATCACAGCATGGTAAAGTTCGACCCGGGGATGAATGACAGGGAGGAATCCGTTCACTGAGAATAGAGCCTCATCAGTATGTCCTCAATGCCTCAAATTGTCTCCTTGAAGGAGTTGTGTGAAATCATGTTTAAGAACTGGCCTGGATTATATTCATTCTGTTCAGTAATGTCATTAAGCTAATCATTTCCAAATGGAGGCTTTCATTCCAATGCGCTATTTATCCTTTTTGAATAAAACCTATTTCCTGAAATATTTTTATTGTGAAATGAAACTCTTCAAATGATCATTTAACGTATCTACCAGATAAGGAACTATGAGAAACACAGCAGCGAGTGTGGAAAATATTTTTCTATTCATGCTCTCCCTCTTTCTCTCTCCTCAAGCTGTGGCAGAGTGAATGTGATGCTCCCGTTCATTCAGTCCTTTGCTGTATGATCTATTCATAAGTGTGTGCTTGATTGCATTTCAACAAAATTGAAGAGTATAGCCATATGTGTGTGTGTGTGTGTGTGTGTGTGTGTGTGTGACGTGCATACTGTATGCATGTGACTCAAGGAGGAGGGTGCTTTCTGAGAAAAACACATTCAAAAAGTAGGAAGGGAGAAAAACAGCAATATCATGTCCATGGCAACGAATGAATTATCACAGAAGATGGGTGAAGGGAGGTCGACTTCCGCGCTTATTTCCTTTGACGGGAAATGAAGAATAGAAGAAGAATTGAATATCTAAAAGATGACCTCAGTTGGGGAGAGTCAAGAAAGAAGGGCTTGCACTCTCTCTGTCTTTCTCTTTCTCACACACACACACACATTACACGACCTATCACAATCTCGATATCCGGTGAATCCGATAGTTCCTGCACTGCGTGGAAGTGTATAGGAGAAGCTATAACAGTTCTTCCTTAGTCCGGGCAGGTATCCAAACAGCCTCTGCAGGCTTTGATGAAGTGTCCTGTCATGATGTCAGCCTCCACTGGTCTCCAGCTCACCTGGGACCTCCCTCACTCTAACAACTCCTGGCTGGGTGGAAAGAATGAAAAGAAGAGGGAGAAAAAAAGGAAGAAAACTGGCCTCTCCGTCCTCGGCCTTCACCTCACCCTCTGCTTTCCACTTCATCTCCTCTCCTCACCCTCCTCAAAACAACCGTGACCAAAAAAGTAATAATAGTAATAATAATAATAATAATAACTAATGGCAGGTTCGGGCTAATGCTCATCCTGTCTCCCTCCTCTTTCCTCCCCTTCATCTCCCTCTCTTTTCTCCTCCTCTCCTCCTCCTGCTGGCTGTCAGCAGGTTAAAAAATGGCTCGGCGCTAGCGAGGGAGAAACAATTACTCATGGCGCAGGCTGTATAGACATTAGAAGCTCTGTACTCCTCCGCGATCTCAGGGCCATGTGTTTCTAATTAAACGGTGCACTGGAGGAATTATCAGAGCTTAGGATTGCATAATGAGCACTGGCAGAAATCTGCGGCAGGCAGGGACACTCTTTGTTTTCAAGAGGCACACAGTGGTTATTTTGAATTAAAATGCAAGATAAGGGTGTCAATAAGTGTCTGAGAGAAGCAATAATTTGGGGCTATGGTGCTGTGAGCACATTCATTAACTGTATCATAAGAGTGTCTGTTAGAGGTTCGGTACAGGATCATTACTTAGTAAAATCAATTCATAATACTGTTAATAAATTCTGTGGTCAAGCATCAAGCCTATCACTGCATGGGGAATTCATTCAAGAGATGCTTTTGCAAGGGCATTTCTATTCATGAGAGAAATCCTTCCTTCTGATCCCATTTCTTTGCTTCTGTGATGATCCTGTTTTTCTCCCCACCAGTGTGTTTCGAAGATCACACACCACCAGTTGGCCAGAAATGGACATGGCCGATTTAGCTCGCCAAATGGAGGCATGTTCGTCTTTACACAGAGAGACACTTCTGTAAAAGAGACCGGCCAGCTTCTGCGAACCATCACACATGAGCACGTACGCACAAACATACACACACACACAAACACACACACACAAAGCCCGGTCTCCATGGTGATTGTTTTAGTGCCCGTGTGAACTTGCCCCCTGCATCTGTTTCTGTGTTTGTTCCTTGTTTGAAAACCACCATTACTTATTCATAACCACACGACCATTTTCAATCTCCACACGGCGCTCTCTGAGCGCCATAAACGAGCACAATAAATGCTGCGGCCAAAAATCAATCAACAGTAGGAATTAAGTACAGGATCCAATGTGAACAAATAATTCTTGATGCCTTTGGAGAACCAAACGCCATCTTCGTTAAGGCTCGCGCTTGTCTCACTGAGGACTGCTGAAGACATGAATTCACATGCTCGCCATTGACGCACGCCATCATCACTGCCATCAGCGGACATTCCAAGTTGAAGGATTTGGCTTCTACCAAGGAGGGAGGCTAGAAAGGGATGCCTACCTATTCTGTGCCAAGACGGCCATTTAGAACGCCGAGGCCATCTGGTGGACAAAAGGAGAAGCACAGGTAGGGTCAATTTGACTGTTCAGTGCAGGTTTGACTTCATCTTGATCCGGTTATTTTAATCTTTAACACTGACACAAAGTACTATTGAAGCAAATTGGATTCTTATGGGCTATGTCTCTTGCGTATAAACATATTTAAAGGGAGGCCCGAACACACACACACACACACACACACACACACACACACACACACACACAATCTCACTATGAGAAGCTAGGGAGACGCCAGGAGTAATGTGAGGCATGTGTGTCAGAGACAGTCTTAACTCCGTGCTATGTGCAGCATGGATCCTATTCTGGCAGGGGAATAGAGGTGAGTGTGTTTGCGTGCATGTGTGCCAAAGTGGGTCTGCATCCAGCGTGTGTGTGTGTGTTCCATTGGTGATGGTATGCTTACTTTGAAGTCATCCAGAGTTCCCCATACACACACACACACACGCTTGCGGCAGGAGTATTGGTGAAACTTTCCTTGCCACACAGGAGAAAAGCTCACCACTGTCTGCTGAACTGTCTGAACACCAAACCACACTCAAAGTTCAAACTGTCACCTCTAAACCTTCAGGACTGAATATCTAGACTAGAATCCAAACAGCACCTGAGAAGGATCTGTGATCACTAATAGCTGACTTCAGGACTTTGCTTCGAAAATAGTTAATTTTTTGAAATACTGATCAATAAACATCATAAACCTGAGAAACATTATTTTTTCAAAATGGGTATAGACTTGCAGGAATGAAACCCTTTAACCCGAGGTGTTCCTAGATCAACAAACCACCTCTAAGACACTTGGTGAAAAAAGCACTTCTTATTTAATCCGAGACTGAAATCTCTTGCAGAACAAATAATGTTGTTTTAGGATCAGCCGGAGAGGGTTGACAGCGCAGATCTCGCTCAGATTTGCCAGTGGTCTGTTAGTGATGCCACAAAAATATGAGTTACAGCTAAAGTTGAGCCCACTTCATTTCCCGGCCAACTTGCCAAGTGGGCAAAACTTGAAGCTCATGATTGTTCTGCAGTAGTGTATCATGGGTATGTGAGTCTCTTCTGAGGCGTATTGGGGAGTTTTCTCTTATAGGAATCCTGCTTTACACCAAAACCCCCCAACCTGAAGCTACCCCTGTTTATAAATCACATCGGCTTGTAATCATTTAATTTGCTGATATGTTTCACAGATGGGAAGCTCCGCTCGCCAGGACCGACAACTAAGTCCACTAGAACATTCAAAATCATGTTCAATGGATAAATCCTGATTTATTGAGACACTTTCCAACTTGGCCGGTGTCTAAAAGGATATCCAGATGTATAAAGACTGGAAAGCTCCCACAGCTGCACACCTTAAGGCCCGACACGCACTTTCTCGCTGGCAAGAAAGAAAATTAAGGTTGACGCCTCGAGAGCTGCATGCATAAACAATATATCACACTCCCATGAAATCCTATACACTGTTTATATCTCCAAACCTGCGATACAGGTCCATAAATGTCCAGATTCTATTCGTATTATAGCTAAGATGAAGATAAATAACTCAACTGCACTGCTGCTGTGAAACTCCCAATTAGAATATTAGTTTTCGTAAACACATCACTTCCTGGATAAGCCAAGGCATGAGGAAATGCTTTACATGCTTAAGATCGCTGCTGACTATATCAGAAATATCCTAAGACTTTATTCAAGCAAAGGGCTTAAGGACATTGGAACAACATCAGACAGATATGAAGAACTTGCAGAGAATGTTATTGAAGTTGTTGGGATGCACCAACACCGATATAGAGCTGGTACCAGGCTAAAAAATAGAGAATCTGATGCTAGGAGATGTGTGTCATGTCAGAAATGAAAGCAAGGTGATGAGATTTTTTGCCTTTTTCACACATATAAGGATATCAGATCTCTCTAATGGCGAACAATAGATAATATTTCAATTATCAAGTGATCCCAAGTAGTAGCTGAATGGCTGTTGGCAGTACAAAAGTGGTATCAGTGAATCCCTTCTTTCTAACGGTAAACGATTTGTGATGTGACAACATTTTAGACCTGACAAACTAGTTTCCGGTCTTAGTACATAAGTTAACTTTTAAAAAGGTGTACCATGTACTGTAATCAGGTCTTTGGATGGCTGATATCTAATTATCTAATTATTTCAAATTCAAAGGTTTGGTGAAAACACCATTCAAACAGTCGGCTTTCTGAGACAAAGAATGTGCATCTCAGTGGGATGCTTTATTCATGTAGCCTGTATTCCCCATTACATTTTTGTATATTCTCAAAGTCCAAACAACATCTCCTCCCATTTGCCATCTGTCTTTATTGTCTGAATCTTAACTCCCAAGGTCATGGGCTGTAATGGCACAGTGCCTTATGTTTAAGTGTTTACTTCCTGGAGGGTACTCGAGAGCCTGTTTACTGCAGCAGTCTGATTACTAACTCTCTGTCTTTCTCTGACTCTGCGCTCACACCACTCTCATGGCCGAGTCAAGGTCGCTCCCATGCTCTCATCCATGCCATCAATCTCAGAGGGAAACGCAAATACTTCCTCTCACGCTCTTTTGTTCCTGTGCGCCCCCCCCCTTTGTTTTTGTCATACACCCTTCTTTCTCCAAATATCATATCCGTTTCTTCCTCCTCTTCTCATCTCGGAGCATAAACAAACAGGTTGACAGACTAATCTGTTTTTATACAATGTCCTTATCCTTTACGGCTCACAGCTCTCTGAGTTAAAACTAACGCCGCTGCTCCTCATTACTCAATGTCAGGTTTATCTTTGACTCAAAAGGCAGACAAGATATGATAGATATGATTGATATTGTATGGAAATCACACACACACACACACACACACACACACACACACACGCATGCACGCAAACATACCCACACATCAGGAATTTATTCATGTCCACATCACCATTAAGCTGCAGTCAGTCACACACACATGCGTACAGGTTCGTGCAATGAGGAAACAAAGCATTCCCAGTTGGTGGTTTGTGTGTATGAAAAAAATACAAAAAAAGGTTTTGTTTGTGCATGCAAGCCAACTGACATTGACTGCCAAACAATGTACGGCAAAGAGTCCATAAGCTAACAGACTGTAGTTCTAGCTTGTAAATGCATACCAAGTTTACAGACTCCAACCTTCACTTTAAACAGAAACACCACTCAACCCATATAAATGACAGTGTAACAACACCACCAGCGGATGCCAGAGAAGCCATGTTCAAGTCTAGCACTCCTGACATACATGAAGCATGAAATTCCATAGCAGTGTTGGCCTGCTGTACCACATATGAACAGCACAACATCCATCATATTGAAACACATCCTTCTGACTCAACAAACACTTCTCTTTGACTCGTCATGGAAAGAAATCTGTCAAGCACAGTTGTAATGTAAGCAAATCTAATCAAGTATCACAAATCAAACAATCTATTCAATACAAGGAATTCGTGTTACACAAACACGCCGATACACACATACACAAAGCTAGAAGATTATGTAAATATGCTAATCTAAACTGTCAGTATTTGTCAGTTTAGTCAATGTTGGTCGAGTGATAAACAATAGGACATAACTCTCCTCAACAGTTTGTCTATTCTTACGTGAACTTTGACCTTTTGCTCCATCACAGGATGCTTTTCTTTGTTACAGTCAGAGGGCATAGACACCCTGGCGTCCATCTCGTGTTTCCATTTTTAAACAACCATCGCAGAAAATTCCCGTTTTCTCATTGTTTAACCAATTTCCCATTTATAAGGCCATCATGGTACCTATGCTGGCATGAAGTGCCAACGCATCACAGTGTGGTTGTGTAACCTTCCGACCGCCCCATCATCTGTTTGACATCCATCAGCGTCCCCATCAACATCACGCTCATCATCATTATCAGACAGCAGGCTTTTGAAACGCCGTCTTGAAACACTTTCTGAAGTTTGTTTCCATCTAAACTCACTCTCCCATGGACTAAGCCCCCCACACACACACTGTGAAACAGACACATACCTCAGAAACCACAGCCTCTCTGCTCTAGGGGCATTGGGAAGTGGCTGCGCAACATATGGGGGTTGGGGAAGGCTCCGGGGCAGCCGCTCACAAGCTCAATTTACAATACTATCCGACACCTTAAAGGTGTATTTCAATACTGCAACAATCTGGTTTTGTATGCACTCAGAATCCATAGAGTAAAAACAATTTGGATGTGACTGTGAAAATAGACAATTTGATTAAATATTAGATTTTAGTGTCCACCCAGGATGCAAGATGGAGCCGTCTCTTTTCACTTGTAGCACCTTTATTAAAGAAAAAACTGAATGGGCAGCTATTGAGGCAACGTCAATGGACACAACCTAATGCTGTGTCATTAACATTGAATTAGTCTGTAAAACCCTAGTACAGGCTGTGCACACTATGGCAGTTACAGCCTAGGAATTATGTCTATGGTACGCTGCAATACTGCAGTAATGGAGACGCACTTCCCTTTATAGCTGCAACCATACCATGCCATGCTGTCAAAATATTGTATATAGATGGATACTGAATGCATATAAGTAGAGTAATATGTAGTCAGGTGTCTACTGTATGTCTTGCACTTGCCTTTTGAATTGTAATCGAGGTTATCCTTGCACCAGTTTTGTCAGTATTCACTGTGCAACTTGGACCATGTATTGATTTTACTTGCCAAATAAAGTATTTGTGATTCTTGCTAGGATACCAAGGTCAATAGCACTAGCTACTGACATGGATAAGAACTTAGTATTAGTCATAATACCCAATCCATCCATTTGTTGAGGATGTTAGTTCCCCACTTTAACTTGATTTCAAACCCCATGTACAACAGTGTTAACATAACCTCTTCCTCATGGTCGATAATACTCGATAAGACAAGGTATTTTATTTGCAGAGATGAGGTCAGATTATGCCAAACCCAATCCAAATCTAAACTGTTATCTTTGACTCAGGAATGGTATTCAGGGACAAAACTATCTTCAACAACAATAACACTGCACATCTGGCATCTCCCATTGTTTCACTGGCTCTCTAGGGGCTGCTGACACATTGCAGTATGCTGACAGTGATATTAGGTTTCGATTTATGTTGGCGTAAGGGTCCTCTGGCTCATAAGCTTTGACGTCCAGTGCTGCAGTTATCTAACACGCCATCTCCTTCCCTTTGCCTTTGATCCCTGCAGAAATCTGTCAAACACATTTATGGCCAGAGCTAATGTGTTCCAATATGCGGGCCAAGGGCAGACTCATTGAGAAGGGAGTAAGAATATGGAGGTCAATGTACAGAGGATTTAGAGACCAGATCTGACACGGCCCGACTTCTGCTTCGGTACAGACCTGACCTTGTAGACAAGACCGGACTTGAACCTTTGTTTCTCTCACTGGAAATCAAGAATGAGTCGGCCAAAAGTAACTGCTCCAGTGGAGCTGCTTGGTGGTCAATAGTTTAAGACTATGATTGCACTGGGCAGGTGCCAGGTGTGAATGTGTGTAACTGTCTGAATGTGAAGCAGGGCGTTGCTGAAAAAGAACATGCGTCCTCAGCAAAACCCTCCCTGGATAAATAAAGGTTAAAAAGGAGACCAAGGGATAGATTTTCACATGGTTTCAGGCAAAGACTCAATCCTAAAGCCTTGTTGTGATCCAGGTTGAGTTCTAGACAAGATACGTATTGTCTTCCTAATGGGGTTTTACGTTGATGCGGACAGGAGTGGTTTTTGAGAACCGTGCTAGCATAATGAATCCCTAAGCAGACAGCATCCACTTTATTCAATGTGCACCTTCAGGCTTGTTACATACTGTGCTCAATGTGTGACAGCAGAAGTCTTTTCCCACACATCTACCACGCTAAAGGCACAACAGTATTCAATCACCACAACTGAGGCCTCAAGTATTTCTGCACATATTGAACACAGGTGCACTTTCTCAGACAATAGCTGTGTTGTGCAAGAATACATTTTATGAGAGCTCACCAAAAGCCTTAGAGGAGGATAATATCCATAGCTCAAGATTGCGATTGCACGCGGACATGCGAGGGAACACATATTGTATGGAATTAAACGTGTTACTTCACAATCGTGATAGGGGTTTAGAAATAACATCAGCACACGGCGTGTGTTTGCACAGTCCTGGGATGCATTTCTATGTGCTCTCTTTGGGGTGTGAGTCATGTGTGTGTGTGCACGCGAACACACGCGTTCACGCTTGACAGAGAAATGGATAGCGCAACATGTGTTCTAAGGTGACTTCTTGAGCTGTCCCACTGACATATCTGCTCCACTGCTATGATGTGAGATATGAGGAGAGGAGGGAGGGTATGGCCAGTATGTGGATGTATGTGTGTGATGCGTAGGGGGCTCAACACATGGGAGTGGTGAATCTCCAGCTGCTTCCAATTCCTCCTCATGGGTCTCTCCTGGCACGGGGTGTATACCGCATGCTAATATGTGTAGCCTCTCTAGCGTGTGTGTGTGTGTGTGTGTGTGTGTGTGTGTGTGTGTGTGTGTGTATCTGTCAGCAGTAGTGTGCCCTTCCCTGCTCAGTATGTGTGTGTGTACAGCCTCCTACGGTGTGTGACGTCTGCAGGAAATGGGAGCCATCCTCCTCTAGCTGATGAAGACAAAGGTACTGACAGACTCTATAGACTCGCTGAACCTAAAAATGTTGGAGAACGTCCAAACTCTTTAAAAACTCTTTGTCTCCTCGCCCTCTTTCCTAAGCGGTTGACGATGATAGATCACTCTGAAGCGACGCATCGTGTCTCGTCAGCGATCTGGAGGCGCAGGGAACCAGAGGGAAGGGGGAAGTCGTGCACTGCTACAAAGACAAACACTTTAGTCATATGGTCACAACATTAACAAAACACACTGCGGCGCCAACAGATTGCTGGAATGACACAAACACTTTGTGTGCATGGCGTCGTGTTGAATATATGGAGATGACGACCCTGAAAACCATGCAAATCTGTTTCCCTACTACTGCACCAAGAATACTGTGGTTTAACAGAACAGCAGGATTATTTAACATCTTTAGTTGAATTCTACAACCAGCTTATATCACTGCCAATGGAAAACCTTTGTCTCCCTCTAGTGGCTTCCTAATCTGTCTGAAATAGCCCTGGGCCATTGCTGAATCCAATCCACACTACATGACTTTTATTAACACACAATTTTTTGATGCATCAATATATGAATATTTATTTATAACACAGTTTCATATCAATATTTTGAAAAGAACAATCAGTAGTTGGAGCACATGCCATTGTCATATCACCATTTTCATCCACTTGTTCCAGCTACTTCATAGCCCTCTTCATTTCTAAGGCAATCAGGAAAGAATACATTAATATAAAGGTTCCTTTACTATGTAGTAAATCATGGCAACAGTGAAGTATTCCTGCCAAGAGATAATGGGTACGCATACAGATAATGTCTAAATGGATCTATCATCACAGCGTATTTAGCCAACCAGACTACTACCAAAAGAAAATGCAGCCATGTCCAGAAATGATGTAATATTGTTAGCTTATATGACACAACAGCTAAGATAACAACTCAAGTTTTGGAAAAAAGTAATGCTGCATGTAAAGACATGGTCACCACTATAGTGGTAATAAAGCTACTGATTAATCCACATGGAATAGATCAAGGAAAAGAGTTGGCAACTTTATCTAGTGACACACAATGGTCCTTGTTTGCTTTGGCTTTCAGAAAAGTTGGCTTCTTCACTCTAGAGAATGAAACATCAGTGTGTCCAAGAATGTATGGAAAAACACATGAATTTAACTTAGTATTTAGCTTAGTATTACACATGAAGATATTTGTATAGTGGATATACTGTATGTATGTAGCGTGGAATCTATCTGGTGTACATTATCAGGCCAAAGTGCAGAATACAGGTAGGCCTACAATACAGCACACAATGTGTGTGACCAGTGCCAACCACTAGGTGGAGTGCTAAATCCAGGCTTCTCAGGTTTGGTTTGTTCCAGCGAGTCCATTTGGTTACTTCTGAATTCTGTCAACAATTTCAGAAGATTTCATTACTTCTACTACCTGGGGATGTTTGGATATTTGTACCCATTATTGTTGGTTGTAAAGTTTATGTAAACAGTAAAATAAACCATTGGTCCTCACAAAAATATGAATTACACTTGAGTGTTAACATTCGCTTTCAGTTAATATTAAGAGCTATCCTACACTTACACATTCAGTGTTATTTAATAATATAGATATTATAACTACAAATATAAAGATAATTTCTTTTTATTTCATTTGTCCCCTCTTGTGATTACAGCGCACTGTCAGCACCTCCATTAAGAGGTTTTCACACATGGAATTAAAGTAATTATTGAACTACATAACCATTTCCCACAATGTTGATAGAGGCACGCTGTGGTTACAAAAAGATACAACCATAAATTATCTTCCTTCATAAACAGCAACACCGTGTACTCGGTGCCCTCGCTCAGCCTACTCAAGTAGAGGAGTGAAAATAGAGTGAAAATAACCCACTCTTACATAAATCTCTGCACAGTGAAAATATAACATGATGAATCAATTTGCATCAACAGTTGAACAGAATGGAATGCAAGTATCTCCCTTTAATTTGCCCTGCTCAAACAGAGAGCCGTGCATGCATCCAAGCCAAGATAACAGCGCAACCAGGCGGGACGTTGCAGGAGGCCTAGATCACAGTCAGGTATCAGAGCTTAAACAGTCTGGATATGACCCAACTGCATCACACAATATATGAAGAACCTTAAATTAGCCTGCTTGGGCAATGGCACTATTTGTGTCTAACTGCAATGTGGGTGACCTGGGGCGTGCCCATAATCTTGACTTCGTTTGGGTCAACAGGTAAGAGTTCAAAGTTCAAAGGTTGAAGTTCAGGTGTTCAGCAGGTCATTGCTCCAACTGCCTGTTGGAGGTGGAGTGTTGGTGGCCTGGTGTGCTCAGTAAGGCTCCATCTTGATCCTCCTGTACAAGCAGCAGGTGAACACCATGCCACAGATCTGAAAACAGGAAGGGTTAGGTCAAAGGGTGCTGGTCAGTTGCCATGGCAGACCAGTGGAAGCCTGAATGCTGTTGACTGTGGGGAGGGAGAAGGGTTAAAAGGTGGTGGGTTGAGAGATTTTTGCTGGTTACTATGGGGACGTCAGGTGTCGAGCAGCAGTTATTGCAGCAAAGTGTGTGTGCACAGTCTTGCACAAGCAGAATACACAAAAGGTCAGACGTGAATGAAGATATGGCCAATGCAGTCAATGTTTTTGGGAAAAAAAAAAAAAAAGCAGATTTACCAGTGTGATTTCAACTTAAGTTCAGCATCATTCAGAGAGAGAAAAAAAAAAGACCATCAGCTGAAATCTTCAGCCATAACTTATATCTGACTAACACTCGGTGATCCTAATTTCATCAAACGCAACCACATTTTAATGCTACTTATTAATGTGAGTTGTTTTTTTTTTAAAGATAGTCAACGTCAAAATCTACATCTAATTCCACTCACAGTAAAAGGTTTTAACACAGTAAAACCCTGTTGGGCTGTGGAAAACATCTCCAATCTTGTGGCTTAGGTACTTTGGTACCATTTATGTGGAGGAGGGAAGTGACTGAAAATTAAAGGGATCTAGGTTCAACTGTGAGGACCTGAATGGCTCATACACAGGAAAAATACTCCACAGTTAACAGTTTCCCATACAGGGTTTCCCGTAAAACGCGTAATTGTTCTTTTGCACAGCGACATCCTGGAAGATAAAACTACCCACTAGTGTTTCCGTTTCCTCTCAAGGCTTTCTACATTTACCAAGACACAGGATCTGATGTAGCAGTCCCTTGGGTTATTAAACTAGGGTGAGCACCTACATAGAAACTAAATAAAGCCACAGAGCATGACCTCCAGAAGCTCTTTCCTGTCAAGTTCCCTACTATGTGAGAGGTCCAAGAGTAAAGTACAGAGCAGCAGGGATATAGATTGACCTAAGCCACTGTGTGCACAAATGCCCATCTGTGCGTGTGTGCACATGGCCATGTCAGGCTTGATGGATGAACAGGCAAGGGCTCAGATTCAATCTCCAGGTCTCTGAAAGCCCTCTGAGAGAGCATTATCGAGCGGGTCGGCATTGGGAATAGACTCATCGCGGACTCTCTTCAGGCCAGTTTATGATGTTTCTCTCCCTCTCTGCCGCCACCGGTGACAATTTATGTGACAGAGCGCGGAAGGAGAATGACATTTAGGCTCAGGATGATGATATGAGAGGGGAAAGTGTGAAAGACTTCCTCTCTGCTCCTTAGTTTTCTTGGAGCCTAATGGAGAAGACAGGGGGCATGGATCCAAAAGAGCAGTGATGGAGTAGCCTGACAAATTATGATTTCAATTGCAGTAATAAAGGAAGTTACCAATCAAAAAATACAGTAGGTTATCAACCCCTGTAAATATCAGATTGAAGTAGCATTATCCGAAAACTATATCCCAGCTCCATCCCAGGATTCTTTTCATCATAATTTGTCCCATTACAAAAATACGGCAGAGCTTGATAGTAGGCTCCAATTTAAAGTAAAATAGCAATTACTTCAGAGGTGGGTATACACACAGACATCACCCAATGCTTTTTTCCTTGCTTATAGCCACGAGTACTTTATAGCACAAGGCGGTATAGAGATATGGAACATGACTCCTGATCTGTGTATAGCTACCAACAGTGTCATCATGCAGATGCAGTTAAGTTTTTATTAATCAGGGTGTACTCATGAAGTGTTTGACCTGAATCATGTTATCACACCATTTTTAGCCATGCAAAAGGTGATCACACATGCAGCCACAGGTAGTTAAGCCATTATCATGACATACAGAGTCACAACCGCCAATATTTACGGCGAAGCCAGGGAGCTGCATGCTTGACATTGGGCAGAGAACAGCTAAGAACATAAACACCACCATACACAGTACATGTGCAGCCTACACATACACACATTTAACACAAAATCGGACAGACACACAAGGACAACATGCAGACAGACATCAATCAAATTTCCACAATGCCCTCCAACCTTGTCCTCTCCAGTTGATTAAGACCACAAAGTGGCTCTAGAGCTAATCACATTGTACCGAAGTCCTCTTCCTCTTCTTTATAGAGCAGATAGATAAAGCAGGCTGTCAAGACTGCCCCGGCCAGCTACAGTGACACCACACACACACACACATAAAGACATACATTGCACCACAGACAGGTTAGTGTGGTATGAAAGACATAGACAAGTTTTACGACAAAAACTACAACTATTTAGATTAACATGGACAATAACACATGGACAAAGATTTCCAATCAGTCTGACAATATGATTGAGCGGAAAGATCACCAGTATTGTTAAGACAGATTAGATCAAAGACTTGAGACATACAGCACAGATGGAGAGCAAATATATGATTGGATGTAAATGCCAAGAGAAAGTGTTCCAACAAGTCCCACTAAACATATAGTATTGGTTATATTTTACATGCATTTCTCCTTGCACATTTTATATATTCAGCCCCTCATTTGCCTATTTGACATAATCACTTGGGGCCATTTGGGAAAGAAAATCTTCGCAATACAGGAAGAGTTAATGGAATGCTGTATTCTTAAATGGGGAATTCCCATGCCAACAGCCATATCTGTCAAGGACAACACATGACAAACCCCACTGGTCATTTCTTATCCTTTCCCATTTCAAGACTTCATTGATATGGCAAAAAAAAAAAAAATCAATCTGGCCCCATGCCAGTAGGATGACAAGGAAAATGATCTGTTTCCTTGTGCCCGATTATAAAATTCCAGCTTTTCAGCCTGAACATCAAGTAAAGAAACAGTGGGTGCACAGGGGCATATTAATCTTCCAAATACCATGAGCGAGAATCAATGCAGGTTTGGGTGGTCTCATGTTTCTCTCGAGTTTATTTACAGAGAGCTGGTGCATCGCTACTGGAGGGCAGTCAGCCATCCCAGAATGGTAATAAAGCACCGTTGTACGCCTCCTATGGCCCCATAAGGCTTAAAAGCTCAGGTCCATCTAAGACAGGACCAAATCAAATAACATGAATGAATAGAATCAGATAATGACGACTGAGAGGCTAGGGTCAGATGAAAAGAGGAGTCCATTTTGGAGGTTGTCTGACCTGCAATGGTAAATTTTCAGTAATGGCGAGATTAAAAACCATCTGCCTGGGTTTTGTAAGCTTTTACACAACAAAGGGCAGCGTTTTACTTCAAAAGGTAAAAGCAGTGAACCTCATCTTGTGGATGTTTTTGGGATGATACAGAAAACTAACTTAATTTGCCTTGTATAAAATGTCTTTCTCAGGATGAAGGCAAACAGAATATTTGTAATCTCATGCTTTAGTGTGCAAGACATAGTGTTCTGCTGCTTCAACATTGGCGGGACTGTACATATATATGTTTTATATTTCACTTACCTGTAGACAGGCCACTCCTATCCCCACAGCACCAATGACCAACAGGTGGTCTGCCAGGAACTGCTCCAGCTTGGTGATGCAGCCACCCTGCGGAGTCAAAGGGTGAAAGTTTAACTCATGTCATAGACGATATATACAGTACGTTTGAACAGTTAGGCATTAGCATCTAAACTTTAAGCCATCAATGTGTGTATCCCACGGTGTATTTGTAAAGCTTGCTTTCTCAGCATCTCTCCATAGCCAACATCTAAATTGCTGCAACAAACAAGAAGACATCCTGTGGAAGAATACTCAATGTGTGTTGTTTTGTGTGTGTACTGGTGCAAGTGTGATTACAAGCCTGTACACTCAGACACATTTATCAAAGGTATACTTTCAGAACACTTTAATCCAAAGGTTTTTTTCCCAGCAGTCAAATCACTTAAAAGGAAAAAAAAAACCATTCCATTCAATATGCCTATGAACATGATGGCAGGCAAAGTAAGTGGTAAGAGTGGAAACTGGTTTGATGCCAAAAGGTGAAAAAACATACTTCACCTCTATCTTGGATAAACACTAAAAAACCTCTCCTCTTTTATTCATTTCCAGAGAGCTCAGACTATCAGGCAAAAGTTCAGTGTAAGCTTTTCAAACTGTGTGCTCTAGACACTCCCCATTTTAATTCAACAAATGGAATATGAGGAAGGGAAAATTTGGCAGGGCGATGTCTCTGAATACTGTGAAGATTGTGTTATATCATCAAGCAGCGCCCAGTGCAGCTTTTTGGACATGAACTACTGATGAACTGCTTCAGTGTTCTTTATTTTAAATTTGACAAACAGCATCAAGTCACTTTCTTAATAACTAAATTTAACATTAGGCTGTTAAAGTTACGTAAATACACACACATAAGCGGCGCTGCTCTGCGGCGACGCGTGCACATCGGGCTCTGGCAAATCTAAATGTTACTCGTTTAGTTGTTTTCTTTGCTGTGCGATCGTCTACTAAACTGTTGATTTAATAAAACCACTAGCTAAGCTGCGGAAAACGGACTTTATAATGCTGTGGAAATGTGGATCTAGCCAAATCCTGCTGCTGTTGACAATCACCGCACTGCTCCTACACTACACCTGGAGTATCTTACCTGAGAACGGGCAGAGGGGCGGGGAGCTTCCCAGTCTTGGCGTCCTGAATGGAAAAGGAGTTCTACAATACGACCGAGATCTACTCCTGTTACTCCGCAAATATGCTGGAAACGGCTCAATCTACGACGATATCCCAGGGGACATTGCGCATCCGCGCAAGAAAAACCCGGCCACCCCTTCCTACTCTGCTCTTTGCCAATGCCCGTTCCCTTCCAAAACAACTGACGGAGCTCCAATCGTGCGTAAAATTTATGTACGAATACAGAGACAGCTGTTTACTTTGTTTTTCGGAAACTTGGCTGAAAGAAACAATAACGAATGACACGCTGTACATTGATGGTTTTGGCTGCCCTATCAGACTAGATCAGGATAGCCAGGCCACAGAACTCCTAACCATATCCATGAGACCCTACTACCTACCCAGAGAGTCTGGCCAAATCTTTTTATGTGTAGTGTACATCCACCCTAAGGCAAACTACCCCAAAGCATCAGATATTATTCATGATCATATAGGTGTACTGGAAAACATATCACCTGATGCCCCCAAGTTAATTCTCTGGGATTTTGATGGGTGCTCACTGCAAAAAGTGCTCCCCCATTTCCAACAATACATCACATGTCCGACTAGAAACAAAAAGACTCTTGACCTATGTTATGGTAACATCAGGGACGCTTACAAGTCCTACGCTAAGCCTCCATTGGGAGACTCTGATCACAATGCCATTTTACTTGTACCTACATATAAGCAAAAACTGAAGGCTAATAAACCAAAATTTAAAGTATACAAAGCATAGACTGATGAAGCTCGAGGACCTCAAAGGCTGTTTTGAATGTACTGAATGGCAACTCTTCTTGCACCTGCATGCACCTGAGTGCAACAGCCTGTGCCAAAACCTGGGCCTCGGTGAGTCCATACCAGTCACAGAACGTGATGTGGTCTTGTCCTTCAAGAGAATCAACCCAAGGAATCAGCCGAGCCAGATGGCCTGGGGGGCTTGGTCCTCAAGGAGTGCAGACACCAACTCTGCTTTATATTTAGAACTATATTTCAAATCTCTTTGGATCAGCATCACATCCCGTTTGCATGGAAAACATCCTCCATAATACCTCTACCCAAGACCCCAATACCAAGCTGTGCCAATGACTACAGGCCAATCGCTCTGATCTCACTAATCATCAAAAGCCTAGAACGGATAATACTGTCACTCATGCTACAGGACATCAGATCCAAACTCAACCCACTACAGTTTGCGTACAAGGCAAGGCGTGGCACTGAGGATGTCCTTCTCTATCTCCTCCACACTATCTATACCCACCTTGACCAACCAAAGACATTCACCCGTATAATGTTTGTGGATTTTTCATCAGCATTTAACACAGTCAAACCACACCTCATGCTACAGAAACTTCTGGCCATGGGGGTCAACACCAACATCATCCGCTGGGTAAACTGCTTTCTTACTGGGCACATCCAGACGGTCAAAGTCAACACCACCCACTCTCCCCCTATCACTACTAACACAGGAGTCCGCCAAGGTAGTGTCATATCCCCAGTATTATTTACCCTATTCACCGACCAATGCAGAAGTCATTTCCCAAATTGCCATAACATAAAATTTGCAGATGACACAGCAATAGTAGGGCTCATAACCAACCAAGAAAGTGAAAACAACTACATGAATGAAATAAAACTATTCACCGCCTGGAGCAAAACCAACCATCTCATACTCAATACCAATAAAAAAACAAAGGAAATGATAATTGACTTCAGGAGCAGGAGGAGCATACTGGAACCGGTCCAAATTCACAACCACGACATCCACACCGTTGACAGCTACCGTTACCTTGGAACCATCATCGACTCAAAGCTCACCTGGAATATCAACACACAGACCATATACAGCAGACAACAAAGACTACACCTTCTACGAAAACTACACAAATTCAATGTCAACAGTTCCACATTACACCTCTTTTACCAAACCTTCATGGAAAACATTCTCACCTTTGGATTCCTCGCCTGGTTCAGTTCCTTAACACTCGTCAATAAAGACAAGACAACAAAAATCATTAATATCTCAAGCAAAATCTGCAGAATCAAATGCCGGGACATTACATCACTGTTCAAATCATGTGCAATACACAAGGCAAACCGGATCATAGGAGACACTACTCATCCACTCAACAGCCAATATGAACTACTCCCATCAGGACGCAGGTTTCGGACCCCACTCCACAGAACAAGAACAAATAAAACATTCATCCCCACATCCATAGGACTAATCAACAACGGACTCTGATCACTGTTCCCCACTGTTCCCCATTTCCCCCCCCATTTCCAATCATGTATGTTTTGTGTCCCGTTATGACATTAATGTGATGTCCTGTTTGTCTTGTGATGATGTTTCTTTTCTTTTTGTTTGTAATTTGCCACCGATGATTGTACAGAACACATTTCCTAACAGACAAATAAATATTCATTCATTCATTAAATGGATGAGTCAGCATGAGACATGATTCAGTAACAAAGAGGAAACAAGAACAGGATGTTAAAAGTGAGCACTTCCACTCCCTTTTAAATTCTGCACATCTTTAATCAATCTGGCCAAAATTCCCCAGTCAATACGATATCTATTCAACAGCTAGACAGAAACTGAGCTTGCCATTTAGTGTTTATATTGTCCAGAATCATCCAGCCTACTGACCTCCACCTTGTAGATGTTGGAGGGGTGGTCCCTCCTGCCACAGTGGGGGGTGATGGTCTTGCAGCAGCTGTCAGGAACCACCCTGCGCTCCGCCAGCTCTGATGAAATGTACACGCTCTGCACCCAGTCATGGGAGTTGTTGCTGCCACAGCACTTGAACTGCAGAGGTGGGAGAGTAAGGGAAACGTTTGGTTTCTTAATGTCACATATGAGAAGCTCAAGTCACCCTAAGGTCTCCTAATGTTAATACATGATCCAGTTTTTTCAAGGTTTTGATCAGCATGACTTTATCTTGGACCACCACTCTGAATCAATACCCTGTCCACTATAAAAATTCTTGCAGTCCAAGGGAGTGGCGTTTCCTTCTTTATAGAGGCCTGGATGAAATTACTTGTTTCACTGGTCCTTTTAGGAACAATACTTTGGGCAAACCCCCATAGATTAAACAGGACGTTGACAAATTTGAGCAATGAGTCATGGAGCAAAATGTATTAAATTCATAACAGAGTGTCAGTGCACTTGACCCTGCTTGCTTGAGGAAAAGTACAGCACATAACCTTACATAAACCAAACAAAACTTCAAATAGTTTTTGAAAATGTAGCCCATACATCCTGCTGTAGTCTGTCCACAGCTAATGTGATGGCCTCCTTCCCTGACTGGGCGTAGTTCTCCGTCATAGTCTGGTTCAGATGCTGCTTCAGCTCCTCACTCAGCTGGGGAGGAAGGAATGTTGAAAGAAAGAAAGAAAGAAAGAAAGAAAGAAAGAAAGAAAGAAAGAAAGAGTGTCTATGCGCTTTTATACAATAGTTATTTGTGAGTTAACAGTGAAATTTCTCTTGCAACCACAAGCTGCTTCATTTAGTACACATGGAAAACATCAAATATAGAGAGAACAGAAATAGAAAAAAATGTGTGGGAGCACATGAAAAAGAATATAAGGTGAGAGTGTGGAAGTGATAAGCTTGACAAAGGTGAAAGAGTGGGCGGATTGGGGCGAGATAGAAGGGTAGCAACTCCCGCACTTCTGTGGATGCTATGATTGAGAGTACACACGAACACCACGCAGCAAAAACAGGCTTTAAATATAGCCTTTCGGGTGTGTGTGTGTGTGTGCGCGTGCACACAGGAGAGAGAGAGCGAGAGAGAATGAGAGCCCTTATCTTTAAATTGATCCTATCCTGTGCTGAGGCCTTTTCCACTATGATAAATCACTTGAGCATGCTTGCAGATAGCATGGTGCTCTTTGCAGACCGAGCTGAATGACAGGCAGATGTGTGTGAGATAAGTCGATCCTGAGAACCCTGGCTCAGATAAACCCCAGACACTGAACATGGGCTCAACGCAGGTGCCAAACAAAGACAACTCACAGACATATGAAAGGGAGAGCAAGGGGATCTACTGTAGATTCTCCCATGGCTCATCGCCACCAATCTACAAGATGGAGCAAAGAACACCACCTTTAAAGGAAGTATTTTGAACTTTTTGGACTAGGAAAAAAACCATATAAGAAAGAAACGGAGCCAGATATTCCTCAAATCATATGTCATATCATGTAGGATTGCGCGGCTTCCTTGATATTGTAATGAGTCTCCTAGTGTTGCAGACATGCTCGTAAATGTTTACGACTGGTGTAAACAAAGGCGTGTCAAGCAATAGCTCAGTCCAAAGCATCATTAATATCAATATCCATCTGTAACTTTATGTAGTGTGCACGTGTTACTGTAGGACTTCTAAACTACCAAAGTGGACTACTAACATTCCCAAGCCATGTAATGACGCCCTGGTGTCTGTGTCCCTGCATTCATGGCAATTTACAACTGTGAAGTTTCTAACCTCCAACATCAAAAATCACCTCCTATACAACTTCTCAGAATAGCTTCCAAGTAGGAAAGATTTTCGTATATCTGACATCTCTCTTGGCCCTTTCCACGGGAAGGCAAGCTACAGAACAGCACCCCTACTCACCATACCACCCTGCTGCCCGAGACAAGGACTGCTACAGTGCAGTGACAATCTCAAATGGCTCGGTGGCTAGCCTCAGTGCTAGCATAGCAATTAGCAGCTTCAAATTCAAGGTTATCAATCAGAAAAAAAACAGAGCTCTGAGATGCCATGAATGCCAGGCAAGTATCCTCTTTGATGATATGAGTATGAATGAGGGACGATGGCTTGGCCTAAATAAGAAGAATGAAAAACTAATCAAGAGGACAGAGACTATAGGAAAAATACAAACATTGTTTGAGGAAAACTAGTATAGGAGCAGTCAAGGAAATGTGTTTTGGGGCTTTTCACCAATAATACTTAAATGTTGTCATTGAGTCCAATTTAATATCCTGTTAAGACTTCCACTTTTGGAGGTTTTGGTGTACATGAGAGAAAATTCATTGAAAACATTAACTTTGTTTTATTGGCGAATTGCCCCTTTAAAAAGGAATATAGTGAGAGCCATAAGAAAATAATAATCAATGGTCACTTACCCTCTGGTAATACACATAGGCCAGTACTCCAGCCACCAGCTCAATCAGGAAGATCAACAGCAGGCAGGAAAAGTACTGTGAATGAGAGTGAGTGCCACAGGGGGACAGAGAGAGAGGGAGGAAGAGAGAGTGACCCAATAAACAAAAGACTTCACTTCATCCACAACTTTCAACTTGAGAGTCGTCAGCTCAGCTAACTCATTGAGAAAAGTTGTTCACACATCGTGACAACTCTTCAATTGAAAAACTTCAATCAGCTGTCATTGTGCTGCATCTGCCAAACCCAACACAGATGGCAATGCTGCACAGAAAAGACAACCAGAAAGCAATTTGACAGACTGTAGAATCGGATGAAAAGAGTCATTGAAAAGGCTGTCACATTTCTCTACGGTATCTTTTAATGAGCTTTCTAAGCTGCCTGAAACCAGTGCTGCTATGTATCAACATTCACAAAGTTAACTTCAAAAACATTATCTTAACACAAAATTAAATTCTGATCATTTAACTATTAACCAACACAAACATGCATTTGCACTCTGCAAGAGAAGAAGCAGTTATTAATAGACATCAGGTCAGTGTAATTACCTAAGCTCTTGTGCATGTTCATCAATACTTATAACCAATAACAGCCAAAAATACATCATTGCATTGGTGAGTCCAACTGTGAGCTTAATGCTTACTGATAAAGGGCCGCTGTATCGACTAAAAAGCAAGGCATAATTATGTAAACTGTGGAGCGAACGGATCGCCCACACATTTAGAGCAGTCTCACAGAGTGACGGTTGCGGACTGAGCCACATCAAAACTGCAACTTTCACAGACTCAAATAGCACACAGATACGCACACACAAGCTCACGACTGCATGTAAAATTGTTCACACACACGCCACACAAACTATAGGCCACGCTGCCTAATGCAAACACACACACACACAGCTAATTAATCCCACCTGTCTGTCGGAGAGGCGGGACAAGAGTTTGACAGCAGCAACAGCGCTGTTATGCTCAAGGCCATTACGGAGAGACAGATGCTACATCCCATCTTGTGCGAGGTGGGAAACAAAATGATGGCAAACTACATTGTTTGTCACATAGGCAGCTGCAGGGGAGCAATCATTTCAGGGAACAAAGTTAATATTTAGGAAGCTCAAGCAAATGTTCACTTTTTTTGGGGTTTTTTTAGGTAGTTATCACGGTAATTATGTGATGCAGAAACACATCCTACTGTGTGTATCTCCTAGTTACAAGATTACAAAAAGCACTACTCTCCATGTGCCTGCTGCCCACACAGAATGCTGACTGCCCCTCCTCCCCTCCCCCTCCCTTCACACACACACACACCACGAGTAACCCACCCTCATAAACCACACACAAACAAATCCGCTCTGCATCCACCTCTTCGCTCCCGCAGCCCCCTTCCTCTCCTCTATAGCTCCATCCGTCCCCAGTAGATAGATAGACCTATAAATAGTCCTGCAGCAGTGAACGCTCACCTCCCGCCTGCTTCTCTCCCACTGGGCCCTGTCTCTGTAAAATAATGAGGACAGTAAGGGCCCTGTCAGAGCCATTTGTCAGCATCTAGCGACAGAGCTTAAACTAGGGAACACATGGATGAGCACCATGTTATATCAGTTGTTATGTATTTTCACAGAAGAGAGCATACCTGTATGTATACGTGGGCTAGTACTTATTTAGCTTCTCAGTGTAGACGTAGCAATCTAGGACCACTAACCAGTAGACTGGGTCAAGCACCATCGCTTCTTTTCATTTGCACTCGTTGTCCACTGACCATTTGATTTCGTTGACCATTTCAATTTTGCAATTTATGGGACAGGGGCTACTTAACTTGATACCATTTCAATCCTCAGGCTAGATTGCTCTTGACCAAGCCACAGTAGAGTTGATTTACTCAAATGGGTATATAGTAGCACAGGGTAGCACAGGGCAACGATTTTATTTATTTTTTTGTTAACCTTTATTTATGCAGCGAATATCGACTGAGCATGCATGCTCTTTTTCAACAACACCTTGCCTCATACTCGCGCAGTTACACAAGCATTCACACCTGGAAGCTCCCCAGTACAACCACAGTCTATTGGTCACTGAGTAGCTACAATGGAGCAAGTGGAGGTTAAGTGTGTTGCTCAAGTAGCTGTTGCCTGTACACTCAAAATCCCTCCTCAGAGAAAACTACTCTCCCATGAATCACAAAATCCAAATTGTCACCTATTTAACAAGTGAATATGGGTTGAAACAAAAATGAGAATGTCACAAGGCTAGCACTCTCGCTGATCCATCAACACGCATATTCCCTCAACACATACACACACACACACTTTGCCATCTGTCCACCTGTAGGACTGGCCGTGCAAAGGCAGGCACTTGAGTAGAAACCCTCCCATGGGTGCCATGTCTCACCGTGGACAGGCAGCTCCTCTGCTCCCGGATGACAGCGCAGCAGCCCAGGAAGCCCGTGATCACCACCAGGCCGCCGGCCAGGATGAGGATGTAAGCCGAGACAGCGAAGGTGCTGGAGGCCAGCAGGCTCAAGTAATCGCTCTTCTCCACCAGGGTCCAAACTCCTACACCCAGAACTGCTGCTCCTCCCACCTGGGAGAGGGAGGGGGGAGACATGGGTTGGAGAGGGGTGTTGAGGGGAGAAAGACATTACAGAGGGAAGGCAGAAGAAAAGGGAAATATATAGAAGAATGAGGTACGAGTTACGGATGGGGGCGTAGAAGAAAAAGGATTTCAGAGAAGAGAAATGATGAAAAGACGTGATGGAGAAGTGATAATAGAGGCATGGTGAGGAGATACGGGTCATAATATGGAGAGAAAGAGATGAATGGAGGGTTACAGGAGATATGGATGACTTGGGGCAGAGACAAGGAACATGGTGAGTCATTGAGTGTGTCGTGTCAAGTCATTGTTGAAGAAAGGAAGACAAATAAAAGACCCAGAAGTAAAAAGCGTATCGCAGGAAGTGACAAATAGGAAGTGAGCTTAATGACATCGGATGAGTCAGGGGAACAAAACAGCGAAAATGTGTCAGGACAGTGGGAGAGAGTGAGAAGGGGCACAACAGAGGGTAAGAATGAAGGAGAGAGAAAAGAAAAAGAGACAGAATGAGAGGGAGGAAGGCATTAACAACAACAAGCAAAGGGGGAGGGGGAGATCAGAGACAGTCAGGGCACACAGTAATGTCCGTTTCCTCACAAACAATCCCATATAACACACCCAGGGTGACGTCCAGATCTGTTCCTCTCATCAGTGCCACAGCCGGACGTATAGGAAATGCCTGCGAGAGTCTCCCCCCCTTCATCCTCCCATCCCTTTCCTTCGAAAGCATAATCCCCATGTTCAAAACAACACAGAGCAACAACACGTACACAGTCAAGGAGGCACCACTTGGACAAGTACAGGGCCCATATAGCACATTTGGGATTTCTATTGTATGTTTAAGCAGTGCAAGTTCCCTTGAATTATAACAAATCGACTTATCTTTAAAATGTTTTCATTTGACATGGCTCAGGCTGTAGAGAGAGTGGAGCTGAGATGGCACACAGTCGCAGGGAAGAGGGATACACAGACCAGATTAGTAGATTTTAGTCATTTAGATCAGTGGTTCTCAACGTGGGGTCCGGGGACCACCAGGGGTCCTTCAGGGGGTTGCAGGGGGTCCCCAGCAAATTGATGAATTGTTAAACTTCACTATTTTTTTAATTTACAAGAAGTTAACACAATTGGAGAATGTAAAAGAATGACTATTTTGATCATAGTTTCACTGTTATCTCTCTACCTACAATACAGATTCTGGACAAAATCATATCCAACAATAAAAATATTCTCAGATTTGGGTCAGAGGGACAAAATCTCATCAAATGGGGATCTTTGGCCCTAATGTGTACTAAATTAGAGGTTCTTGGTATGAAAAAGGTTGCGAATCACTGATTTAGATAATGCTCTCACCAAGAGTAATTACAATGACTGCACTGTAGAACAAGCTTAATGTTAAAATTACCAACATCACAAGCCACTGTGTCTCGACAGAAGATACAACAAATATTCCTGTGTCCTTTGAATGATTATGTATGATAGAGTGGTGGTGGATGAAGAAAGACGAGCCGGAGAGAAAAGGCAGAACAAGACGAGAGCTTTTTCAGTCCAAGTGAAGGAGGAAGATATGGGAAGAGGGGCCTGTGATCCAGGGAGGAGAGGGAGACGTGATGCGCTTGCTGAAGAGATGAGTATTCAGGTGACGACAGCGCATTAGCCCGAGCCTGAAAATAAAGCTTGATCCCTTGTCTCCATTTAACTTCTCCCACCCACAGATCTGTCTCTGTCTCTCTCTCCACACAACGTTGCCTCTTTGACTCCGCTTCGTACTTTAAACAACATGTTTCAAAGTGACCGCAGACTCTGTGCGCGCTCTACCATGACCTAAGGGCTCAGCAGTGAGAGCGTACAGCTTTAGTAGCGAACTGTAGTATCAAACATTAACCGCGCACTGTCTTGCCAGAGAGCAGGTTTGATACACTGCACCCCACCATGCACTGACAGGCCCTAAATAATCTATGACTCACTTTGGGCCAAATCCATTGCTCAGCCCTTTCAGACTCAGAACTCTCCTTAATTCTCTCCCTCTTTCAACATCCCCCCCCCCACTCAAATGTCTTTCTGTCTGGAGTGTTAAAGGAGCATTAAATACGATTTTTACTGTTCCATAGCACAAAATGACCTGTTGATACATACTTCCCAGAACATACTCGGTTTTGGAACAATCCTTCACCCACCAACTCATATTTTCTACTGCTTAACGATGGAGGATGCTGCTACCAGCAAGCAACCGGCGTCACAAGGCAATTTGTTCTCAAGTCATAAAAAGCAAATGACGGAGCAGAATTATTTCCTATTTCTGATGGATCTTTGCTCTAATTAGGTAGCTTACTTGTCTCTATAATGAAAATGTGACTTTATTATTCATGCCAAATACAGGCCACCGTAAGCTGTGCCAGAGACCTGGCAATGTTGTTGCATTTCCTTGGTTGCCCATTAGCGGTCAATAAAGGTTATAGCTTACTTAATCCCCATTTAAGACCAAGTTGTAAGCAAAGTGAATGCAAAGTGTAATGTTGGCAGTACTAGTTGTTTAGGTAAAGGGCTTGTCAGTTAGGTTTTGCTTAAAAAGGAGTTTGTATATCGTCAGTCAGCACTCACCCAGAAGAGGAAGTTGAAAACAAAGAGCAGGTACTTGAGACACACTGTCAGCCAGTCCTCTTGGTCATCTTTGTACACCGCCGACATTTTCCTTCCTCTGGTTCAGTTCTGGGGAAAAACAACAACAACAAAAAAAGCAGATTATTTCTCAATACAGGAGGATTATAGGAACTGTGTGTGAATTTGCAGCTGAGATTCATAGTTAAAGTAAAATTTTCACAATAATACAAGATAAATACAAAACAGGCATGATTTGTAGAAGATGATTTTCTCAAGTGCTGAAAAGTGTGATGAGGTTTGATATTGCAAAGTTATAGAGGAGTCAAATGTCTCGCCCCTGGCTGACTGAGCTGAATTTGCCTCTTATTACCCATGGTGTCATGGTGATAGCATGGTCATGCTGAAAAACACAAAAAGCGAGTTTTATGTCTTGAGGGCTTTTATTTTGCGTGAGATTAACTGTGGATTCCATACACACTGGTAAACTGCCACATTACAACCAATGGACTTACCTACTAAAATGTTTATATAAGGGTTTATAAAACTTAAGTTGCAAGCCTATGTTGCTCATATGACCCCAAATGTAAAGTTGCAATAGAAAAGAATTCCCTCCAATGAGATACCCCAGATATCATAGTTTTTATCTGAGGCAAAAGAAAAGGAATAAAAAAATAATAGACAAATGCTGACACTGGCAGGTAACTGAAGCAGCCCAGATTACAGAACAGCCAGGCAATAGTAATATTCCTGTCTCGGCTCAGCTTTTGTTATGACATTTGACACCTCCGCACAAAATATGCCCTACAATAAGTGTGAGGGTAATCAGTGCGGTTTTGTTTGGCAAAGGGATACAGACGCTTTTTAGCCTGTCAAATGTCATAACAAAAGCTTAGTCTCAACAGCAATATGAGGCCCTTTGCTCAAACACTTTTCAGCATTCACATACTTTTTAATACCAAGTCAAATCATCTCTGCTAGAATTTAAAATGCCTAAAGTTGTGTCTTTTTCCACATATCTGCTCTAATTGGACAGGACACGCACACAAACAGCTGATTACAGTATAAAGTTGCAATCTCAAGGGGCCTCTGGAGAGAAATTGACACTTGAATAAGATCAGTAACATTTCTGTCACCTCACTAATTTGCAACTTGAAACTTTTATTAATTGTCACTTTTTTTTTTACGAATTTGCAATTTGAAACTTCTTCCGCTACACAACTACTTTAGCTGGAGAAATCTCAAGGCCTCATTTGTTTCCAATATTGAAAAAATGTTTATCTCCATCAGGCTACTTCTTCCTAGTTTTTTAGTGATACAGTACCCAACTTCACAATATCATCTCCTCTTGTTATATCCACAAACCACAATGGTAAATTATTAATAGCACCAAATAGATCATAAAGGTATGAATCTTTAATTGAGTGTACAGTTTCACTACTGTAAATAAAAGGGCAAGGGGTGGGAAGCACTTAGGCCCATAAAATTGATCTGCAGTAGGCGTTTCCATCAATGAACCGAGGGGAGAGGAAATAATGCAGGGTTTCTGTTTGTTGGCTGGGGAGCAGTACAGCAAGCAACATGTCTGAAGACATTCTGGGCAGCTGGTATTAGTCTGTTAAGACACCATGGTGTTTGATTGCCAAGGATGATCTGTTAAGGATTTAATTTCAATAAAATGGTACATGATTGTTAGTGTGGCCTTCCAAAAGTCACTTCTGCAGTAGGCCTGGAATTAGGCAAACAAAACCATGCAGAGGTACATTATTAATAATTAACAGTCCTAGTCTGCTTGAACGTTATGGAATATTTATTCCTGTTTTTGCACTAAATGGCTATACCCTATGCAAGACCTCTTGTTTCTACACAACTTCGCATCACATTCGTTCTTCAGGCAAGCATTCAATTACAACACATATCGTTCCAGTCCTGAGCTCTGATTGGCTGAGTAACGTTCCATGCCGTTGTAAAACACAAGTGCACACCTGTGACCACTTTAGGTAGTTTAAAAATGAATGCGCCAATCGAAAATCAGCACAGACGGTCCTCGTGTCGCCCAACAACAACATTGTTTCTGTTCAAGAACTATATTGCTTAGCGGAAGAATACATTTTTAATAGAAGCAGTGTGCAGCCATGGTTTTATAAAAGCACTAAGCCTCTCGACACCGTGTTTTGAGTGGTTTCAGGACAGGTAAGAGGGCTTTGGGCACTTCGCTTCGCCTAACAAGGCCTCTTAGCTGTTCTAAAATCGCTGTAGCCGATCCAGATGCATTAATAGGCACCGTCAATTACTGCAATAGGTCCATGTTGTGTAGCCTACATTATCATTCAGCTGCGACGATGGTTTCTTCTTGAGGGAATGGCCTATAGCCACCGTATCAGGCATGGGATACTTTCGGACTTTGGCCACTGATACCCTTCAATATCATAAATTGTAACCTAGAAATTTCAAGCATAGACTACATCATGCGTATGCGATTTAAGATGGTTTCCAAAACTTTCCTGTACCCCCTTCAGGATGGGGTGGAAGACCAAGCATCCTGAAAAAATCTCTCCACCTGCGTCGTTGGTGTGCAGGACAAAGTTTAACCGAATTACCTTGGGGTTGCAGAGATAAACTAACATTTTCGCCTCCTAAACAGCAGCCTACTCACCGGGTTACCGCTTGGAAAAATAAACTCGTACTGTAGCTATTCCCGTCAGGTCGGAGTGTACTGCACTGCAGCACTGTACCTTTTGTCCGGTCAAGCTTGTTGCTTTCTGGGCGTCCGGCAGGTTTGAGCGAATGCTGCCTTCAAGTGCTCCTTGTAAGCTCCTAATTTCCAGTACGAAGCTCATAAATACGACTCATCGCGCTCTCAAGTGCCTGTTGGTCATAAATAATAAAAAAATGAGCACTGTAAAAGACGTGATTTTTTTTTTTTCAGTGGTTTTTTAATTTTATGAATCAAGCAGCACAAGATGATTTTGTGCTGCAGTGGCTGAATGAAAAGGACAAAATGTGAAACTGGTATGATGTTTTAATTATTAGCCAAAACAAGTTGTGTATGGGGGGCAGTTAAATGTTAAAGAGTTAAAACGGAAACCTGCAACAATATTAGTTATTTACATAGAAAGCCAAAGACATAAGACTTTCACCAACAATTGTCCACGCAGCTTCCCTTACAACGCCACCTAAACGTCACACTTTGGCAACAGGAATCCTCGATTACCACTTTCTGTGATATTTTCCACGTTGTCGGGTCGTTCATGCGCGACCAAATTTTCCTTATATTTCTGACAGCACTTGAAGGCAACACGAATGCGAACTTGTGGAAAGGGTCAATGTGGGGTGACAGACAAGGAAATGGAGCTACCCGCCCCCAACAGCTGAATACCATCGTGCCATTATCAGCATAACCTTGGTTACAATGTAACTAAATGCCCGTATAGAAGAAGTATATGCCTATACTTATAGGCTACAATGTACTCTCAAAATGCTGAGTGTAGCCTAGCTTTGAAAGGCCATATACAGTACATATACATGAATGTATATGGATTCAAAAGGCATAGAAATGAATGAATAGGCTAGACCACTAGCTCCTAGAGGTAGGAGTGCTCCTAGGCATTTGTGGCCTAATGTGTATCAATTTGATGGTCCCTCACATGAAAAAGTTCATGATCTAACACCTTTTGAAAACATGGCTAGAACAAATATGAATATGCCAGTATTTCTGTTATCAAATAAGTATTCACATTTTCCATTCTTTATGTAGTGAAGAGTTAATTTACTCATATTACAAGGGTACAGTTTATGCTTTTTATACTGACTTACATTCATCTGGTACTGACAGGGCAAGGATTTCATGTTCTACTACACAAACTATACCCTATAAATCATACATATATTTCTACAAAATCATTGTAATAAGTTGCATTTCAGGTGATAATATGCAAGCCCTTACTCTTGATTTGGACCAAAATACATCTTATTACTTATTCCAATCAAGCGGTAGAGAAAGACAGACAATCAATTCTCAAATCGCTCTTCATTATGTAAAGTACCCTACCTACTGATTGAACTGGGGACCTCTATGACCCCGAAGGGGAGAGGCTAATTTGGTATTTCAGCAGAGAGCTGATCTACATTGATTTGACTGTCTGGCATTGTTTGCCTTTTTAGTCAGTTATCACTAAAGAAATGCAACTTCATACGCAGAATGCAGGAGACTGAAATCTAAAAAAGAAAATATTGTTACAAGGGGAACCTTAATGACGCAAAACACTTTTCAAGGAATGAACCATGATGTAGGAGGAATGTATTTCTTTAACAGATTGTTTTCATTGAGATATGTGACTTTTGAAAGAGAGACCTGTAAGGCAGACTTATGACATATTATGCATTAGAATTAACAATAACAACAGACATTGAGGAAAATGGTATGATTGTTGATTTTGGGTTTTTTTTTTTTCTGAAAGTAGCTGTAATAGTATATGATAATGACCTATAAGACAGGCCATTTCACATCACATTATCACACATTTTCAGAACACTCTATATATATATAGAGTATATCACAATGACCACTAAAAGCCTATATGTTCCAAATAGAGCATCAGAAAGACCTGGACCTGGGTCTTTTAAATGCTTCACAACACCCTGGCTCACAATGACCAATGCTCATTGTGTTTTTTCAGTAATCATCAGAGCAAGACTTCCTCTCTTGCAAAAACAAGCTATTCTCTGTGTATTTACCTCTTTTTCCACCTCAGTAACTCAATAAGCCAGCAAGCCATTAGGACTAGATGGACGTCTGCAGGGGGAGAAACTCTGCAGTGGTCACCTGCACTGACGACAATCAGTCTACCAAAACTGCATTACTTAGGGGAGGATGCCATCCGTCAAGTCCAGTTCTCACCAATAAAGAGGATTCGCCCAGAACAGAAGGACACTGAGATTTCTACAGGTAGGAATTTGGAGCTTGTCTGTTCCTCACTTTTGAATAAATTATACATGGTAGAGTAGAACAAACAGAAATGAGAGCAATAGCCTAAACAATGTAGTCAGACTGTTTCCCCAAAAGCCAGCTCATTTCTATGCCTGGCCAGTGCCTCTCTGTCCAGTCTCATTCTGCCGTAGTTAGTTTTATCGCGCCTCTTCCTTTGTAGCCCGCTAAGCTCTATAATGCTTTCTCCCACAGGGGGGTAGGAGTAGGGCATGACTGAGCATGCAAGTCAAAAGCAAACTGGCTGAAGAGAAAGCAAACATGATGTGCAGTGGGGTGTGTGTGTGTGTGTGTGTGTGTGTGTGTGCATGTGTGTGTGTGTGTGTGTGTGTGTGTGTGTGTGTGAGAGAGAGAGAGAAAGAGAAAGAGGGGGAGAGAGAGAGTGTATGTGGAAAAAAAGACTGGAAAATGAACAAAGGCTTTCACTGGCCAACAGTATTGCTGGCATATACATGCATTTGATACTGCAAAAGTTCAATTAAATTTCACATTCAGTTACATTCGTCATCCCACAGCGGCTTATAACATCTGTCTGCTTGGATGTCTGGCTGTCTAGCTATCTAGACAGCTGGCTGACTAGCGGGCTGTTTGTCCTCGGATGAAAATGTGAACAGAGAAGTTGAGAAGTGATCAGGGATTGTGAGAGTGACGGGTAAATAGAGAGATCGAGAAATTATAAAAAATTAAATTAAAATGTCTACCTTGTGCTTTTTGAGAATTGTTTTTTCAATTGAAACAATGAGTCATAGTGAAATTAGGAGGGGGAAATACTTCTGTATTGAGGCAATCTACATGCTTTTTTGCATTGTTGAATATTTTGTTTGGTTCAGTGTCTATATTTGGCTTGTACACAATTGTTTGAAAATGTAGACGTATGATTCACTGTTTGAGTAATGCTTTCAATTTTCTTGTCTTTCTTTGTTTTGTTTTGTTTTTCTAGATATGGAAACTGCAGGCGGCCTCTTGTCTGAAGAGCAGCTCTTATGCTCCGTCTGTCTGGATGTGTTTACTGAGCCACTAACAATGCCATATGGGAACAATTTCTGCAAAGCCTGCATCCAAATGTATTGGAATAGCAATTAAAGCAGCCAGTAATGTAATGAGCAATTCTCCAAAAGACCTGAACTTTGCATCAAGATGGTTGCTCAGTTCAAAATATGTATTCAAGCAACAGCTGTTTATAGCCTAGAGGTTCAACCCCCTGCACCAGTGTCCTGTGAAATCTGCACTGGGACAAAGTCTGAGGAGTTCATCCCCTGCTTGTTGTGTCTGACCTGTTGTTGCACCTCTAAAGAGACAAAACTAATTGAAACCTGTGTGGAACCTGAAAACAGAATGTGCCAGAAACCCAGAAGAGTTCAGGAGCTTCTCTGCAATGAAAACCAGACCAGACCAAAAAAACATCACACCACAGTCCCAAATGAACAAAGTTATAGACAGAAGATGACAAACGTGGCACAAGTCAAGCAGACGATAAGCACACTATCTCAGAAGATCACCGAGATTAAACACGCTGAGGATCTTATCAAGAAACACACAAACAAAGAGATATCACGCAGCACTAGCCTCTTTGCTACACGTGTTTGCCTGGCTGAGAAAAGCCAGGATGAACTGATAACCAGAGAGTGTGTGAGACATGAACCAGGGGCCTATCACAGTGCTGGAGCAGGAAATCGCCACGATGAAGGCTTGCACTGAACTGGAGCAGCTTTCACACACTGAGGACAGACCGTCCTACCTCAGTGTATGACTACACATGCAAAGACCCAGGGAAACAGTGACGGTGATCTGTGTGTAGAGAATAATAGGGATTCTGAGGAGAGCCATGTCTCAGCCGACAGAGACAGAGTCGACAGATGGACAGAGAATTGAAGAGGTTGTGTGACACTGAAATTAACAAGAGGCAGCATCATCTGATGTAACTCTTGACCCAAACGCACCTTATGTTATCCTGTCTTTGGATCGGGGAAACTGTCAGGATTGGAAACAGAGAGGGTAATCATCCAAATAATCCAGCGAGATTTGAAATATATGATCAGTGTTTTAGGGACAGACGGTTTCACAACAGGAAGGTTTTACTATGAGCTAAAGGTTAAAGAGAAGACTGACTGGGTTGTAGGAGGAGCCAGATAGTCCATCAACAGGAATAAGATGGAAAGACTTGCGCCTGGGAATTAATCCTAGACTGTATTTATGGAAAAGAGACCTCGACCTTTGTGGATAATGAGGGGGTCAAGTGTCGTTCTATGATGTGCTTTCTGGGTCTCACATGTACTTAGTCACTGGCTGCACCATTACAGACAGGCTCTGTCCTTATCTCCCCAACTGAATAATGGTGGGACAAATTTTCCCCTTCTCATCATGAGATGAGATGAGATGAAGCTTTAATGATCCCTGTGGGTAAATTGCATCAAAGTTAAAAATCAATAAATCAAGACTAGATATAGATATAGCAAGTAGGATGTAGATAGCAATACAATAAATGAAGGTAATGAGGATGAACAGCTAGCTACCAAGACGTTTCCAAGGTACAACTTTATATTTTTTTGTACTTTTTATTTATTTTTTTACTTTTTACTTCTACTAACAGTTGTCCACTGCAGCTCCACTGGAGCAATTAGGGGTGAAGTACCTTGCTCGAGGACACTATGGTTGTTGAGGGAGGGGAGAGCATACTTTGCCCAGCCACATTTTCCCAGCCAGTCTGGGGATTCGAAGCGTGCAGTCACACCACAGGCTCCTGCTGCCCCTTCACACAGTCCAGTACAAGGACATACAGAATGTCATTCACAGAGCCAAATTCAGTATTTACTGCTGGCTTGACACCATGGAACTTGTTAAAATCTAAAAGCTTGGTTTTCATTGCTTGTATTCTATAAATAATGCCAGAATATTTCCCCAGAATATGTGTGTTTTTATCTCTGATTGACTGACTGACTTTGTTGAAAGTCGTGCGAGAACTGGCGTCAAGACCTACACAGTTATGGTGGTATACGTGATATCGCGTTGTTTGCACTAAGTGCTACTTATATAGTAGGCTATATCACTACAATGCAGTACAGAACACGTATTATACTATAGGGTGCGAAAGCCAAGAGGAGGCGAGACATCAATGGCCCGGCTTGCAGGTCAACCTAGTCTTGTTCTTTTATATTTAGACGAGAAGCCTCATCCACAAAGAGGGGAGTCTAAAGAGTTAAATTGTACCAGGAAGTGCAGTACAGCTGCGGGGACTGGGAGGAGCGCTCACTGATGTCAACATGCTGAAACGAAACTTAAATGAGTAAAAGTAAACTGCAGGTTTTCAAACGTGGAGTGTAGTTTGCTTTGGATTTTTTTGCACCACTTCTCTTAAAATTTGCTGCATTCACAGGTAAGAGAAAGTACTGGGCTTTAGGAAAGTTTCATTCTTCCTGCTTGTTGACCTATTTCTTGTCAAACCACACGTTATATGAGGAAAATAAAGCAAAACGTATACAGCGTTTTAACAACAGTAGTTGAACACATTTGAGTTAAATATTGTAAGTGTTTTATGTTTTTGTTTGTTGTCCAGATATGGCCAGTGCCAGCAGTTTGCTGTCAGAGGAGCAGTTCCTGTGTTCTGTCTGTCTGGATGTGTTTACTGAGCCAGTCACAACATCGTGTGGACACAACTTCTGCAATGCATGCATCCAAAAGTATTGGGACAGCAATGATATTTGCCAGTGCCCATTGTGTAAGAGGACATTTTCCATAAGGCCTGAACTGCAAGTCAATACTTTTGTGTCTGAGTTAGCTGTTCAGTTTAAGAAGTCAGTTCAAGAGAAAGCCTCAACTCCAGACCCATATCTTCCTGAACAAGCAGATGTGCTGTGCGATATTTGCTCTGGGTTAAAGGTCAAGGCCCTTAAATCTTGTCTGGTGTGTCTAGCTTCTCTGTGTGAAGTGCACCTGGAGCCTCATCAGACAGTTGCAGGCCTGAGGAGCCACACTCTAATAGACCCAGTAAGGAACCTTGATGACAGGATGTGCAAGAAGCACAACAGGCTGACAGAACTGTATTGCAGGGCTCACCAGACCTGTATTTGTGTCTTGTGCATTAAAACCGATCACAAGGGAGACGATGTTGTACCGCTCGAGGAAGAGTATGAAGCAGCGGTAGCAAAAATAGATGAGACAGTGGCAAAAGTACAGAAGATGATAGCGTCACGGTCTGAGAAGATCAGTGAGTTCGAAAGCTCAGTGGATGTCAGCCAAAGCGAAGCTGAGAAAGAGAAAGCAGCCAGCGTGCAGGTTTTCACTGATCTGATCCGCTCCATTGAGAAAAGCCAGGCTGAGCTCGTTGAGGTGATCGAGGAGAGGCATGAAGCAACAAAGCAAAAGGCAGAGGGTTTTATCGAAGAACTGAGGATGGAAATCACTGAGCTTGAAAGGAGACGCACTGAGTTTGAGCGACTGTCACAGACCGAGGACCACCATCATTTTCTCCAGAGCTTCTCAACCATGTGCTCTCCTTTAAACAAGCACTGGAAGAACATTGCTGTTGACAGTAATGTGTCTGTCGGGACAGTGAGAGGAGCTCTGTCTCTGCTGAAAGAGACAGTTGATCAAGAAATGGAGCAGCTGCCTGAGATCAAACTGAAAAGAATTAAAGAACATGCAGTGGACCTGACTTTTGACCCTGACACAGCATATTGCCATCTCGTCCTAACCCAGGATGGAAAACAAGTGACACATGTAGACACAATACAAAATGTTCCTGACAATCCAAAGAGATTTGAGATGTATTCTGATGTTTTGGCAAAGGAGGGGTTCACAACAGGGAAGTTTTACTATGAGGTGCAGGTAAAGGGAAAGACTGAGTGGGTTGTCGGAGTGGTCAAAGAGTCTATTGATAGAAAGGGGAAGACGGGGCTCTCAGTTTCAGATGGATTTTGGGTCTTTGGGCTGGATGAGGGAAAATATGTAGCATATAAAAAATCCAGGGTTAACATCACACTGAAAGAAAAGCTCCAGAAGGTGGGGGTCTTTGTGGACTATAGTAAGGGAATGGTCTCTTTCTATGATGTGGATTCTAAATCTCACATCTTCTCTTTCACTGGCTACATCTTCAAAGAGAAGCTCTATCCATACTTCTGCCCTCAAGACAACGAAAATGGAACAAACTCCGCCCCTCTAATCCTAACCCCTGTACATCACCCAGACTAACTTTTGTTCTTTGGTCTCCCTCCTTTAAAGGTTTTGGAGAAATTTCATCTGTCTGTGTAAATACATTTAGCATCTCTGAAGTATTAACAGCAAACTCAAACAATATTACTTGTAACAATACCTACAGTTGCCTTTAACTCCAATCCACTGGATATTTTTCAAAGCAGTATGATGTTGCATCATCACTGGCATGCTATTCGGTAGCTTTTCTCAACAGTATACTCTTATTTGCGGAGTCACTTGAAAAAATGTATCATTTTATTTTTTCTCATGCACAATAAGGGTAATGTTGCACATAAATGTTTTAGACCATGTGGTACTTTGATTATCAATGTCATTTATGAGGATGTATGTGGTCTTTAACGCAAGTTAATTTGTCATGAAATTCTGATGTTGATTTGTTATGCATATTTTCATTGTTGCAATAGGCTTTATGCAATAAATTGTGGGATTCCTACATCACATCTAAAACATGTTTTGCCTTTTGATTTCATGACATAAATATAACTGGGCAGGGAGAATAATTTCAATGCAATGTCACTGTGCTGAAATGAATCTCTACACGCTAAATGCCCTGAATGTGGAGACGTCTGATAAAGTATTTATAAGAGCAAATATTCTTGCATACCCATTGGCCTGTAATTATTTTAGATATAAGAAACAGCACCACTGCTCACACAAGGTGAAAAATACTTTCATATTTGAGGAGACACAACTACCAAAAAATTATTTTGTAGATTAATGTTATTTCCTTATGTTGATTTCTCCTGGATACAACATACAAACAGTTGTAGGTGCATGGTCAAATGATTACCATAAGGGGGAAAAACTAGGGCAAGAAAGACCCAGTCATCATCATCAGACGTTTCGGCCTGATTTTGGGGGCCTTCCTCAGAGCTGACAGACTGAACCAGGGAAGCATGACTGATCGTGGCCTGAAAAGGCAGATAACAGAAAATTTAGTTAAGACTGTTGATTCAACCCGGAAAAGTTGCCCTGAGACTGAAGCACTGGTGGTGCTTATTGATGTTCTGTGCGTTTGACATGTGGTGATGAATAAACTCTGGATAAGACCCAGGATCACTCCCAGTGTCTTTCCTACCTAGAAGCCAAGCTCTGTCACACTGTTATGTTAAACCTATCAAAGTGCAGCAGGAGGCTCAGTGGTTAGCACAGTCACATCACAGTAAAAAAGGACCTGGGCTCCGTTCCCAGTGCTTTCTGTGTGAAGTTTGCATGTTCTCCCCGTGTTTGCCTGGGTTTCCTCCTGCATCCCAAAGATATGCATGTCAGGTGGACTGGAGACTCTAAGCTGCCCATAGGAACAAATGCAATTGTCTGTCTACCTTTGTTAGCCTTGCGATGAACTGGTGACCTGTCCAGGGTGTTTCCTGCTGCTCCAATGTAAAAATAACATGCAAAAGAGGATTTTTATACTATTGCGGTCAACATATGAAGAATTTTCATGACCCAAAAATGGCCACTGCCAGCAGTCTCCTATATGAAGAACAGCTTGTGTTCTGTCTGTCTAGGAGAATTAACTGAGCTGCTTGTTATTCCATGTTGACATAACTTTTGCCATGGCCTGTGTCCAGTACAGTGACAGCTGCCACTGTTGGCTCTCCACTAAAGATGATGGAGGCTCAATGGGTTTTTTTTTCATAAGAATTTAGGAAGTTGCAGCACTTGATTGCCATATTACCCTTGGCGTAATTAAGTATTTGTTTTTTTGTATACTTCTCTGAGACACATGTACACATTTCACCAGAGGAGTCCGAGCACAAGAGCAGCCAGGACTGGCAGCCCTGGACCAGGTAGGGGTTCTATGTCTTTCTCAGACATTTTGACAGAGATGGACACATTGGGATTTTGGGGGATTGAACAGTTTCTCTAACTACAAGGCCACAACCCTAACCCTATAAATTAATCTCAGTCAGCCTTGGTCCATGGCAATCTTCCGCAAATTAGGTTTATCTTGAACCTTGCTAGATAATTTTTGCAAGCTTTCGCCATGCAACCATATAAAGTCATGATATCAGCTTTGCGAGGCTTGTAAGTCAATCAATAGTAGCTTCCCACTGCTTTCACTCCTGCCTATTGCTCCTGCCTCCAAGTTGGTCTGTGCGTGTGTGTGTGTATGTGTGTGTGTGTGAGTGCATTACCCTCAAGTGTGATGTGTAGGCCGGTGTCCTTAAGCAGCACTGATGGAGCTCATCCATAAATGTGACTAAAACCTAATGTGTTTCAGTGTGTTTTGTCTTTCATTAACGGGAAATGAGCCCATTATTCCTTGTCACAAATATAACGTGAAAACTTTGAAGTAGGTGAATGATGAATACCTCAGAACAACATGCTACCTCAGTGAAGGACTGAGTGAGTGAGTGAGTGAGTGAGTGAGTGAGTGAGTGAGTGACTGACTGACTGACTGACTGACTGACTGAATGAGTAAGGGGAGGTAGGATAGAATACAAATATGGACAGAGGCATTAATAAACAGACATGAAAATGAATGGCTCCCTCATTCCTCCTGCCATACCACACCTCATTTTGATGAAGCAATTTAGAGCACATGCCTACTCATATCCCTAACAAAAAAATCACTTTAATATTCCTATACCCATAGTGTGTCTATAGTGACCTTACTGTGATTTTTTTATATGCTATGTTTTACTATTCTCATAATAGCAACATTTGGCCATGGAGTGGTGTATCTCCGTTATTTATTACAGGATTACTATAATTATTTTTCATTAGGGTGACACACACCCTATAACTATATACAGGATAGCTATGAGGGACTGTAAATTATAGGTGCAGACACTTGTTGCACTCATGAATTCGCCTCTGTGAAGCTCATTTGTCCCTAGAAAATCTAAAACAGATAGTCCCGGAACACAGGTCCTCGGTTCTGATTGGCTGAGTCACGTACTAAGCCGCTGAAACCCCCCCGATAACCGCACACCTGTGACCGCATAACGGGAAATCACCACTCTACTTACTGCAAGTGTCGCTTAGCAACCACTTTGTTTAGATGCAGTTCAAGAACTATAATGGCAAGCGGACAAAATTGCAAAAAATAAATAATTGCTTGCACATTTGCGTTCTTTTTTATGTCATATCAGTGGTGTGTTACCACCTTGTTATAAAAAGCGAACGGTGGAGAAGCTCATTGGTCGTTGGAGAGCCTATATTCTCTCCTCTTGTGGGAAAGTCTGGTGGGTAGGTGTGAGGAGGCATCTGGCGTGTGGGAAGCAGAGATTTAGGACGGGCTTTTTTTTTTCTTTTTTTTTTAAATGTTTTTTATCACGATTCCGTTCATGTCATCCGAGGGGCTCGTGTCAAACGGCAGTGGACATCTACAGTTTGAGTCCTTTTTTTAACTTTCTCACTGGGAAACGTGTCGGAATTACGCAAAGGACAGCGCAGCCTTTCCAGAGGAGATTTTCTTTTCTGCGCACATATCCTAAAATAAGGTGTGAGGATATGTGACTTTACCATGGTCTACCACTTGTGAATCCTAATGCTGAGCGATGTCAACTGTTGCCAGGAGGGTGAAGTAGCAGAGAAGAAGCATTTTTTGTGTGTGGAGTGAGTGCGTATTTGTTTTCAGTGCGCAACGGGGACCGGAGTGGCATTTTTTGGTTGTGGATGACCCTTACAGTAGATTATTCATTTGCATTTAGCTGACATGAGTAAGCCGGTAGAGGTTCAGTGTCTTGCTCAAGGACACTTGGACGGGGCACCCGGTTATTGATGGACACATTGACTGATGCAGGGATCGAACCTACTGCATTTCAGTCACAGGACGGTCTCTATCTAACAGGCTACTCTGTCACCCTCAGTAACACCAAAACAACCTGTGTCCCATTTTACAGTATGGATTACTGGACGTTTCACCTCGCACAAATCCATGCAACAACTTTTTTGGGGGAATGGGTTTAATAAGGTCGAAATTGTAATACCCAACGTTACAACAATTTCTTATTATGACTATAATCCCTTGCAATATATTCAGTGGTTTATATAGTCTGATTATATTTGCACCTTATCATTAAGACTTAAGATTTCCCCCCTCTCAGGAGTTGTAAATCTCGCCGGCTCTCATGGGACTGAGGCATTCGTCGCGTTGTTTGCTGCTACGGAGGAAGATGGCGGAGGCGGACAGCTCGGAGGTAAGGTCCTCGTGATGTCCTGCACCCGGTAATGATGGGACCGGGACAGTGTCAGTCTGCTTATTTTTTTGTGTGTGATGACAAGTCATTTGATTTGAATATGATGTTTAATTTGCAATCTTTGTTTCGTTTGCGGTCAGCATCATCATCATGATCACATTTAGAGTCAGTGTTGCACTGATGGCGTGCAAGCAAAAAAAAAAAAAAAAAAGTGCATTTCCTAATCCGATGCATTTTTTGTGGATGATCTAATTAGACTGCTGTGATTGCATCATATTCTGACAATACTGATATTGCATGGAGAAGATTTGCACTGAGGTTAAGTGCTCGGCTTCACGGTTGGACCGCTATGTCCGCTGTCCTTGGTGCTGAAATGGAACCTGCATCCTTTACCGGCTCTTCTCTGTCTGTAGCACTACTGTAGCGAGTCTTGTGCCTGTGCTAAGACCAAAGCTATATATTTTAAGGAATTATTGACCGGCTACTATCTGATGGCTCTCGCCCACATTAATTTGGTCTCAGCCAGCTGCACAGTAACCTATAGGCGAGCTTCTGAATGAATCCACTCACTCAGAATAGTTGCAGTGTCATTGTAAAAATTGCCTCCCTTGCAACACAATCCTCACTAATCGTTTGCTTTTTGGTTTCCTTCTTGTCTGTAATTTTTCTGAATTACTCTCTCCCTTTCTTTCTTTCTTTCTTTCCTCTCCCCTTAAAGCGGCAGCAGCCTGTCACTTCCCCCCTCTCTCAGTCTGCCCAGCCCTCCCCGATGCCTAAACCAGTGCCTACCCACCACGTGCCCTGCGTCCCCCACACGCCTCATGTAGCAGCGCTGCCCACCTGCCCCGGTCGAGGCAAAATAGCCAAGTTCATCAGCCCGGAGGAAATGACATCACGGGACTACTACTTCGACTCCTACGCCCACTTTGGCATCCATGAGGTAGGCGGGCAGACAAGGTGTAGCTCGGGTAAGGCCGAAGTAAGAGAACGACACCAGATCTTTTCCTATCTTAGATACTGATGCTCATTACCTCTGCCAAGGAGGTTGTGTTCGCCCCAGTTAGCTTGTCTGTCTGTCTGTCAGCAGAATATCTCAAAAACCTATGAACAGATTTCCATTAAATTTGGTGGACAGATCGGCCTTGGGCTAAAGAACAACTGATTAGATTTTGGTGGTGATCCAGATCTGGGATTTCTGGCATTAAGCGATGATCTTTTTTTTAGCCATAACTATTAAACTAATGGAGGTAGTAGGAAGTTTGCTGGGTCAATAAATCATTTTAACATGAAATTTAAGTGATAGCAAAATATGTCTTTGGGTGTAATAGCAAGTTGGAGAATTGTTCTGCGTTGGCGGAGGCTTGTACTCTCCGAGTGCCTTCTAGTTCAGCAAAGAGGATGCTTTTCCTTCACCAACTATAGCACCATAACCAAGCATCTGCTGGGTATACACAGTTCTTTTCCAATACCAGTCCATACTACTCCAAAAAGGAATACGATCCGTGCCCTACCTTTACAACGCTCTACAGGGAACTGCTATATAAAATTGCAGAGCTATACCCCAGTTAATGACCTTGATCTATGTGTGTGTGTGTGTGTGTGTGTGTGTGTGTGCGTGTCTTGGGGTAAAACTGGAAAAGTTTGGGGACATATAGACCTTTTAACTAATGTCCATATTTAGTATGTGGGTCAGGTTTTTGTCTGCTTCCAGACAAAGAGAGTGTCCTGATTAGACGAGCGCAAAGAAAGAAGGGAAGAAAGTGGGATGTGTGAATGGGCTCAGGGAGATGGGTATCAGTCGGTCCCCAAAGGCTTTGTGTTGTAGTCCTGTCTATTTCAAGAGGCTCTGCGGCTGTCACAGAGGCTTTTGGCCTAAATACTGCCTTTCCTAGTTCTTTATACCATGCATTCTTATTTGCTCTGAATAAAATATTATGTATTCACATGCTGAGGAAGATATGAGTCCACCGCCCACCTCTGTCATACACAGTTGTATGTTTATTATGTAACGTTGTATGTGTATTATTTATTCATGTGAGCATTTGGTATGAATCATACTTGCAGTTCAACATAGCATTAATACTGGTTTATATGTGGTGCATTACTGCAGGTTTCAGTTCCACATCCAAACTATTTCTCCCATTTTTTTTCCAATTGGAACAGGAGATGCTGAAAGACGAGGTGCGGACTCTGACCTACCGGAATGCCATGTACCACAACAAGCACGTGTTCAAGGATAAGATCGTCTTGGACGTGGGCAGCGGCACGGGTATCCTGTCTATGTTCGCTGCCAACGCTGGTGCCAAACACGTGTACGGGGTGAGGGTTGGTCTCCCAGACACACAGACAGACAGATCCACACTGAACATATACAAACACAGCAGAGTTTCCATTCTTATCTACAATCATCCAACAGTCTCTGCTTTTTTTTTTTTTTAATCTTGTTGAAAGAAAAAAAAGCCTTGCACCCATTCAGCGGCCAAATGAAATAGTGTATCTGGCTCGGCTGTCTCATTATCTCTCATCCATAGCCTTTCCTTCTCCTGCTCAGACAGTGTTTCACAGAAACACACGAGGCAGATAATCAAGAACACACGTGCACACACGCACGCACACACATACACACTCAGGTTTACTGTTCCAGCTCCTCTCTCCCCAACATTTGAAACAAGTAGCATCATTTCTGCGCCAATTATAAGCTAACGTATCAGAACTGTCTTGAAATCATCCCTTTGTAGAATTCTTCTTGACGGCCAGTCTTGTGGTTTCTGTCCAGAAATTGCTACTCTTTCATGCAGAAAGTCACACACTCATACACACACACACACACACACATACATGCAGAGGCAAAAGAAACAGCTGGCTCCCTTTAGTGCATGGCTGCAAGTCCCATTTACAACTAATAGATTACCGGCAGCAGCCCCCGCAGTTACGCATGATTCATATACTGTATTACACTTATGGATGGGAGAGCAAAATTCTGAATTAGTTATCATGCGGCACAGACATTAGAGCATCTGAGATGAGAGGCCAGGGACATTAGTGTTTAGATGGATTAGCAGAGGTTTGATTAAATTTGACCTTCCAATATTACCCTAAAGGTTAACCTGCTGTATATGGGGAGGGAAAGTGGCAGCTAGCGCCCCTGCTGGTCATGTTCATTCCTGAGAACACCATCACTCTTTTCCCCAGTGAGGAGTACATATAATTTTTCATGAAATATTAACATCATTAAAACAGTCTTTTATGAAAAGATAAGGTTATAAACGATGTGGACAATAATATTCATCGCAATAAACCTTCCAGTTTAAATTTAAGCTTTCAGCTGTCAGCATGCAGCCGTAATAAATAAATTACGTTGAAATGGAAACTAAATATGGGTCACATTTCATCCAGTGCGCGTTGTAATATAATTTTATATTGAATTTCCTATGGAGGATTCACCGAGTTTTGAGCCACCAAGGGGCGACATGACCACTTCCCCTCTCTTTAGGTTCAGAACACACTGTAATCAGATCTATGGTTGTCCTTGTGCCTACAGATTGAATGTTCAAGCATATCAGAATATTCAGAGAAGATTATCAAGTCTAATCACCTACACAATGGTAAGTACTACTGATTCTCCTTCACCTTCATGTGAGTAATTCCACAGAGCATATTTAACAGGATGCTGCCTGTTCAGAAAGCAGGGTGAAAACTAGAATGGGATACAGATCAAACTGGTTACTGGTGAGGAAGATGAGTGGCATAGAATATCTATCTATCTGTCTAGATGATTGTAAAACAGTGGGACAGAGACATCTGGGTGAGAAGTAGCGCGAAAAATCAGCATATTTCCATCATTACCGTCACACCTCACAATATCAGTCACAGTTCTGATGGTTAACTGGCAGCTCGCCTCTGATGCTAAATAACTATAATCTCTGCCATCAATCAACATTCCCTCGGTGGCGCTGATTACCATTGTAAAACACCACCTTCAGATTCACAGATGGAGAACTGGCAACAGATGATGGGTATCATAACCCGAATGTTTGGCATTAGATTCTTTTTGTTTCATCTGTTACATTTACATTTCAGGCATTTAGCTGATGGTGTTATTCATAGTGACTTACAATGAGTGCAACAGTACAATAAGTGTCAATTCCTAGATCGTCAACATTATAAGCAATGAACAGTAAGGAGTGCAAGAATTAAAACCCCAATGATAGTATATGTAACAAATATTCCTGTCCCCCTAGAATGTTTATGTATGATAGAGAAGAGCAGGCTAAAGAAATAAAAAGGAAAGTCAGTGTCTAAAACCAGAGAAAATGTTTTCTTACACAATGAAAATAATATAATTATGTAGCCCAATGTGAGCCAATAAAACCCTCATCATACACTGGAAAGACGTCGCATGACCTCCTACGATCCATCAAGTTTAGAAAATGTTCATCAAAAAAGAGAAAATTCAGCTTTACTTACATACATAATGAAAAGCTTAGGGTGCAGGACATCAGAAAATCATAATGCAAGCATAAAACGTTGAGACATTAATTCAAGTTTGCCCTTGCTCTGTAAAAGAGAACACATAAAACATGCATGAACGCAGCAATTACACTGTGCAAATTTACAACAATCCCAGGGCATAAAAACAATGTCATCTGAGAGCAGAGGCACTGTCCGATTTGCATGAATGTGGTAAAGGTGTCATGGAGTAATTTGTCGCCTGCTGTTTTGTCCCCCTCCTGCAGTCATCACCATCTTCAAGGGCAAGGTGGAGGAGGTGGAGCTGCCTGTGGAGAAGGTGGACATTATCATCTCTGAGTGGATGGGCTACTGCCTCTTCTACGAGTCCATGCTCAACACCGTCATCTTCGCCAGGGACAAGTGGCTGGTATGATGGGTGGGGTCGGTCGGAGGTGTGTGTGTGTGTGTGTGTGTGTGGCTGGAAGGACCGCCTAAACACACCAGTAGAGGATGTGCGTGTGTGTGTCTGCCGCCCAGATGCTGAGGTCATACACACATGATCTGGTTTCTCACCTCAGCAACTGCCTGCAGGTTTTAAACTTGGCACTTGTGATCTTACGTTACACGCCAGGTGTGCGAACAATGGAGATGGCCTTTGTGTGTGTGTGTATGTGTGTATGCATTGATATCTGAAGCCTTTCTTGTGCTCAGAAACCTGGAGGCCTGATGTTCCCTGACAGAGCAGCGCTCTATGTGGTGGCCATAGAGGACAGGCAGTACAAGGACTTCAAGATACACTGTGAGTAACTATGGGGGAGCTGTTGGTTTTTTTTTTTTTTTTTTTTACAATTCAAAGTCATTGCTTTCTGTTTTATGTATTCTCCTCTCTCTCTCTCTGTCTCTCTCTCTCTCTCTCTCTCTCTCTCTCTGTCTTTGAAATGTGCATAATTAATAACCCCAGCACAGATCAAGTGAAATCAAACACTCACTTAAGTTACATGTAGAATCGTATTTCTACCAGTAAGTAATAAGTAAGTAAAAGTTTATTTATATAGCACATTTCCTACACAGGGAAACCCAATGTGCTTCACATAAAAGCAAAACTTGAACAATGGAAATAGTACAAGCAATACAAATACACATATACATACAGTATATGCATTCGCACATTGAAAAAAAAAAAAGTGAGGTGCATTTATACATATATATGCAATACATGACTCCTCTAAACTCACTCCACATGTTCCAATAGCAATCACAGCTGGAGAGTTGGAGTTAAGGCTCAAGGCACCAATGTAAATAACTCCCACTGTCCAACCTACTCTATGAGCTCTACTCTATGCATTTATACTAGAAGGATGAGTTCAATTCACCTCCTGAATTCCATTACATCTACACACACACACACACACACACACACACACACACACACACACACACTTTCACACAAACAAACTCAAAGGAATAGAGTGCAGCCAAACCCTCGCGCTGTCGTTTTTAGCTTGTCTGTGCGTTGGTGGCATATCCCACCTCCTCATCACACGGCCCTAGCGGTTTGGCCCAGTGACAGAGCAACACGAAGGCGGCATGGATGGACACAGAGGGAACGGGGGAGGGAGGGATGGAGGGAAAGCCTGCTTGGTCCGCTTTCAGCCCAAAGTGAAGGAGGAGATGTGTTATAATGAAAGGCTGCCAGACACGGCGGAGGGGGCGGAGGAGGCCGGAGTCTATTTCAGGAGGTCTTGTCTCTCTCCAGATAGGGGCTGGATAGACACAGAGAGAGTGAGCAGAGGGGGGGCGGCGGGGGGGGGGGGGGGGGGGTGTTCTTTCTGGCAGGGTTAAGAGCTCTCTGGTTTATTTTCTCCGCTACCTTTTTGTACTGACAGCTTGGCAGCAGCAGAGAGAACAGAGACTTTTGCTGCGTATGAAAACGCTGAAATAAAGATAGCTCCACATGAAAGGCATGCCATGTGCGTGCGTATTCAAGTGGGTGTTGCGCTGTATGTGTTTGTGTGTGTGTGTGTGTGTGTGTGTCCACAGGGTGGGAAAACGTGTACGGCTTTGACATGAGCTGCATTCGTAATGTGGCCATCAGAGAGCCTTTGGTGGATGTGGTCGATCCCAAGCAGTTGGTGACAAACTCCTGCCTCCTAAAGGTTAGTGTGTATGTGTGTGTGTGTGTGTGCAAGTACATGCATGAATGTGTACCCACCAACCACGTCTATTTTGTCTTTCATACCATGCTGTTTCATGCCTCGAAAGAAAGAGATCTGTGTTTGAGGTACATGCCCAAGCAAGGAAATCTTTAATCCTTTGTGCACAGTCACACATGGATCCTAAAAACAGTCCGAGATAGTAATCAATCACCAAGCCTCTGAATATAGCCTTTCTGCTGAGCCCATTTTCTAGCACATAATAGAGGTTTCTGGAGAGCTGTGATACTCCGTGAGTCTGTTTCCATGCTTGAAGATACAACAGCGGCTTGTCTTTTCATCACACAAATGAACAGAGAACGGCATTCAAGCGGACCACAGCTTTTCGCTCTTTCTCTTTCTCTCTCTCTCTTTCCATTGCTTTTTTTTCTCTCAGTGCCCTTTGTCTGCGCTCCGTGTCGTTCTTCCTTCTCTGTTTCGCTCTCCAATTCGATTATCCCGTATCTTCATTCTTCTCACCCGCTCCTCTCTCATATCCATTTTGTAATCATTCCCTCATTTCTCACTCTTTTCTTCTTAATCGCTCACTCTTATCTTGCCCTTCCTCCTCTGTCACTTTCGCTGATTTGTACGCCGTCAGGCCTCACCAGTCTGAGCGAATAGGGACTTCTCTCCTCTTGTCATTCTCTGTGTGTGTGTGTGTGTGTGTGTGTGTGTGTGAGGGGGAAATGTCACACGGGAATCATCAGTGGAAATGAAATGGACTCTCCACCACTTCAATAAGCACTGCCCTGCTTTTGTGTTCGGGGTTGGGTACTCGTTAGGTTGGATGGTGGTTTCTAGTGACTTATCTGGTCCTCTGCTAATTCACCATCCATCCATCCATCCATCCATCCACTCGCTCACAGTCTCTCTTTCACATGCATGCAGGGCCAATCCACCCCTTCCCTCCGCCAGCCACTCAACGCCACCCATAATTCAAGCTGACACTCATAACTCACACATTGAAATTACAAAGGCACTCCAATAGCGACTTTCGTTTTTTTTTTTCCCCTCCCACAATTTGCTGTATATGACATTGGCCTGGAATCATTGGAAAGGACGGAGGTGTTAAATCACAATCTGTCACGCTGATGCCACATGGCCGAGCTATCTGTAGCCCAATGGGCCGGGGCGAGATTAACAGGTCGCACAGTAAAATCCTCCCCGTCCTCTGAATACTCCCCGATTTGCATGCAGAGCAGAGACACAGCTGCTCCACACATATTCTGGGCCCGTTATGATGCCTAACAGGTAACACCTCAGTATGTGATACTTACATTTGCGGTCATATTTATCAATGCTCGATATAGACACGAGCAAGCACACATAGACTCACAGACACTCCGTTCACTCACACACACACACACACACACACACACAGTCACACACACACCCTCCCTTGTAGACTTGATGAAGGACACCCACACAGCATGTGTACTGTGAGCAGGCTTCGTTTGCCTGGCATGATTCAACCTGTGGGCTTTCACACACACGCACACACACACACATGCACACACACTCAATAATCATCATGAATAATCAAAGATAGATTGAAATAAGATTCTTATCTATATATACATATATATGTGTGTGTGTGTGTGTGTGTGTGTGTGTGTGTGTGTGTGTGCATGATTGGGGGGGGGGGGGGGGGGGGACTTGTGTGTCTGTTTCTATGCTTGCACTATTCCGACACAACATTGTAAATACAGGGATTGAAAAACAGTGGCGGACTCCACAATGCTGTCTCCACAAACAAGTGGATTTCTCTAACATGCCATCTCCTGGGACGCTTTACCCTTTGCCCTATAGGAAGTGGACATCTACACCGTGAAACCAGAGGACCTGTCCTTCACCTCAGCCTTCTGCCTGCAGGTCCAGAGGAACGATTACGTCCACGCCCTGGTCACCTACTTCAACATCGAATTCACCAAGTGTCACAAGAAGACCGGCTTCTCCACCGGTGAGGGAACACATAGAGTCATAGATAGTTTTCAGCTATGACCTTTGTAGATGTTATGAGTGCTCGTGCCTCCCCTAACCCTATGCTTTGACTACAAACGACATCCGAAAAGTGCAAGGAAAAGAGTAGAGAATAAACCAAGCGCGTCAAGAGGGCGACCTCTTCTTTGTCGTAATCCGGTTTTCCCCTCCTGGCCCTGCCCACCCCTACAGCAGCAAGCGGATCCCAAATTCCTTCTGAAGTCTTTGAGCATATGTTAGCATCGTGGCTGATCATTGTCTATTAAATCAGAGCGTCAACAGCTTAGCTCTCGGCTACACTCTGGCGGTGCGGCACGGGCCACCCCAGCGTTTGCACCGACGGAATCACCAGTCAGTTCTGGCAACATGGCGTCGAGAACTCCTATCACGGAGACGGTGACTAAGCTGTTATGTAAGCTTATGTTAATACATTCAAGCACCCGGCGCTTACTGCTTACATAATATTGTGTAGAGGAGGTTCTATGTTTGGCTGTGTCTATTGGGCCTGAGGCTGAGCATCACTGAAGGAGTTCTCTCCCATCAGCCGCTATCTTTCTCCCACTGGGCGAGCCGATTTCACCGCTTTTTTCGTACGTTTCTTTCATGTTAACGCGCCCAAAGGCAGCTAAGAGCCAATCAAAACGGTTCCATTTCGTAAATTATATAAATTCAGCGTACCCAAGTGTCAGACCAGGCCTGGAATTGAATCCTGGCACTCAAGTTCTAGATTTACGGTACTTCTTTTTCACTCAGCCTCTCTGCTCATCCACAACCTTTTCCCCTTCATTTTCTTCCCATGCTCCCCTCATCTCCTCTGTTACCGCTTTCCCCATTCCCTGCTCTTTTCCCCTTATTCTTTCCTTCCATTAACATCCCCTCTTCCTCCCCTCCATTGTCTCCTCGTCTCATTCCTTTTCCTGTTGTCCTCTTGGCCCTGCATGTGTATTCCTCCCTTTCTCTTCCCTCCTCCTCTCCTCCACCCCAGCTCCAGACGCCCCCAGCACACACTGGAAGCAGACGGTGTTTTACCTGGAGGACTACTTAACCGTCAAGAAGGGAGAGGAGATCTTTGGCAGCATTGCAGTCCGGCCCAATGAGAAGAACGTGGTAAGATAAGACCGGCAGAAGAGGCTCCCCAGCATAGAATGAAACAACTTGAAAGCGCATTTTGCCGTTAAATCCCCTCAGTTGTTATTTCATCTTTTGCAGCGCGACCTGGAGTTCACCCTGGAGCTGGACTTTAAAGGACAGCTATGCGAGACAGCCATTTCCCACGACTATAAAATGCGCTAGGAACGACGTGGCTACGATGTGGACCCACCCTCAGCCCCTCTGGACACAGCTAGGGAGGGGGAGGGCAACAGGCTCTGCGAGAAGCGCTCCGATTGGCCGGCGAGGGCGACCGGACGCATCTGATTGGATTCCATCATGCCAGCACCTAAGCGATGTCATCAGAATAAACAAGTTAACTATGAGCAATAGTGCCATCATCTGTACCAACTTGATTGCCTTGGGCACGTCGTTGAATGTAATATCCTAAATGAACTTGAGTTTTTTTCCTCACTAGTTTCTGATTTTAATTATTTTGAGTGGAACAAAGAAAAGATGAGCGTTTATATTGTAGACGAAGCAAATTGAAGAGCATTGCTAAGAGGGTTACAGCACAGTCATTCAGTGTTTTTCCTTAAGTCATTTGAAGATTTACCCTGTATATTTGGATACAGTCTACAGTAATTCATTGAGTGTTTTTTTTCTATTATTTATTATTTGCATGTGAACGTTTTTGTTTCCCGTTGTTTTCAGAAAGGTGTGACGTGATTTTATTTATTACTTTAATTGAAGATTATTCAGAACTACTGTACTTTGGTGCCAGAGTTAAATAGAACAATGCCTCAGAACGGTAACAAATGCAATATGTCATATACCATTTTGTTTTGGAAATCGAATGAACACACAGGATGACGGCGAAAGATCAACAAGATGATGAATAAAATAACAAAGAATTACGAAGTAAAGAACTCACATTTTTCTCACTTGTGATTTTCATTTAAAACTGCCATTTTAATGAATTCCAAGTTGATTAATTTATTTCAGTATTAGTTTCAACTAAAAAGATGATTACATTCAAATGTTCTACACGAGTTAAATAGAGAGAAATAGAGACTTGAAAGATAATGTTCATTGATGAAAAGCTATAATCATACACTTAAAAGATTTTTTTTCATATGTTTCAAATTCTTTTCTGGGTGAAAGACTATCAAAATGAAATCCTAATTATAATACAGAATATATTTTTATTTTAAAGCTTATTGACAGCACTACTGTGATTTCCTAAATGTTAACACAGCATTATTTACAGAGAGGGAATGGTGCATCACCTTACTTAGCTACCTGATTTCAGCCTTGTTATTTAAACTTCACAGTGGTTTTAATTTCCACATGGGCAATGCAATCCTGGCATGAGTTACAAATTTAGGCCAACTTCATGTTGCCTTCATTATGTATTTCCAGGCCAAAAGTAAGACCACCTGTTGAAAGACACAATTTCAATCCACGATAAGGTCTCTCTAGTGTCAGAGAAACCCAAAGTCCAACAATGCTTTCATTGTTGTCTTCAGCCGTTGCAAATCCAATGTCCAAAAGTGACGGTATGATTTCACTCGTGTCCTCGGTTTTCTAGTTCCAAACCCAGTACAGTGAGTGTAGGTTCTCCCAGAGTTCTACCACGCTTTGTCTGTCAGCGTGTCTTTACTTGCAGCAGGCTTTCTTCCTTATGGGCTGAGCGCTGAGTATGATAGTTGTATCTCTCACCCTGTCCTCCTGCTCCTTTAACACTCTGAGGAGAGAGAGAGAGAGAGAGAGAGAGAGAGAGAGAAAGAGAAAGAGAGAGAGAGAGAACACTGCATGAGCCAAAGATGCTAAAACAGGAGATCCATTCCTCACTATGGAAAAGGTCTTGGATCTTCAGTTTCCTTGCCTACATTTTTGTCATAGGCCACATCTATAAATTTAGTTTATTGGCACAGTCTTGTTCTTACCTGGCCAGGTGAGTCAGGGACTCTGTTACGTTGTTGCCGGTGTAGGCACTGACCTCATAGAACATCACCTTGTGTTCCTACACAGGATACACACGCAAAGTAAAGTCAGACACACTGGTGGTCATGAGCAGAACTGCAGATAATCGCATCTTTGGTTTGAGTTCATATCACAATTAGAAAGGCTTGCTCTGGATCGAGAACAGGCTTCAATGGCTTCAATTGCATTATGATCATCTTTTGTTAAAGGAAAACATTATTAATAGAAATGGAACTGCTTCATGGCAGTTGTAATCATCTTTTTGAGTGGAAACCTGGAATAAAATACAAAAGTACTTCAAGAGAAAAAAACATTCAGCATCAGTTATCCGTGAGCTTTGAATTCAAACCCACATCAGCCAGTAGCTCAGCTTCTTTGAAGGACACCTCCCTGTCTCCATCCATGTCCATTTTGTTGCCCAGCAGGAGGATGGGGATGCCTTCTCCTGCGTCCTCCTGGGAAAATAAAGGGCAAAGGGCAGATTCATATTCTGCTGAAATATTGTAATGAGCATTAAAGTCCATTGTTAATCTATGAATATTTAAAATGTCATGAATACCAATGAGGCAGTGATCAGTCACGTGATGCATAGTGGAGACTATGTATTCTCAAATTGCATTTGTAATTTAGCAGACTGATGCAACAATACAAGTGGTAATACAAAGAAACTCTTTGAAGACTTAAGATGAAAGACGCAGATTTTTCTATGCATAAAGTAAGACAGAGTGAGACCTCTGAAAACAAGTAAGAAAGTAAATAAAAGCAAGGAGTCAACACTTGATAAATAAAACCACAGCCTTAGAGTCTGTGTTTGTTTCATAGTTTTCATAGTTTCATAGTTTGTTTGTTTCCTAATGTTAGGTTCAAAGGTCAGACCTGGACATTGGCCAGCCAGGGTCGCACGGCCTTGAAGCTCTCCTCCACCGTGACATCATACATCACCACCACGCCGTCCGCCTTGCGAAAGAATTGCTTGGTGATGCTGCGGTACCTGTGTCAAATCAATGAGTCAGAAACTTGATTGATATCACACCAAAAAGACTGATGTCCTGTCCACAGCTGTGGGACTGAGGTACTGGCAAAATGCTGCAAAACTATGTCCAAAAACCTGTCTGCACACAATCATTCATAGACTGACTCTGGGTATGCAAGTCTTATTATTAATCTGATAATTACATCTATTGATTATTTTATTGATTTTGAGCACATGAAGTGTTCTTAGTCAACCTTAGCCTAAGTCAACTGGCAATTACACATTTAAATTTTAGATTTTAGACAGGATTGAAATGCCATGTGGAAGTGACCTGTTCTCACATGGGGACTAATGAATTGTTTGTAGTCTACAAATAACTGGTCTCACCTCTCTTGTCCTGCTGTGTCCCAAAGCTGCATGGCTACCTGGGCGTTGTCCAGGGTTAGAGTCTTCACACTGTAGTCAATACCTGGTTAAGATACAACAAAGTTCCACATAAACAAGTTACCACCAATGATTTGTATATTTTGGAAGGTTTTGTGTTTGTTTTGTGGCATAAATAGTGCTTGAAGGATAAAAACTATAGTTACATTCGCATATTTTCTTCTTCTTTCCTCTGATGCTTTGAGGTAAAACCCATGAATGACCACTAGAGGGCAAAGCTAAGCGTGATGCCGACTGTGTTTGCCTCGTGTCAGAGGTGGGGGGGAATAAAACGGAGATAACACGCATGGCTCAAGTGGGGATTGGGAAAGATGAAAGCGAGGAGAAAAATGTATCAGAAGTGACATAATCTGCGGTACAATGTGTGCCGGGGCTCTGAGACAGGCAGTGTGACTTCACAAGCCCTTTCATGTGATGCTAAGTCGCTCTCCGATCTTCTGTGTTAGCATCCACACACAGACACACACATACATACACACGCACCTTTCAAATTTGTTATACAGCCCATGCACCTTATGCTCAAGATATATGCCACATCCACACACACACAACATTATTACAACATCTTTATTCTCACCCACAGTGGCGGAGGTGGAGGGGTGGAAACGGCCCTCACAGAAGGAGCGCAGCAGTGACGTCTTGCCCACACTGGAGTTGCCAACCAGCACCACCTTGAACAGACGGTCAGGAACGGCCATTGCTCCTTCTATTGCCCTCTGATGGAGATACAGTACAGGCAAAGGCCAAGACAGAGAGAGAGAGAGAAAGATGAAGAAATGAATGTGAATCAGATTGCCTTTAATCATTAGAGAAGTCGTACCAGCGCTCCCAGCAAATCCATCTAAGCTCCATCTTTGAGAGAGCTGAAACGCGTTTGTCTTGTGCTGCTGGCTTTATCAATAAACTACGATGGATTTGCTGGGAGTGCTGGTACGACTTCACTAAATTTGATGTTTATTGGATCCTGCACCCAACCTGAGAGACTCTGTATTTTATGTCAACTTGTATGCGCTTCTTTTCCCACAGATAATGCCATGTTTTGGTTCAGATGTTCAGATCAGATAGTATGAATGAATTCCCCTTCAGCTGCTAATAACCACGGGTTTATTTAATTACTGATACTTCTACATTCAGAATGTAGCTTCTGAAATCAAATGTTGCCCTAGTGGAGTCAGAGCTGGAGTTTTTGCCTCTGTAAAGCGGCTGAGCTGTGAACGTACATGCTGGGTCTCCTTGCCGACAGGCTGTCCTCTGGGAGACATGGGGGTCTTTTTCGTTTTGGTAAAGCGGGATTTCCTCGCCGACGGGGGTGCTGCTGACACCGGGACGTGACTGGAGGGCGGGGTGGCGGGGGGCTCTGTTGCCATGACAGCGCCTGCTTCGAGATCACTCTGCGCTTCGTCTTCCTCCTCCTCCTCCTCGTCCTCGTCCTCTTCCTCCTCACTGAGCTGGTGCAGCAGGGGCTGGGGCCCCCCGTGGAGAAGGTGGGGCAGGTGGTCCTCCTCGATGGAGATGACCCGGCGGAGGGGCCAGCCATCCGGTGGGGCGTCCAACACCTCCTCCTCTACCCCAGGCTTCCTTTCCAGCTCCGCCTCCTTCACTCTCTCCCTGTCTGTCTCCGTCACCCTCTTAGCGGAGGCCATCTTGCCGGGCGGCTTTTTAGCTTTCGTCTTCGCATCATGCGCCTTGGGTGGAGCGGGGCTGGCGTAGCCGTTGGCTAAGCCGAAGTTCTTCTTTGCTGCGGGGCGTTGTTGACACACGGGTGCCCTGGCGGTGGAGGTGGAGGTGGAGGTGGTGGTGGTGTCATCCTCGCTGCAGGAGGAGGAAGCAACAAACACGATTTGAAGGTGCTCTATAGGCAAGGCCTCCAGAGACTGGTAGGACCCATCCACCAGCAGTGGGGCTCTTTGGAAACAGAGGAGAAACAGAGGATATATCGTCAGTTCACTTGACTGAGATGAAAATCTGGAGTCTAGGCACTCAAATGCTTTGAAATGCAAAGAGACAAACTGATTGACAGTATGCCAAAATCCATCTGATTTCAGTCTTACCTCAACTAAAATGTTAATTTAGTTGATTGTTGTTTGTGTGGATTGTACATGATGTAAAAAATGTAATCTGAAAAATCAGAATATTGCTGTAAAAATCAAGTACACCACTATCGTGCCTCAGGCTCTTTTGATATCCTCTGTTTTTCCTCCTCCAATACATGGTAATGATTTTTTTAGTCACATCATGAGGGAGGAAAGTCTTATCTTTTCACACATGAATGAATCTGACAGGGGTGATTTATGTTAAGAGTATTTGGAAGATAAGTGAATCACCTTTTTGCTGGCTGGCTGGCATCATCGAATAAATTGGCTAGGCCCGCTCTCTGCTTCTGCTTCTTTCTGAGCGAGGTTCGAGGCTGATTTGAAGAAAGGGGATGATACATTGATATTTTATCAGTCAGGTAATGCCATGATACTGCAGATACTGGTGCAATGCAATTTTAGATAAAATTGTATACTCACCACACCACAGCATATGTCTCGCTCATCTTTTAAATGTTTGTTCATCTCTCTGGGTAGATTGAAAAAGCAAAGAAACACAGATTTGTAAAAATAGCACATCTTTGTGTGTGTTTGCATATGTGCCTGACCTGAGTCTTTGCAAACCCTTTTAACTTTGGTGCCAGATTGGTGAAGTTTGCCAGCTGGAACACCGACGTGCCAAACAGATTAAAACAAATCCTAAGAATTAGTCGCAACTGCTACCCATGACCCAGGTCTGACATGTGCTCATGGGATGTTGGTCTTACCTGAGGAGGTCAAGCTGTTTCATGAGACTCTGTTTCTCTCTCTGCAGTCCTTCAGTTACTCTGTACATTTCCCTGGAACACAAGAGGACACATACTCAAGACTGAGACAGCAGACAAACACTCAAGTCTCAGCCTTCATCAACAGACTGTTCAGAAAGAAACATCGGGGTGTGTGCTTATGTGTGTGCGTGTGTGTGTGTGTGTGTGTTGAAGTAGCAAGGTGTATGAAAGAGAGTGGGTGCATCATGAATGTGTTGTGTGAGTGCGGAAGGGAGAACGTGATGAGAAGTGAGTGAAAGTGGAACATGTATGTGTGTTTATGTGTGTGTGTATGTGTTTGTGTGTGTGTGTGTGTGTGTGTGTGTGTATGTGTTCTTGTAAACCAAATGTCCTCACAAGGATAAAAAAAATGAGGAAAATCCTCCAAAGTGAGGACATTTGGATAAAGGATAAAAAAAATGAGGAAAATCCTCCAAAGTGAGGACATTTTACCAGTCCCTACTTCTTTAAGGGGTTATTTTATGGTTACGGCTTGGGTTTAAGGGTAAGGTTAGAATCAGTAAGGGTGACAGGGTGTAGGCCCTCAGAAGTATAGCAATACAAACACGTGTGTGTGTGTGTGTGTGTGTGAGTGTGTGTGTGTGTGTGTGTGTGTTCTTGTAAACCAAATGTCCTCACAAGGATAAAAAAAATTAGGAAGTGAGGACATTTTACCAGTCCTCACTTCTTTAAGGGGTTATTTTATGGTTACGGCTTGGGTTTAAGGGTAAGGTTAGAATCAGTAAGGGTGACAGGGTGTAGGCCCTCAGAAGTATAGCAATACAAACATGTGTGTGTGTGTGTGTGAGTGAGTGTGTATACCCACATCTCCTTCTCCTGGTGGAGCCGGGTGGCCTGCTCCTGCAGCATGGCCAGCTGCTCCTGGGCCAGCGCCAGCTCCTGCATGGTGCTCTCCAGCTCGCGGGACAGCTCGTCGTTGGTCATCTTCAGCTTGACGTTCTCCACGCGGCTCTCCTGCTTCTCGCTGCTCAGCTCGTTGCACTGGAACTCCAACTGAAGGAGGGATAATCACAACAGCGAATATGCAGTATGAGTGCTGAGTGAGTTTACATATTCCAGTGAGAGGAACAAGCATGAGTGCTCTTTAAATCCCCACTCCACAGCACTTCTTAACTAGGGATTATGGTGAGGAACAATAGCCAAACACCCACTTTCCCAAAAGTGCACACACACTCTGACTTCAGTATATGGACATCATGTGGACTTGTACTTTTATACAGGGTTATAGACCTGTGTTTTCATGTTTTTAACATTTTATTGTGTTGGTTTTTACTGTCTAATGTTTTAGCTGTTTGCAAAGACATTTATTTTGTATCTCATGCTCCAGCAATAACAACACAACAACCATACCATCCACTGTGTCTTGTGATGTCTTGTGTTATCTTTTCATGTCTTCTTCTCATCTTTTCTTACATCAATATACATGAATGTACAAACGAGTTCTACAGAGCAATCGTTTTCAAAGGAATGCTTGATGTCTAAATGTAAATGTCTCTACGCTGTGTACTACAGTATGATGTGGTAATTCAATTAGATTCATGGGAGATACTGTCCATCTCCACTCACCCTTTTCTGCTTCTGGAAGAGCTGCTCCAGCTCTCTCTCCTTTGAGGACAGTTGGTGCTCCAGGTCCTGGCTGCGCACCTGGAGACGCTCAGAGTCCTGGACGGCCAGAAGAGGAAGAGGTTAAAGGTCACAGGTTTAAGGATTTAAGGACATGTCGGCTGTTTTGGGGATCAAACCTGTGACCTTCTGTCTGTGCTGTTAAAAAAATGACACTGTGCAGCTAGAGGAGGTGGTGCTTTGGTGAGGTTAGTTCCGGTTTGAGCGCTTGTACCTTAAGTCGCAGCCTGTCCTTCTCATTTTTGATCTGCGCCTCCATCTCCTCGTATAAGCGACGGATCTCGCTGTCATGTGTTGCTGCCTTCCTGTAATGAGGCACAGTGATAATCAATTACGTTAATTAATTTGGTCAATGGGGAAGTGTCTAAAAAAAGACATATGACATAATGTCTGGAAACAGAAAGGCATTATTGTCTAGGTTGAGCTTACAGGAGTGTTTTTCCGTCTGTATCCATAATCAGATGTAAATATTGCTGCCTTGAACACACAAACACACACACACACACACACACACACACACACACACACACACACACGCACACACAGAGTAAAGCAACTGAGCTTCAGATTCAAAAGCATACCGAGTGGTATTTACGCTCTCTCTGACAACCTTAAGACCTAAACATCCAATTAGTAAGGTGTAGAGGAATAACAAGCTGTTACACAGTACCATGCAGTGCCATGGGAAAAGCACTGTGTGTAGGATAAACAAGCAACACACACACACACATATACACACACACAGACATCTGCAAGTTGACATTATCTTCAAACATGCTGCTGTGCATATCGTGGGAGTAAAGCTAATAAATGTACTGACCAAGATATATTATCATTTGGGCTACTTTTCATGTCTCGTCAGGCATAACATGAATGGATACACACACCAGTGGAAGGCAGTCAGACTTCAGAGTGCGCCTCAAGATTAGTGGTCATTTGACAGGGATAAAGGAGTTGTTCTATAGAGAATTACAGATAAGTCCATGCAAACACTCTCAGGCTGCAGGCCCAGCATATGGCCGCAATATAAACACACACAACCCCACAATTATGTCACTGCTTCTTTAGGTAGCTAATGAGAGAGAAGAACATTTAGTTTCTGTGGTGCAAAGGTACTTAAACGCTTTAAGTGTGGGACCCAACTGAGATATTTAGCCTTTCGCCCCAGGTTCCACACTCACTGTTAATATTGTTAAGCGGGTCCCGACCCATCGTCGCTGCAGTAGGGACTTATGGCTGAGACTGTATCCACATTTCTTTCTTTCGTCCCTGAATGTACTTTCTACATCCATTCTTCTGTGTCTTCTGATCATTTGTTAATTTCTTCCTTCCTTATTCCCTCTCTCCTCTCCTTCCTTTCACCCTTCCTTCTTTCTTTTCCCATCCCTTCTTTCCCATTCCACTCCACATCCAAACGGGCACTTCAAGTTAGTGGTCATAGGACTGAAACACTACTGGTAGGTGCTCATCTAGTTTGTTTGTCGAGAGTGCATGTGTGTCCTCCCACCTCTGGAGGGCGCTCTCCATCTCCTTCTTCTCCTGGTGGGCCTCTTTGATCTGGTACGTGACCCTGGCCAGGAACTCCTCAAAGTTGGACAGCAGGTGAGGCTCGTCCTTCCTCAGCTGGGCCCACAGGCTGCGCACCTCGCCTGAACTGGAGAGAGTGTGTATGGCGGAGAAGAAGAAGAAGAAGAGAGAGAGAGAGTGCAGTGTGTAGCATGTTATATGCATAGGACTACAAAGATGTTTTCTGATATTGTGATCTTCAGTGACTGCACATGCACAGTTTTGCAGTGGTGAGACTCACTCCTCAAACACGTTGTTGGCCCCCAGGCTATCCAGCAGCATGCAGAAGTGTTTCTCCTCGTCGTCTTCTCCTCCTGCCAGCTTGGCATCCCATTGGCTCTGGTACAGGGCTTCCTTGGCCCTCAGACCGGAGCCAGGGGCCGGACTTTGGTCATCAGCCACTGAGATCCTCCGGCCGCGCAGGAACTGACCTGAGGACACACCCACAGGAGGGAGCCACGGGGCCATTTTTAGATTTTGAATGTCATTTTTCAACAGATTTTAATCTTTATTCATGTGGCATATTGTCACACTTCTCTCTTTCCCATGTATCACTTGTACTGTGGAGATATTGGTTAACTACTGAAAAAAACGAATAATACTAAAAATACTGCAGGAAAGTGATGTGCGCTATGTAAAAATTAAAATGAAAATAACAACAGCCAAACTCTGACAGTCTGCTATGAGCCAAATTCAACCCAAGCAGTCAAAGTACACCGATGGTTTCCAGGCAAACAATTTCATCAATTTAATCACTGGGGACCACAAAGCTACTCACAGAGTATTCGTTGTGCTTTAACCATAGACACAGTATTCAAACAGTAGTCCAAATAACTCTTAGCACTTTTTGTTCCAACCTCTTTGGAGTACCAGGAAAACAGTCAGTACCAGAAAGTTTATATTATTTGATATTGATTTAGTATACTTTTCTGACTGACAACTCTGAATTATCCTGATGCACCAACTCCACCGATCTGGTACCCCAAGTAGGTTAATATAAATGCTAGGAATTTTCTGTAAATGCCATTTGACACAGGTCTGATAGACAGTGAGCTCTTAACAACTTCAAATCAAAGCAACCTGCGTGATGCAAGCTAAAGACATCGAACGGCAGGGAACCTACTGAATCCAGAGGAGAATGCCTCCAGCGTGAGGTAACCGGTACGGTCTGTATCCAGGGAGTCAAACACATCCTCCAGCTCTTCTGCAGACAGAGGCAGCTCTCTGTGGAGCCTCTGCCAGGAACACATAAACACACACAGACGGGACGTTTCAATACCACCCTACTCAGCTGGACTGTGCAAAGTGCTGCGTCTTTGTCTGCACACCATCTATCAGCCATACAAAGCATGACACATAGTGGAATATGGATGTGTATTGGGGGTTAGAATAGAAAGACGAAGCCATCTCACGGTGGATTTCCACTGACTTCATGCCAAAAGTATACAAACTACATTTTGCTAGTTTCTTTTATGGCATTATCATTTAACTAAATACATTTTGTATAGCAAATATACATATTTAAGGCAAATGGGTGAAGTCTATGATGTATGATTGTATGATTCTATGTATGATTTCAGTATTACTTGTACTTTCAGCACACCTTGCAGAGAGTAAACAGGCATAAATCTGTTCTTTTTAGAAGAGGCTGTTTTGTGTGCAGCTGTATGGACCTTTTCTTGGAAACCCTCCACACAAACAACAGCAACAAAAGGGCCTGCTCTTAATTAATTGAACACCCAGCTTGGACATTGTTAGTGCTTTGAAGAACTTGTGTATGTGTGCGTGTGCATTATTCATGCATGTGTTCTTAGCCAATGAAATGGATGTGTGTGTGTGTGTGTGTGAGTGTGAGTGAGTAAGAGACTAACCCTCACCGCTGAACCTATATTCATAAACATTGCCATCAATGGTGCTACTCCACCACTTCAGCGGCTGCTTCAGTGGGTGGAGTGGGTCTCTAACAAAGGTGATACACCGTGAAAAAAACCCCTCAAGAGTGGAGAGTAAAAAGACAACTATGACAGCATGAGCCTGACGCTCACTGTCATTAAAGCACCAAAGGACACTAAATTATGCGGCAGATAAAAGAGGTTTGGAGCATTTGCTTTGAGTATCCATGCATGTTAAGAGAGAGAAAGAATGAGAGTGACATCAACTGATCAAAAATGAGTGTATATATATAAAAAAACAACTATCTACTCATGTCCCTAACCCTGTCTACATAATTTATATAATTTTCAGCTAATATATCCATCCATAGACTCCTAGAAGATAGTTGGACTTTGGGACTTAGGCCTGCACCTATCCCATCTCACTCTATCCCCTCTCCTCGTAAACACACACATACATACACACACACGCATGCCACACACACGCAGCCATCCCTCTCTGACCCTCATATCGGTGCGGGTGATGAAGCCTTTGCCCTCCACGTCGCAGGTCTGGAAGAACTCCTTGGTCTTGTCCAGCAAGGCGATGCGGCCCCAGTCCGAGCCCCTTCTGCCCGGGCTCAGTGCGCAGCCGTTCACCCTGCTCTCCTCCTCCATCTCTGGGACTCTTTAAGGACACTCAAAGAGTTGTGGTGCGCAAGCAGTGCGTAACTCAGTGGCAGTGCAGAGGGGAATCAGACATGGCCCCCTCACTGGCCCAGTATCCAGTGCGTTAGGGCCCTCGCGGTCACCATGACGACAGAGACAGGAAGCCGCATCAGATGAGGAGACCACAGATGAGTCGGTGGCTTGTTAATGTAAACAAAGCTGGTTTGGTGTTGCAGGCTCCTATTAGACAGAGAGAAACACTCTAAATATATGTAGCATTTAAGTTGGATCTACAAATAAACTGACATGAGAAGAGAGTGTTTTTGAGAAAGCTAATGGGAAAATGTCTGGTTACACAAGTTATCAGAAAGTTAATGCAACACTCCTGTGCTTGTTACAGCGGTATAGTACTTCCCTTTTCTTAATAAGCCAGGAACAAGCAACTGAGAATGGCATGTAAACATAGTGTAAAGGATTATCTTAATACCCCGCCATACAGAACACATGACAGCGTAATGCCTGCAAGACCACAAGGGCCATTTCAAGAGGCACAGCCACACACGAATTCGATGTTGTATTTTTCCGCTCTTTCTCAGCGGTTTCTTGTTTTCATCACGACTTCATATTGGCCCGATGACTCAAACCAGGTTTTGAAGTATCTACTTGTTACATGTCTATTGAGTGACTGCACTTCAGTTTGTCTTGTCAAAGATACGCTCATTGTGCTTCAGACACCAAGTGCAACATGAGATGCAGATAAGTGGTTTTGTGGTCAGATGTACCAACTCACCACTTGTGATGCTGAACATTTTGCTGTAGTGGGAGGGGAGGGTGACAGATTGGTCTCAGGCTTTGTAGTGAGATGAAAACAATTTGATTTTTAACAAGAATATAAAGTTGACTCAAAGTTTAAAACTTGACACTTATGTCTTATAATGTCTCCAAAGGGCTTCTTCCTCTTTGAACACAAAATACATTCCCTTATCAATAGACCGTATGAATGTATCTTACGCTCCACAGTATAACCTAACTACTCAAAAAGTAAACAACTTTACTCCTCTATAATTATTAAGAAGTATGATAAATAAAAGCTTTCTGGCATTCACTGAAAACTTGGGCGTACCTGTACAACAGTTGAGAAAACTTGAGCAAGTCCGTTCTGCGGCTATTTCAGTGTAACTAACATTAGTTACCACATCATCAAATGCTCATACTTTGCTGTGTGCTACACATCAGTTGTTCGAAAAAAACAACAAACAGAAAGATGTTCTTACCTTTTACAAACGATAGCCACAAGAAACTGAACCCTTTTCCTCTCTCAATATCAACAGAGCAGCTATCACGCTTTCTATTTAGGAAGTCTTGCCTCACAGATGAACGTTAGAGAAGTCATTCTGCAACCATGTGATGTCATGAGGCAGCGGCCTGGGGCTTTTCACTCTGCACAGTGAGAGAGAAGGCTGCAGAGTGAGTTCTCTCTATGCAAGCTGCACGTATGCAACATGTTTGCATCGCCTGTAACTATGACGACAATGGAGCCAAGGTCACTATAATTTTGAATAATAATGGTACAACTAATTCTGCTATGACCTTAATATCCATAACAAGTGGCTGCTTGCATCTGGGGATAATGAGAGTTGGATTAGGAAAGGAAATGACCAATTTCATCCAATCTTTAAGAGTTTCAGTATTAATATTAAGGAAAATTTGTTCTCTGGTCAAATTGAGTAATTGTTCTCCGCTTGATGACAATTGGCTAAAAACTGGTATTTGATTCGCACTTGAAAATAATTGCATTTTATTGCCAACTTATTATCATACATTCCATGATAAAAATGGACCTAATATGGAGAAAGACTAATGTCTTACAAGAGAAAGTTTTCCCATCTCTGGAGGTGCTATGATGCCATCTTGTGGTCTGAGATCAAAATGTGCAATAACATACAGTTATCTGGAACAGTATACTGAAGAATCAAGTCAAATGACCACAAACATTTCACTTTGAGCTCAGAGGCAAAATAGTGTCAGATCACCACTCCAACTCTAAGACTCTTCATTTATATACAGCCCATGCATTGTAAGCACTCCTTAAATTAAATGATCAAGTGACAACACAGTCCTGCTGCACTTCAGCACAGTTGTCACTACCATATTTGAAACAGTTTGTATTTAATAAAATGGCCAAAGATAGGCAAGTTCCACTCTTTCTGTATTCACTGTCCCACAGCAGCTCTGGCCTGGAGTCACTTCCCGGGTCCCTGGATCTTCTGAAGCAGGTATTCCATTTGCAGGTTCAGGTTGGGTTGTCCTTTCTTGGTCTTTTTGCTCAGCATCTGAAACGTCTCCATCTTTTTCTCTTTGTACTTCTGGATGGCCTCCTCTCTTTGCTGCTTGCTCTTCAGGTACTCCTGGGATAAAAAAAAAAAAAACATAATGACAGCAGGTCAGACTACAATTTGGCTTGGAGTCACGCAAAGCACAATTTGTGATACAGAGTAATAATATTAGCCTTATTTTCTGATGTAGGCGAAACACTTCACCTCTTTCTTATTTTTCCGTTTTTCTTTGATCCTCTCAAACTCCTCGCTAGTCTTCTGGTAGGATGTCTTCTTCATCATTTTCTTCCTCATACGGTTGCTCATGGGGAGACTGAGAGGGACATTATTAAGCCAGAATTAGTTTGTGCTTCACAATTTGTCATGCATATTTATTCTAGTAGTGACTTTCTCCATTTTTTACATGGGGTCTATCACTCCAAATCCTACAAATCTAGGGAAAACTGCTCACGGGTGACAAAATGGTGGCTGAAAATGTACTGCACAGCTGTGGTATGTTTTGGGTCTACATGTCCAGTATGTACTGCTACCTTTCTGCCTCCTTGGCCCCTGTTGGTTCAGGGTTTCCAGAGGCAGAACCTTCCTGCTCTGCTCCACCAGTCTCCGCTGCTGGATCTGCAGCTGCAGCCTGGTCTGCGGCAGCATCACCTCCAGCTCCGTCTTCCGCCTTCTCCTCCTCATGTCCTCTCATTCTCCGCTTACTCCTGTTCACCCTGTTCATCCAAGCCTCGTTCTTCAGTTTGGCGGCCTCGGCCACGTACAGGTGCCTGAGGTGTTCTGGATACTCCTCCTTGTACAGCGTTTTGGACTCGGGGTTCTTCCTCTTCTCCTTCCGCAGCAGCTTGTTGTACTCATGCTGGACTTTCTGCTTCCTCTTGAAAGCAAACCCCTGACCTGACAGGTGGGAGGAAAACGCACACAATCAAATATCAGAGAGTTCTAGGTCCCATCTAGCCCTAATACCTCCCGTAGTCTCCTGTATGGAGAGAATGTTACTCCAAACGCTCTAAACCAGACCTTACTTGTTGGCAAACATCATGTAAACTAGGACCTTTTACAAATCGTTAGGAGCCACTGAGCGGGCATCAGATCCACCTAGCAGCACTTATTTTAATAACATTTTAAATTTTAGAATGTTATTGAATCTTCTTCCACCAAAATACACAGTAGAGGGCGGTAGAGTGAACCAATTCCGTTGAAAAAAGTTGATATTGTATTGAAATGAAGTGCTGCTTGGTGGCTCAATTGTATGCCGAATTTACCAGAAGACCCTAATATTGTATAAAATAACTTAAAACGTGTTCCAGCCGGTATGTATCTTTGCCTAGAAGGAAGACCAGGTTAAATTGCGAGATTTTTTAACTGACAATGGCGTGACGTCCCCACGTACGAGCTATGTCCCATAATTAGCTGTCAAACAGTCCAGTGTCTTTCTCTCTACGTGCAGGTGGTTTCTAGAGGGCTGAATGTGACAACATCCCTAGTCAATTGACTGACTAATGTTACTACAGAGAAACGTTAGTTGGTTGTGTTCTAGCAAACCCTACCTTCCTTAATACTGCCGTCGAATACTTTGTGCTCTGGGACCCATTTCCTCTTCTTGTTGACACCCGCTGGCCTGTTTTGGGATTTCTTCCAGTTACCTCCTTTCCCTGTAAACTTTTCTTTATTCTTCATTTTCTGATCTGTTGGTGCCATTTCACTCAGTTATGTTGTGGAAAAGTGAAATGTTTACAAATCTCATGCCGTTTCAGGCTGCATGGGTTTCCTTAAGGACGCGTGGTGATGACGTGTTCTGGGCAGACATTATAAATAGATTGCAGAGCATTCGATCCCAAAATAAACCATTCGGTTCATGTTGCATTCGCGTCATACAAGAAAGCCGGTAGATACGCACTCCCTACTTGAAAATTGGACATGTTTCACAGAATGGCTTTGGAATTATGATTTATTTTGTTGACCATGTAACTGATAAATATATTCACTATTGCTTACAATAATGGGTACATTTCATATACATAACAAATGGTCTGTATCCAAACCTAGGTTGCACTTAATACATAAGATAAGAAAGCTATACACGTATAATTTGTGCACATTAAACACCTGACTTTTTTTTTTTTTAATTTCTTCCTTCTTTTTTGTTAGTCATACAATGTGTGATAATATCCTGTACTGTGTGTGATTGTAGCATTTGGTAACGTTACACCCAAAATAGCTTCCGTAATGCCAGGAAAACCATCGTTGAGCATTTTCGACTGCTAATGCCTGAGCGTACATATCAAGCGGCGAAAGACTCGGTACGTGCTTCACACACGTCCGTCCTCTTCGTGGAGCTTACTGACATGGCGTCTTCCTCATTTACCCTCACAGACGTTCAGCAACGAATAGATGAAGTAAAGCGGTTTCTTTCTATATCTCTAAATATCGCCAATGCACACACTGTGGAGTTTTACACTCACGATGTGTGGAAGCAGTTCATGGCTGTGCCGCCAGAGGAAGTCCTGTCAGCCGTCAGTTCATATAATGGCCACGAGGGGGAGCCACAGCCCGGTGCAAATGGTAACTGCATCATAATATAGGAATGAGAAATACTTAATGGAAATCTGAAAGCTTGTAGAGTACTGTTAGATTTATGGTACAGTAAAGACAGCAGGCTTCTCTCACCCCCTACAATTTATATATAATTTACTTTAGTATTAGTGTTGTTGTTATTATTATACATCAAATATATATAAGTTTTAGTTTGTGTTTTAGTTTGCCATTTTAATACATTGCCTGAATACTTTATGATGATTTAAGGGCTTTTCACTTAAGGACCAAGATATGAGGGTCAGAGAAGACGACCGTCTGTGGCATGCGTGAGTGTATGTGTGTGTTTTACAAGGATAGGGGATAGAGTGAGATGGTACAGGTTCAGGCCTCAATGCCAATTTGTCCAACTAGCTTATATGCACTCTTGGATATCCTAGTAGTAAGCAGGAGTCTATGGAAGAAGAATATATTTTTTATACATTTGTATATTTTTTAGATGTTTGTTTTCAATACAATAAAGACTACAAAATTTGAAAGGGAAATGTCTTTAACATCTACTGTACACATGCTATGAAAAAAAAAATCCTGAAAAGCCCACGATGACTTTTGCAAGATGAAAACGTGCAACCTCTCCATTCTTTCCAGAGCGATGCAGGACCACGTTCGGGTTCTGCGATGATACGAAGCGGCTGGTCGACACCCGTGAGCTGCTGCAGGCGGCCAAGGCCCGTTCTCTCCCTGACCTTGGCGTCTGCGTGAGCCGGGATGAGCTACTGCAGGCCCTCCGAGAGAACGACCCCGGCTCTCCGCCCGCAGAGGAAGGTAGGAAAGAACGGACAGCGCACGCTTTCTCACGCTGAGAGGAGGAAACCAGTCAAGGATTCGGCATGTCCAGCCCAAATTTGCGACCATAATTCTGACTGGGAGCCGGGGATGAAATTTACTCTGGATGCTATCATAGGGAGGATTTGGGGCCTTCTTAAAGGTACAGCGCAGTTCAATTTGTCTTTCTTTTGCACTTGTGTTCTGTCTGACCCAGCTGCCGTTCTGGAGCCAGATGAGTTCATGAACTCTAAGAAATCCCATGAGGTCCAGTCCATGTCGGAGGTGGTGGCCCGTCTGGCCCAGCGCTGCAGAGTCAAGCAGGTGGGGCAACATCTGGCTGGTTGCAGTCAATGTCTTTTAGGCTTTATCTGTCTAGGGGATCATTGTAAAAACAATAACCGGCTCACCGCTAGAAGGTGGGCCCGGCTCAGTAGTCTGAGGGGCATCTGGATGAGACTTTACCTGGAGGGATACAAGGACAGAGGGAAGAAGAGCTGCTTGGGTCTGATATGAACAGGCTGGTGCTCAGACTCAAACTGATACTAGAAACATTTTCTTTGGATTCTTCACTTGCTTGTAAAGTTGAAGAGAAAGTGAATTCTATGAAAATGACTTTCAAAAACGAAGGCCCTCAGGTCGATATGTGTTGGTCATTCTTAATTGTCTTGTAATAACGGCTTTTCATCTTTTTTTTTCTTCACTTAAGACAGAGTGCCTTGGGTTTTTCTTTTTTGTTTCGCTGCTTCTTAGAATTCACTTTTTCTTCAGTGATTTCCAAGCACATGAAGTATCCAAATTCTGTTTTTTTTCTAGTATTAGTTTTTGCCTGGACAGGATTGGTACATCGACTCCAGCCAGGCAGCACTTTGATGGTTATAACACATACTCAAAGTTTGACCCTCAACTCTCCCCCCTCCCTCCCTCCCTCCCTCCCTCCCAGGTGATAGACGTGGGCTCGGGGAAGGGCTACCTGTGCTCCTTCCTGTCCCTGCAGTACGGCCTCCGGGTCTACGGCATCGACTCGTCCAGCACCAACACTCACGGAGCGCAGGAGAGGAACCGGAAGCTGAAGAAGTTCTCCAGGGCGTACCAGAGGCAGAAGGCGGCGAGGGCCCGCAGAGAGGCCGCACTCTCCGCTCGGGATGAGTCGGACGAAAACATAGAGCCTGGGAGGAACGGGGACGATGGCATTTTCTATGCTGCTGAGGAGGAAACTGTGCCACAGAGGGAGGAGGAGGAGGAGGAGGAGGAGGAAGAGCGATCGCTAGGGTTAATCAGTTTATCAGAAGTCAGTCCTACGGCGGATGGGAGTTCAGACCCAGACAGAGAGGAGGTTTTCCTCAGCGCCCTGTCAGTGGACGCGATAGAGGCCGCCTCCCCCAGAATCCCCCCCGGCCGGCTGAGCGCGGAGGAGCGGGAGAGGAGGAAGAGGGAGAACCTGGAGAGGAAGGCCCGGAGCAGACCCGGCACCGACCCGGCAGCGCTGTTCTCACCTCTTACGTCCTACGTTACCGCGGAGACGGAGCTGCGAGAGCTCATCGGCGAGCTGGAGGTGAGTAAATAGCTGTCATATCCGAAAAAAAACCCCCCATAAAAACGAATGAAAATAAAATGTTGAAAAGAGATTTGCTGTGTGTCTCCGAGCGGCTTCCAAGATTCCCACCGGCTCCTGAAATTACAAGTCTGTCGCGGCGGCTGGTGTTTGGATTATTGGAACGGGCGCGGGATGTTGTCGCGGCGCCAAATCTGCAGCGCGTCATCATCAATAACTTTTGCCATCGATCTCTCCCCCCCCCCCCACCCCTCCCTCCCTCCCTCCTCGCTGCAGGATGCGGTCATGGTCGGCCTGCACACGTGTGGCGACTTGGCTCCCAGCACGCTGAGGATGTTCGTGGCCAAGCGAGAGCTGGCCTCCGTCTGCAGCGTGGGCTGCTGCTATCACCTGCTCTCTGAAGAGCACGACCCCGCCGCACAGGGTGACCACACACACACACACACACACACACACACAGACACAGATCTAGTTGAATATATGTATGTGCACCGTGCAGAGTAGTGTGTGTGTGTGTGTGTCCGTGTCTCGCTGTGTGGTGCGTCTGTACATTGTATAGCCGTGACAGTACAGTCTGCAGACGGAGGGAAGCAGTAATGCGTCAGCAGCAACCCCCTCACACACACACACACACACACACACACACACACACAGAGACCTCCACCCCTTTTTGAGAACATATGGTTCCTATTGTACAGGGAGCTTCATCCAGAACCATCTACTCCCCCTATTCTCTCTCTCTCTCTCTCTCTCTCTCTCTCTCTGTATCTCTCTCTCTCTCTCTGTATCTCTCTCTCTTTCTCTCTCTGTGTGTGTCTCTCTCTCTCTCTGTATCTCTCTCTCTGTCTCTTTCTCTCTCTCTCTCTGTCTTTTTCTCTCTCTGTCTCTCTCTCTGTCTCTTTCTCTCTCTCTCTGTCTTTTTCTCTCTCTGTCTCTCTCTGTCTCTTTCTCTCTCTCTTTCTCTCTCTTTCTCTCTCTCTCTCTCTCTCTCTCTCTCTCTCTCTCACACACACAAACACACTCACACACACACACACCCCTCGTCTTGATTCACTCACCTGCAGTGTTCACTTCGTCACTCTGATCCGATCCGAAGTGAAATATTATTTTCCCACATAAAACCACATAAACACTTATATTCATATTATACAGTAAACAAGTCAAATGTTCCATTGAGAGCCGGGAGCGCTCGGCCAACTCGCCCTTCTGGAGACTGAGTTGAGCACGGAGACACGCTGTTAGAGTCATTAGAGTGGATTTATGGATTTAGGATGACTGTTTAAGGGCTTTGAAAATGAGCTTTTTTTGACCTTTTAATTTAGACGGGATTCAATTGGAAATGATTGATTCCGCAACCTGTGTGTAATATTTCATCTCGGTTCGACGGGGCCTTCGCTTTTATTTAGTCAGCTTGGACTCCCAGTCTGAGAAGGTCGTACATCGGCCTCCGTCGCTGCCTCACCTGGACTTCGCTCACAGCGGTCAGTTCAGGTACCGACGCACAGGACAGACCGTTATAATCCCCGTCTCCTACATCTGTGAATTCACTCCTTCACTGTTCAGTTTATGAGGTATGAAACTGTCTACATGTGTCCTCATGCTGTGACTGAAGTCTTCGCAAGATTCCTCGCTACAGTTGATATCTGCTCAATATCACGCCATGTCTGTTAACGGCGTGACCTTTGACCCTCGCGTCATCGGGGGCCCCCGACCGTCGCTTCGGCCAAGAGCCCAATATGATATCATGACAGCTGATTGAAAACACTCCAGGCGTACGAGCAGCCCGTCACATGCTCGCCTGTCGCTCCAATCCAATCTTGCAAAAAAAGGCAACCGAGGCGTTCTCTCTCTCTCTCTCTCTCTCTCTCTCTCTCTCTCTCTTTCTCACACACACACACACACACACACACATTTTCTCTCCCCTGCTGGCCTTGCCGTGCAGTCTGGGATGCAGGCCAACTCCTGTGGTGGGCTACCTCACCCTAAAAAGGAACTAAACCGCTAAAGAGCTGAAAAGCTTAATTATGGAGACGTGAAGACATAACTATAGGAAGGCAGTTATAAATTTATGTCGTTTGCACATAAATTAAGCCCATTCGTATTGCATTAAAGGCGTCGTTCATTTCTTCTACCGTACTGCTGATGTGGTATCGGCCGTCTAATCTCACACTGTTTACTCACAGAAACAGCAGCCACTTGGGGATCAGCGCATGAAGGCGTCTAAGGTCTGGAGCCACCGTGTCTCTTCTCAAAATGTTTGGGTGCATACAAGCGTCTGGTCGCACACATATTAGAAATATTTGTCTTTCTGAGTGGCGAGGGCACGGAAGCGGGCAGGTCCATGTTATGCTTTTGGCCACTTCAGACGAGATCGCTGTGGCCCGAGACGAAGCGAGCATGCTAGCTAGTGTAAACAGCTCTCTGTGTGTGCTGTAATGTAGCCTGCAGGCTGAGGAAAAGCCTGTCCGCTTCCATCGCCTCGGAGGGCCCGTGTCAGCGAGCCATGTGCCGAGCAGGAAGGGAAGGGAAGGGAAGCTAACGCCGTCGCTAACGTGTCGGTGTGTCCCAGGTAGTTTGAAAGGCCCCGACTGACCCCGCACACGTTATTAATGCTCCTCTGGACCGTGTCCCTCTGGACTCGCTGGGCCTTGGCCTCAGCGACCGACCCTTTTAGGAATGACATGAAAAGGATGGCAGGCTGTCAAGCAGTCACACTCAACACCTCCCACTGGGAGATTAGTGACTGTGTGTGTGTGTGTGTGTGTGTGCCGGGGTCCGCGATGGTTGGAGATGTAGTGTACCTCATGTTGTGTTTCTCACAACAGCAGTTAGAGGTCAGGAGTTCTGGATTTCTGAAGATACAAAATGTATCAAAAAAGAAAAAAAGGCAATTAAATTTTATAGTTTTTTCAATCATAGGCTTTCATTAAGCTGTTCTTTCACCCACAAACAACAATAAAAAGGAGAGGATGGAACGCTCCCCCCTTCATAAAACCAAATTAAAATGTTTCCTCCTTGTGCTGCTTAAAGTTTGCTATCTAGGCAAATAATCAGCGCTCATATCCACTGATTGCAATTGTTTTTGAAAAAAAAGCTCTGATTAATCAGCCAAACTGATCAATCAGTCTAGCTCTATTATCTCTGTATGTGTGTGTGTGTGTGTGTGTGTGTGTGTGTGTCTGTTCCCCTACAGAGTGTTTGCGCGGTGTGTGTGGTTTCCCTATGAGTCAGTACCTCAGGGAGCAGTCCTGGTTCTGTGGCAGGAACGCCAGGATGTCGGCGTGCTTGGTGAGTCGGATGACACCGCAGAAAATGTGCACAGCAGCATATTTTCTGCACAAACATGTGTTCTTCTAACTGTAATGACGGTGCCTGTAACAAAAGCCTCTTTAATGAATTCACAGAACAACAGTGGATTTCTTTATGTACAGTAAGGGTTTATGAGCAGGGCATCTGGGAAATAATCCTTTTTAATGAGTTTGAATGGATTGTCAGGAGTAGTTTTCACCTTTGCAGCTACTTAATATTTTGTACGAAATATTTCAGCTTCCAGGCACTTAACTTTTTTGCCTTTTTCCTAAAAAAACAGGCACTGGAGAGAGTTTCACTGGGTCAAGGGGTAAGTAATACATGCACACGTCATCAATATTATAAATGAATAACAGTTGTTACAGTTATTACAAGAATACAAAATCATTTTTTTATACTGATCTGTGCACTGAGCAATTAATGGAATAGCAGTTTAACATCTTTGTATGAATCATCACTCATTCACACCCATCAAAACTGATTCATCAAATTGTTAAACAGCGAATGTGGGCGTTCACAATCTCTCAAGACTGAATTATCTGCATCCTAGATCTAGCATATACATTCAAACAATCTGCCCATTAATTCTCCTATTGTTTTAAAGCTGTGATTGACTACAGTATATTTGTTTGAAATGCAGAGCCTGGAGCTCCGGGCCAAAGCCGATACGCGATACCACTAGCCATTAATATGGAATGTTTATAAATATTAATGCAATCACGGCAAGATTGATTACATGTTGGAGGCCGGGGTCTGAATCCAAAAACAGGCTTGATTGCTCGCTAGTCTTGCATCAGGTTTGGAAATCAGCGTAGAAAGTGTCAGGGAAATTCCTCCACCTTGCATGTTTCATATGCTGGATGAATAACAAGGGAATAACAATTGCAAAAGGGTTTAAATGCATTATGTTCAAGCAAAAAACTACCTTTGTCCTTTCCCGCAGATTCAGATGGAGTCCCTGTTCTACCGGGCCGTGCTTCATGTTATTCTGAGGGACCATTACAGCTCCTTTAAAAGGTACTGTAGCTTAGATCTGCCACGGCTCCAATAAAATAAATTTACAGTCCTTTCCCACACTGTGCCCTAATACATGCCTCCTTCACACTGTGAATATTTGTAGTCCCAGGATGTTTCACTTCTATTCTTTCAGTGTGCATTGAAAAGGTGAATCCTGTCTCATGGTTCATATATAAGAAGGATTCTTTGTGGTAATGAGGTGGGACAACGCTCTTCCAGATAGACAGCCTTGGTGCAATCTCCACATTTTAATTGCAATCTAAGGGGGCGATCACACCTACAGATCTTTGGTCCGAACCAGAGTGGAAAAGTTCACTTTGTTGCATTTAGTATTTGTCTTGTTTAGGTTCACACTGACCAATTACAAGCAAACCAGGGCTTGTAAACAAAAGTCACATGGATTCACAAGTAGCTGGTTTATAGGACAGAGTTTGGTAAACTGTCATCCCACCAGGTTACAAATTTTGTCAAAACAAACCTGATTCCAGTCCCTGTAACTTTAGTTAAGCATGATGGACTTGTCTGCAGTCTGCAGTAAATGACCTTCTCTGGTCTTCATACCAATTAAGAACTCAAGAAGAACTAGCTGATATGAGCATCAGTCCAGACTGCAGTTTACCCTCGGCTCATTATGTTACGCTAGGGTTTCCAAGCATGAGGAACTGCTGGCTATCAGATGTCAACATCCGTCTCCTTCTACCCATAAAACCTTGTGTTGTGTGCTCCTTTCCTGTGGCGCTTTGGGACTTGCTGGTTTGAGACTTGCATTTTCAGGCCATTGGCATTGTTCTCACCTGCCTAAATAAACTTAACTACAGGAGGAAATGCTCCAAAGTTGAATTAAACCGCTCCAAACGTGCTTGGTGTGAACACAACCTACGATTCCTCAAAGAGACGAGGCGTGGCCTTATCTGCACTCACATGCTGACGACCCCCGGTGCTCTCAGTGAAGGTTTCTCTTCCTGTGACCTTCAGTACAGTGACTAGCATCAGGTCAGGATCACATGCATTCGTTTTCTTCCAGCAGCACCGATTCATTGCTGTCGAGTCGCTGAGGAGTGTTTAACAGCTTGGCCGGTTGCTAAGGTGTGATAATAAAACAGAGGAGAGAAACAAAGTGAGAGTAAAGGAGTGAATGTTGTTTATTTCATGGCGATTGGCCAGAAATGAGCTGCTCAGGGACTCGAGGCGAGACTGAGCACACAGGGGCAATGCAAGGGGCTGAACGTTTTTGTGTGTGTGTGTGTGTCTCTCTTCCACAGTGAAAAGCGAGTGGGGAATGTCTACTCCAAGGCTAAATCATTTGTGGACTACGTTCGCCGCGCTCTACGCAGACTGGAACTAGATGAATCAAAGGTCAGGACTGGAATATTACCGTCATCTTACAGCACCTTCCAGAAATACAGTATGGAAAGTTATACGGTGCATTGAAAAAAAAAAAAAAAAATACAGCCTCCTGGGGGAAAAATGCTCATTAATTTGACATTCAAATCATATTGGGTTGAGAGTCGAAATGTATATTATCTCCTTCCACATCTTCAGAATGATTTTAACAGTATAACTACACTATAATTATTCATAAGCGGTTCCTGAACTCTCCTCGCAAACTCTAGACATATCTTGCTGTAAATTGTGAAACTCAAACCATATGTATATTTGGATCAAGCGTTTTTTTCTTGAAATATTCGAATTTAGTCACGTCAGATTAATAAACTGTACCAATATACATGTGTCATCTGCTTGAAATGCCTGCGCTCTTGCTTTAGGGCGATGCCAGGCATTGTCATACAATATAACTGATGCTATGTGTCATCTGGCTGCCCTGGGGAGACGTATGAATGAGGATGATGTATTTCTACTGTTGGTTCATGCTGTCTGTCTTATGTCGCTCACAACTCCACAAGCCATAAACCTCTCTCTTTCACTTTCTCTTCGTCTTTCTCTCTCTCTCTTTCTCTCTCTCCAGCTCCCTGACAGTGTCATCCAGGACTACCATGACACATACAGAGCACGGATGGGCGAGATGCGCGCCTTTAACATGGTGAGTCCTTCGCCGAATGAGGAATGCCCGTCGGAGATCCCTCGCTTTGGGTCGTCTCTGTCCCAGTCTTTGTCTTTGGGAGAAGTTCTTAACCCGTACTCACCTGGGTTTAGATTTACACAACAACTACAATACCTTGTGCGAGCTCTGCTTTGTGTAAATCATTTTTTTCCCTGTAAGCCGACACGTACGATGCCGTCAAATTGCAGTCTGTTAAACAAGATCATTATAGTCTTCAGGGAAATAATACAGGAATGATTATACAAAATGGTTAGAAAACCAGCCTCGAGGTTTGAACTAAGACCACTAATTGTGGTGTCAACCAACATACCAATTTTCCCTCATGAAATAAAACAGTCAAATGGTTTTCGGGGATCGCCCACTACCTACCGGGAAGGCCGCCGTCATGCTGGGTTTCCAGCGTGGACAATGTGGGGAGTAGCCCGAAAAGACTGTTACTTGTTGTCATCTTGGATTAACAGTGCAGACAAGAACAATGCCATATTGTAGTCGCCACATTCAGAGGTCCTGTCGGAAAACAGCAAAATGAAATTGAATCTCTCTTACAGCACTCTTAATGCTTTTCTTTTGTCCTGCGTTTCCTTGTTTAGTTGAAGGTGACGCTGGCTCCCTGTATCGAGGGTCTGATTCTCCTGGATCGCCTCTGCTACCTGAAAGAACAGGTAAAATCACCAGGATGTGCGTAGCTACAGGTTGTGTGTTTGTGTGTGTGTGTCATAGAGAGAAAAAGGAAGTTTGTGAATTGGGGTGGGGGGGGTGGGGGTGGGGGGGTTTGTACATGCCAATGGCTACGGCAAAATGTATTCTCTGATGAGAGAGTTCTCAGAGTTCTCTGATGTGAATATATCCGTGTCCAGCTGTACAGGGCAACAATACATTTCTCTGTATTTACATTGTTTTTCCAGACATAATATCTCACCTCTGGCTAAGGGTGAAGAGTTCAAATGAGTACAAATGAACCCTGTGACCATTTTTAAAGAACTAGCCAAGGTCATTATTGTAAAGTAAAACTAACAAAGACAAAAACTAGGTGTTAAAAATGATTGTCCTAAACTGAAATGAACATAAAAACTGAACTAAAATTATCTTGTCTACATGTAAACCTAACTAAAATAAAAATCTAGGTGAATTGTTTTTAGTCTTTCCTCTCTGTTTATGTGCAGGGTAAATTTAATTTTTGGCTATTTTTACTTAAAGCTAATTGAAGAATTAGTGTAAATAGATTAAAACAAATATTATTATTATTATTATTATTATTATTATTGTTTGTATTACACAATACCTGTTGCAAACATATACAAAAATACCTGTTGAAATACCTGAACTTTTATCATTATACCTTTGAAAAAAACACCCGCACCAATGATACTAGAATTGAAACTAAATAAAAACTAAACTAAAACTACCAAACCCACACTGAAAACAAACTAAAACTTAACTGAAATTGAAGTAAAAACTGAAAACTATATAAAAATAAAAACAAATGAACAATCCCCAGCTGCCTCGTCACACGGGGGCCACACGTTCTCCTTTTACAACTCCACAGTACATTGACTTATGATCTTGATGATTTGCTTGTACAGCGCTTTGAGCGGGATTTGGAATCCGTTTCCCCCGATGACGAATGTGTGAGCGCGCAGGAATCTCAGTGGAAATCTGGAGTGTGTTTTTTTTTTTTTTATTCAGACCGTTGAGCGTATAGGTGTCGGCTAAATTAAAGCTGGCCCGTCATTTAACGTCTTAGGTTTCCCCTGCCAAGCATAACATGCTAATCTGCGGTCTGAGTCGCTGTGATGAGATGCGTATGAGCCAAAAGCTTTGAAGTTCTGATTACATGTGTGATTGTGTGTCAGATGGACTTCCTTAGCAGGGGTCTGTAATCAAACTACATAACGTCAAGAGTGTTTTGAGATATCTCCCTCGAGGAGGAGCAAAGGAGGAAAAAGAGGAGGTGGTGGAGTGTGTGTGTGTGTGTGTGTGTGTCTGTGATGATAAGGGTACCAAAGCATAAATGTTCAACCTTTAAAATGTATATATATGCACATTCGGCTCCAGTTTTTTCAGTTCTGAACAAGGGCAAGAGCTGCGGCTATCATTCAAAAAGATAGATTTGTATACTGTATGAGTCAATAGAGCCTGAGGCTATTGCACCGGTGTTGATGCTCAAACAATTATGCACTTATAAACCACTGTATATATACAGTATAAACACAGTGTCACTATGTGGGTGTAATGTCTGGAAGAAGGTCGAAGGACTGAAACGTCGACAATAAAATACGCAGCGGTGATCTGTGTGTGCAGGAATCTCCTTTTTTAGTAAGGACTAACAACATCAGGGGAATTTATTCCTTGCAACACAAAGGAGAACACAGTGGTGTGCGTGCTATTTATATCTATTATCATTCATAAAGACCCGTAACTGAGCAGAAAACCATCAAGGCGCAGACTGTTTGGTGGAGACAAACTGGTTTTACGCACGAACGCGAGTCCACCTGACACAATATTTGCACAGATGTTCCGTCTCCGGGGATTTGTTAGAGAAATCTTTAATAGCGAGAACAACGTATGCCGGTGAATCCCACTGCAGTCGAAGATGAACTAGGAGGAGAAAGCAAGATTTTTGATATCCGTGTGTGTGTGTGTGTGTACTACAGGAGGACGTTTCATTCTCTGCACTGGTGCAACTCTTTGATCCTCTGCTGTCGCCGAGATGTTACGCTGTCGTTGGAGTGAAAAGTCGGAGTTATGAAGACAGAATTAGAGACTGATTAACTTCTATGCATGCAAGTACACTAAACTGATTGAATGGTTATGATTGTAGACTTTCATATCATCATGCAGTTCATACATTGGGAGTGAATGTCTTTTGTTCTGTGCTGTAAAATACAGCGTTGTTTGTTTTTATTATAAGCATGATTTTAGAAGAGTTATGAAATGTTTTTATTAATGCAACGCATGTATCACATCACAATTTTAAAAGGTTTTGTATTCTTTATTGTATTTGATATTAAATAAATACTGAAAAATGAACAGTGCTTAGTGCTCAGTCTCAACCTTGTTCTGGTCTCAGAGGAACACTCATGAAAACACGTGTTCAAAACACCTGGAAAAACTATCTGTCAATCCCACATTGTTTGATTGAATTATATCCATCTCAGCCCTTTGTCTCTATTCTCTCGAGTGTCTCCTGAGAGAACAGTTGCTTTTAAGGACTGGTCAGGGGGCCAGGGGCATTGTGGGATTTGGGGAGACCCGGATCCCCTCTGCTGGGTTGCGCGGGTCTGGAAACCCCATTTCTAGGATCCCAAACCAGAGGAAGCAGAGGAAAGGGTAGAGGGGGCAAGGGGCGCCCTTGACCCCTTTTTAATCTTTCCTCCTGTTTTGCTCTGTCCTCGGTCATTTCATAAATCACTCTCTCCTTCTATCTTTCAAAGCGAAGGTTATAGACTTTAGCACAGACATGAATCACGGCAGTGGGCATTACACATAAACTTGACAGAAAGCAGAAAGCAGAAAACATGGGGTCAGGTGCGAGGGAGCAGCTGAAAACATCAGATTACAGCCTATAGGTAGATGGTTATTAATGACCACATTTAACACAGAAAGCCATACAGCCATATACCATATATACTATTTAAACAATGTGACTTTTACTTGATTTAATTCAGCACTTTCAGGGCATGAACATATCGCTTGAAAGATAATCTAAAGTAAATGCTCCTATTTTTATGACATTTGGATATTGAAAATTCATGCAGATACTATTCGGTACTTATCTTTTAGGCTATAAGTAGATGGCTCAGGTTATCTCGTTGATAATCATAACAGTCAGATTTGTCTCAAAAATAAATGCACAAAGCAAGTTTCACAAATGTATATCACAACTCGTAAATAAACATGGATGATCACAAATGTATTTTCCTGTCCACAAACACATGCCAACCAACTTGAATAAATCTCTTACATCCGCCACCATCTGTTCATGGTAGATGTGCATGCAAACAGTAATATTAAAGCTTCATCTAGGAAGGACTTTGCAAAGCTGCCAGACACTATGTTGAACAAATGCTAGTGACTGAAACAAAGGGAATGCGATACGACACTTTTCGCACTGTGCAGGACGGAGAAAAGCCAGACCACGCTTCCTCCCGTCTCATCTGCCGCCCGACGCTGCTATTATTTGTCACTGCAGCTGCGGCGGCCCGCACATCTGTAGGCTATCCATAGGTTTGTCAACGTCGCCGCGGTAAAACTGGGTCCCAGAGCTTTATTTTTACCTCCGTAAAGACAGATGGCGAAGCTCTCTAGTGCGTCTGGACCGTGTTTGGATCCGGCACCGTGTATCGCACTGACAGCCCGCTCTAGTGGCCAAACCGGACTGACGCGACTCCAAGCAGTTCAAGATGTGCATGAGGCCTGTTCTGGGATATAAATGTTGCTGGGTTTTGTTGTGGCAGAGTGAGTCACGTCCTGACGACCTGTCCCGTCCTTGATGCTCGCACGCATGTTTGCATATATATATACAAGCACACACACACACACACACAGCCTGGCACAACCTCTTCCCCATGCCCACATAGAAGACAAGACAAAGGACATGATAGAGGGCCAACTTACAACACACAAAGACAAACATACACGCTAGGAGTAATGAAAATCAGCAAAGGCCATCCAGGCAGCTGGTAAAGTGCAATTTCCTGAATTTGCATGTAACAGTAGACAGGAAAACGGTTCAGGATGTGATGAAGGCGGGATACAGTTGGGGGACAGAAATAGTCTGCGTGGGGAAAGAGTCCGCATGGGGAATCATGCGAGGCCATCCCTCACCTCTACCGGCTTTTCAGGAGGAACGGGAGGAAGAGAGCGGGATGCGTCAAACACTTCAGTCCTCACCTCTGAACGCCGTTTCTCACGCTCGTGTTTGGATGTGCTGCAGTTTCCATTTTAGCTGGGTGGCGAACACGAGCTGGCGCACAGGTTCTGTGACCGCTGTCCTCCTTAGTTTGAAAAATCATCTCACGGTTCCTTCCTCCAACACCCTCGGTATGAAGAGTTTGGATTCTGGGTAGAAACTCAAACAGTAAATTTGCAGCTTGTGGATCTTAAACTTTATCCAGTAATATTGATGTCTACAATCAATTCTCAGTCACTAAATGGGATTTTTTTGGACTGAAAGAGCACTATTTCTTGTGAATGGGAAAAGCTCTGAATGTAGTAGAGTTTTAATTAATGGACTCTAGATACTCAATGGGTAAGAACTGGAAGGGAAGTGGCAAGCCTTATCAAGCATCAACGTGATTTGAAATCCACTCCAGTGAGGAAAAGGAGAGCGAGAGAGAGAGGAGGGTTCGTTTGGGCAATCATTTGTTGAATGTCAGTTCTGTAGCCAAACAGGAAGCGTGGCAGTGAAAAAGCCATTTACAGGTCAGCAGCCGTGGCAGCATCACACACACACACACACACACACACACACACACACACACACCTACTGTTTCCCCCCACTCACTTTCTGCTCCCACTCTCTTTCATACACACACACACACACACACACACACACCTACTGTTTCCCCCCACTCACTTTCTGCTCCCACTCTCTTTCATACACACACACACACACACACACACACACACCTACTGTTTCCCCCCACTCACTTTCTGCTCCCACTCTCTTTCATACACACACACACACACACACACCTACTGTTCCCCCCGACTCACTTTCTGCTCCCACTCTCTTTCATACACACACACACACACACACACCTACTGTTCCCCCCGACTCACTTTCTGCTCCCACTCTCTTTCATACACACACACACACACACACACCTACTGTTCCCCCCGACTCACTTTCTGCTCCCACTCTCTTTCATACACACAAGCACACACTCCCACTCTAACACTCTCCAGTTACTGTAGTCTTTCTCTCCCACCTCTCTCTCTCTCTCTCTCTCTCTCTCTCTCTCCCACACACACACAAACACACACACACACCTAATAGTCTTGTGATGACTTCCATCTGAACACAATCATTGTTTCGTCGTGTTTTCACTGTCCGGAGTGCAAACGGGATTTTTTTTTTTTCTTCTTTTTTCGAGGACGGGCCTCGGCTGAAAGCCATCGCAGAGAAGAGTGCCAAGATAGACAGAAGTAATCCTGGCTGCCATCATGCCCCTCCAGTCACGGACAGACTACAGCGCCGTGCCAGATGCCATGCTTGTGAGAAAGAGGGGAATTGGCTGGACGTGGCGCCGGGCACACACTGCTTGTTTTAGATTAGACTCGCTGTCATCACAAGTCATTTCGGATTTATTCTTCGGAGCAATACCCGGACAGAGATGCATTTCACACCTGTCAGCCATCTATCTGTGGTTGTGTGTGTGTGTACCGTGCGGATAAACAGGCGAGTCAAGCCAAGTACATGTTTGACTTTGAGCCTCAAACAATGTCACCTACAAGAAACACTTCGCTGGATGCGGACAACTGTTGGCTTCACCATGAAATAAAGTCATCAAACATTCCCAGCAACAATATCTGTCCCTCCGATTCACATTTTCCGTTAATGTTGCCCGTTCTGTCGGGAGTTTGTCCAGATTACTATCGAATTAGAGCAATCTAAAGCATTTGACAAGAGAAAGAAACAGTCACAGAAAACAAGAAACATCCATTCATATGTGTGGCTTGGAGTTTAAACTCGCTCATTGATTAACTGGAAGAACCCTCTGATGTTCCCTGTCCAAAAATGGAGAATGTTTATTGTGTCCTCAGCTTCTCCCTCCAGTGCAATGGGAAAACAAGAAGTAGTGCCTGGATATTTCTCTAGTCACCTGTCTCACTGTGGTGTTACACAGTTGAACCACCGAGTTGCTTTGTTTGTTCATTAAACTGACATGTTTTACACGGTACTTAACTTTAATGACCTGTCTGAAGAATATAAATCTTGAATGTGTAAATATTTTCTGTGAGCTGTGATTTGAGGTGCATTGAGCCTCTTGCCATCCCAACACAGGACACAACACCCCCTGTCATAATATGTATGTTGGCCCAAACTGCAGTTTAATGAATGTGACGGAGGGAAACTGAAGCAGAACGCCACTCAGATTGAGAATTTATAGGTTATTCCTGTCATCTAGGATAATCCAATCAATATTTGAGATCAACTGTAACCTGTGTTGTTGTCAGGTTGAAAGACTGGAGCTGCACCATAGACTGAATGAGACACTGATTTTCTAAATGCGCAAAATGTTTGAATTTTAAATTAATTTTATTCCACAGTAGTGCTGTTAGGAAACGAATCCCCACAACAACCCTCTTGGGTGCAATAACCAGTCACCTTTAGCATCTATTCCCCATTTATTCTCTATGGGGCAGCTTCAGCCTCTACACCAAAAACACATGGTATAGGCTGTATTATAATGGGTTGCATTTTACAAACAAAATAGCTGAAAATTTGAATTTGGATCTGATCCTGGTACCACAATTCATCATCAGAACTTAGTACAATACATGTAAAATAACAAACAGTCATTATCCTTAATTCACTGCCAAACCCAAACAATCATCCAACTCTTTTTGTTCCACACAAAGTTATTTCTCAGATCTTCCTGACCACAATCAGGAGGTGAAACCCTTATGGATGTTCCACAGACCAGGGTGGATTTGATTTGGCGTGCGATGTGTTTCCTTAATTTTTTTTCCGATTTCAGGTTGTTGAGCTTTCATGTTGATATTAATACCTCGAGCGTGCTATTTGTGTGAGGGTGGGGCCCGAGCCGGGTCGCTCTAACTGTGATTATCTGTTTCCTGTGTGATGTTTATCTGCTGGGGTGAAGAAGCAGTGGTTCCGGAGTAAATAGCTCAGGGAAATTGTCATTAGTCACTTGGGGTGGCTTAAAAGGGAGATGAAATCTCTCAATAATAGCATTTTACTCTGAATGGAAATAGTCTTTGTTTATTTATAAAAGCTTACCCTGTTGGCCAGTTCTTTACAGTGCCGCCTTTTCTTTCCTGGCTTGGATTTGTTCAGTTAAGGTGCATTATCTTCTGGTCTGTGTAAAAACGTGATATATTAATTGATTATGATATTTACTCACAACTGCCCTCAACAAATTCTGCATAATAACAATTGGATAATGCATAATGATGCCATGCTTAGTGTGTATGCCCTCTATTGGGGAAAGTGTGCAACTAATGTTGATTTAAGGCTTGCGGGCCCATGCTGAGGGCCTCAAAAGAGAGTTTGGTTAAGGACAAATGACTGTAAAATGTGCAAGTAACATTCGCTTTGTCTTTGAGCAAAACAAAATGTGTTTCAAATGAGAAAAGCCATGTGCTTTGAATCAGGAGAGTGAAATGATTGTCACTTCCTCAAACAGAAGAAACCAAATAAAGGAGGAGGGGAGAGAAATACATTTATCAAATATGACAAATGACAAATATTTAGAATGTAGTTTTGAAAGGTGGAGATGAAAGAGGCAAACACCGCACGCAGCCTCGCGAGTGTCTCTCCAGTGTGGCTTTGGATCCCCGTCAGATGTGTTATTCCCAGTTGTCCACTTGACATAACCCCTCCTCCCCGCCACCCACACACCGCTGCCCCTTCAGAGCTGCATCTCCAATGAAAAGAAGGATGTTTTCCTTTGTGTCGGAGGACCGCTGCCTGTTTAGACCTAAAGAGCAGGCAAAACATTCATTACGCTCCACCACGGTGCGGACGTAGGCAATCAGTCAGAAGGAGTAAACACCGCTCCTCCCGTAATGTGTTTGTTTTGCCCCGGGCCTGTTTATATTCTCAACAGGGATATTTTTTTCCCTTCTTTGCCTTAGCTAATCCCTTAATCACTTGTGCCGGTTGGGAGACAGAGCACCCCTTGTCCCCATGGGGCAGAGGTGAGGGTACAGTGTTCGTCTTGTAGGCTTTGTATGTGTGTGTGTGTGTGTGTGTGTGCGTGTGTGTGTGTGTGAGGGTGTGTGTGCACATGACTGGATGCATGGTATGTGTGTGTGTGTATGTTTTCTTAGGTGTGATGCATAATTGTCATTATGATCCAGGAAAGCATTAATTCTAAGGTGCATTACATTTGTGTTTGTGGTGTCGTTGCCGTGGGTTACATGGTGCAAACACTTTCCCTAGATACAGAATACTACGAAGGACAAAGCAACAAAGGGGTTTTGAGGTTTCCATGCAGATAAGTTGTCAAAGGGCCCGGGTCTCTTCCTCCCACCCAAACAGGGGCTCTCATTTGTTACCTCTAGACACTGGGGAATGCTGGGAAAGAGGAAGTACCTCCCCATTAGTCTGAGGTATAAAAACAACACGGCCGGCCCGCCTTCTTAACTAGTCCAACAGGTTCCATGGGGTCAAGGGCGAGTCTTCTTCAGAATCGGGGTCAGTGGATGCCAGTGTTACAAATGGCTTCCTCACCTCGCTCCATAACCCTGCCTCTCTCTCTCTCTCACCCTTCGCCAGCGATGCCCTCACTCTCTATACATCCTTCTCCCACCATCTGTTTTTCTTTCTCCGCTGCTCTTCGGTGGATTGATCCTCCCGGAACCCCAACTGAGGGACAGGCTTCGGTCCAGCTGGTAGTCAGCGGGACCAGGCTGCACGTTTCCAAACTGACGCCTGTGTGTGTGAACAGCAGACGCCTACTCATATGCGTCCTCGCCATAGGGTGAGGTGCGCCAGTTCATCAATCACCTGCTCGCTCACTTTATCTTCTTCATCTCTCTCTCGCTCTGTGTCTCTCCACAGAGACAGTGGGGGTTGTTGTAAAGCAAATTAATCAATATTTTTCATTTGCAAAACAGGGGGGGGGACGAGATAATGTGTAATACCTACAACAGGAGCCCCATTTCAGCTATTTATCAGGACATCTCAGCATTCAAATTATATACTGGATATTAAGCATAGATCATTCACCAGTTGTCTGAGTCCCATGTTACACGAGCAATTCATTATCTGAGTAACTTGTGGATTTGTATGGGGCTCAATTATGAAGTATGTGTTTTATAAAAGGGCCTCAGGGGATATATACCTCAAAGGAGCAGCCTACTGCGTCCTTAAAAAAAAAGAATTAAAATAGTCCTATAATTAATTGTAGAAAGCTACTATACAAATATCACAGCAAAAGTCCCTACAGGAATTTCACAGGAATATTATAGTGATAACATAGGAGATCAAAAATGGCATTAAGCACAATAAGGTCAATATAAACTCACTATTGTGTAATACAGTCACACTATAGTTCCCTATAGGAATATTATAGGAATTATATTATAGTGATACCATAGGTAAACAGTACCACAGACACAGTGTAGCTGTAAGTCCCTATATAAATATTATATCAATACCATAAGAGATGTAATACCATAAATATACATTATTCATTATTGAGTACCACAGACTTTAAATCCCTATGGAATAGTGATTTTGGTTTGCTTGAATCAGTCTATAAATTGCTGATGCTGTTAAATTAAAATAAAACATGTCACCATTGTACACATTGGACTAGTTAGATTGGACTAGAGTTAAAATGTCTGGACATGATGGATTCTTATTCAAGGCGACCAGCGATGCATAAAAACACTATCACAGTTATTTCCAGCACTCCCCACCTTGATTCACCAGTGCAGAGCCCAGTGCGCATGCCCAGACTCCCTGAAAACCACATGCGTCTCTCTGCTCTGCTCTGCTCTCTCCAGTGCCAAGGCAGAGAGATGCGCACACAGAGGACAACGCAACAGAGAAATGCGCACGGCTCCAGAGCAGAGACGGCGATAGCTTTACCTCCAGACGCCCCCGATCCGTCTGTGACCAACATGGGTTAAAGGGAATATGGCAAACTTTGAGACACTTTGCATGTCATGGGAAATGCCCTGCGTTGTCTGGCAAGCTGTGTTGCCGAGCGGCCGAATTGAGAGCACAACACAGAGACTTGTGTTGGACCCGAATCCAGTCTAGTGTCATTTCTATCCCAGTTCCTTTTCCCAGTCTCGCTGTGAGAAATGATCACGGAGCTGGTGTGCACCGCCGCGGCTGTGGGTCTCTATCTCAACACGCTGGACGCCGATTTCTGCTACGATGACAGGTACGTTCACCCAGCAGAGCGCCAACATCACCATCCGCTCCTCCACTTGCCATCTCCCCTTTTTACCTCCGCGCGGAAACGGAGGGGGACGGGTCGTTGCGCTCCCCCGGTTGTTTGCATGCGCTTTTGTCCGTAGCCTGTAATAAATCACTGCTTATTTGTAGGCTGCAGTCCATGGCAGACAGAGAGAGAGAGAGAGGGAGAGCGGGAGAGGGAGGATGGGGGTGTAATGAAATACTAACGCTAAAATCACAATAATATTCCTATAATATGCCTATAATATTCCTGTAGGAACTAATTGCTTCTCAAGAGCGACTTTATGGTGGCAATTAATGGTATTTGGTAATCTCCTATAACATTCCTATAGGGACCGCGATAATTGGAAAGGATCCTTCAGAAATGCATTATATCATTACTACAGTTGTTGTGTACATTAATAGTTCACACCGCCACATGGTACACAATAACAACAAAGGAGGTAAAGTTCAACACGTTGATCGCTCCTCGGTTCTAACAGCAGCCTTGATCCCACTGTCTGCTGCGAGTGATTCAAATGCTTTTTTTGTGTTGATGAAGCACTCATGCCTGATCAGCGCCTGCCTGTAATAACACTGCGCTACACCCGGGGGAATAAAGCCTCTTTTAAACTGGGAGTTGCATTTGCGAGCGGCTGAATAAATATGTCAACACTATCATGCTTTCGTGGGTGGTTGGGAAGAGATTGTGGGGAAAACCTCTGTGCCACTTGTGTCTGCAGTTATAGGCAGTGGTAAATAAAAAGGTGAGCAAACCACGACAAGGCAAACAACCACAATTACACACCGAAATCAATTAAACTTACAGAAAATCATTCATTTATGCATTCTGCCCACCTTAAAGCACCTTAAAGCAACAGTTTTATACTACTTACTGCTATGAATTTACATCATTAAGATGCATTTCAGCCTATAAAGATGGCTAAACTATTCTGCAAATAAAAAGCAGGGTAAACAGAGATTAGGTGGGCTTAGCCTCCACTGTATACCTGCTTGTAGGATTACTGCCCACCATACAAATGTTCAGTCCTTGGTTGAACTGTAACTGGGCTTTAAAAAGAGAAACCAGAGTCAGGTAATTCATCACTGGTGCTGAAGAATATGGAGTATTGTCAGAACTAACAAAACTGATATTAATTCGTCCTATCAAGTATCAGAATTCTGCATCCTGGGAGTCACAGGGTCAAAACTACTGAGCTCATAACATTTCTGTATAGTGCATTTCTCTATGGTTTAATAGGATGAGCTGTTGTTCGACAGACAGTGAACAGGTCGCCTCCGTTTCGTCCACAGTTCAGTCGCTGGTTGCTGTCTGGCTAGTATCTCCAAACACCCCTTTAAGGTCAAATACCCCTGCCTCTAGTTTTCAGCACCTCTCAGTGACCCCTGTGTATTGTGTGTGAACAAGACAAGGTGTGTGTGTGTATGTGGAGGGGGTGAGGGGCAAAGAAAGAAGAGAAACATAGACTGACGGTACTAGAAATGAGCTCCGTACCCCGGTCTCCAATTACATCACACCTCGCCTGTACTACTCCTGTAATGTGTACAGCAGTTCTTCATCCATCAGCCTTGTCTGTACGTCTGACCGTGACACAGTGAAGTTGTCACACGGCCCTCCGGTGACGGATCACCAGAGGCGCTGCCCTGCCCCGCTTCAAGCCCACGCTCCCACCGCGTCCCCGCAGTGAAAGTTCAGCATCCAAACCGGCCCCCGTGTGTATCTATCAAAGTCACAGTGGTAATTTACACTCGGCGGGGACAGACACTGGCGTTTTGGTTCAGCGCTCTGAGATGTAGGAGGTTGAATACCAATCAGAGGTTTGACCTTCCCTGCTCGTTCATCAAACAGCGTCCTTTCTCAGGGGTCAAGAGTCCTGCGCTCCCTGTCGCTCCCCTGGGGAATTACTGGAGAGTTATGGGACAAGGGAGAGATTGAAGTGGAGGAGATTGGCACTAATCTGTCCAGTTTGACGTTCTCTAAAAAGACTGTCTTGCTTGTAGACAAAGTTGTGTTTTTCTGTAGCTGGATCCTGATTTGTTTATTTTTAACTGCCTTGTTCCGAGCTGAGATGATCTTATCTGACCTCTCACCCCATAGTAAAATGATTGTTTCTTGTCACCAGTGGTGCAAAAAGTACTCAAATCCTTTACTTAAGTAAGTACTTAAGTAAAAGTATAGAAATATTACTTAAGTATCAAAAGTAAAAGTACTCATTCTGAAGAACAGTTCCTTTCAGAGTGTTAAATTATTAATGCAGATGCAGAGTTAAAACTCGAATAATGCATCATATTTTATGAGGTTATCATATGTTTTGCATGTAAAACCTTATTCTGCAAAGTAACTAGCAACTACAGCCGTCAGATAAATGTAGTGAAGTAAAAAGTAGAATATTTCCCTCTGGAGTAAAGGTATAAAGTCTCACAAAATGTAAATACTCGTAGTAAAGTGCCAGTACCTCAGAATTGTACTTGCACAGCACTTGAGTAAATGTACTTTCCACCTCTGCTTGTCACATGCAGCTCTCACCACCCTTGACTGTGTGATTGCACAGCAGATGATGCCTCTGTGTCCAGTGGCTCCGACTTGTGGGATGTTCTGGCGAGTCTCTGCTTTTTCAATCATGTCAAGTGTTTTTCCTGGGCACGGCTCAGAGCCTGGCCAACAGCTCCGTCGGCCAGCGGTAATCCCAATGAAAAGCCTCTGCGTGTGAAATGACTGCGTTTTACTGGTGCTGAGAAAGGACGCAAGCCAGACATTTTTCGATGAGGGGGAAAAAATCAAGCTTTATTAGGATGTGATCTGGTGGTTTACAGTCAGGATTTTTTTTTTCCAAGTTTTTCAAGTTTTACCAAATCAAAAGGCACGCATAATCTGTCAGGGATTTCTTAGGTTATGAGTGGTAGAGAGCTTTGTCATATTTTAAACAGGCTATTCACAGTGCTGTGTATCTTCATGGGTGTTTGTGAGTGAGGTATCCTGCCAGCTGAGTGATAGCTTCAGGGCCGTGGTCATAGATTGGAAAATTTATTCGCTGTGAACTCTGAACTCTCCCTTGAATACTCATCATTGAGGCTTTTGACAGGTTAACAAATGATGCTTTGCATGCTGCTGACATTTCAATGATATTGTTTTTTAAACAGCACCTTTTGACAAATTGACCCCAGTGATGGATGTCTTAAACAAGAGGTTTTCAGCGGACGCTAAAGGTGCGGCAAGGACTCCTCACAACAGATAAAAAGAGGCACGTTGAGGGAGCACCCTGTGATGGAATGCATCCTAAGTGGCTTTCAGTATTCAGAGTCGCGTATCCTGAAACATCTGTGACCCCAATCACGTCACAGTCTCCCCGCGCAACTCACAAATGCATTACGGTTCCTCGGGGGATTGCAATGAAAACATCTTCCCTCTTTGTTTCAGAAGAGCAAAACAATTTAATCTTTGGGCGGGGGGCTCGGTCGGGTTGGGTGGAGTTTGGTGCGGTTTGGATGTTACTGGCTGACGCATTTCCTTCATAAGCACCGTGATATTCTGATCCATACTCTATGCTAAACCTCCTCACTGACGTTTGAAAATGTGTGGCCTCATCCTTCGTCCCAAACAAAGGCTTATATGATTAAACATCCCCCCACAAATAACACTGAGGTGACACAGTACTGGCTCAGCGTAGTGACTCACAGAAGTGCCACAATCAAGGCAGAAGATCACAGAATCAGATTGGTTCCAACATCTGTTACATCTCTATCTTGAGGTTGACCAATAAATGCATCAATATGGGATCGTCTTCCAGAGGTGCTCTTCATAGGTCAAACCATGCATGGTTCTTTGATTGAAGTATTAATGAATTTTCTTAATGTATGATAATGGACCACACATGGTTTAACCTCCTAGTACTCCAATAAATATAAGAAAAAATAGTAAATAAAAACAATAATGACCCTGCACAGTTTCCTATGCAGCGCTCCAACAACATAAAACAATGACATGGAATAAATTGAACTCCCAAGAAAACCCCTGATTTCTCATTTCCTTCTTTCTGTTCGTATGACTGCCAACTGTCCCACATATAAATCTGTCTCTGGCAAGTTTGTGGAAGGAAGCTCTGCTAATAAGGAGCATTGTTGTGTTGGATGGAGTGTATACTTGTAATTGTATCAACGGCCATTGAGATAAGAAAAGCAGTAAACTCAATCCATCTCAAGGGGGGGGGGAGCATGAGTTTTCCTCACGCTGTTCCATGGTCCTGCCTTGCTGCCGGCTATACGTAGTTTTATTGTAGAATGACATATGGACTTTTGGCTTAAAAAGTACAGATACACTTTATGTTCCCCAAACTCCTCATTTTACACCTATAGGTATGCAGGTTTGGGGGTTATGGGAGAGAATCACACATGAAGGAAACCACAAGAGGGTCACTAATGTTACAGTTGATGGCTTAACAACAATTAGCTGGTGCATTTGATACTTGTGCTACGTAATAACTTATGTTCCTACAAAAGGGCCACTTTTCGCAACACCCAAAATCATCTTTGAAGAGCTGTACTTGATATCGGTGAGTGATGGTTTCTGTTATGGCTTGGCACTCCCAAAGCTCATTGTGATGGGTTTCGGCCCACTGTGGAAAACGTTGCCAGGAGTCTCTGTGCCTCCAGTAGAATAGTTGGTAGCAATTATCTAAAACATGTGCCCTAGTTGTGTTGATGCTGTTTAAGTTATGTGCTTGGGGCGGGTAAATATTGAGGGAAGAAGTAGGCTAATGGAGTGAGTAAGCAGTAAGCAACAAGGACGAGCCAAGGAAGCTAGTGTCTATCAAGAGGGATGGGATTGTCACAGTTAGCGTTTAGGAAATGAGTTACATTGCCTAAAGACAAGTACGGAATTAAAGCGAACAATTTGGTAAGGTTTACGAAAAAGTGTTTATGAAGAGTAATTTGAGATAGTTTTGAGGCAAGAGGTATTTCAGATTGGGGCACATCAGGGATTATGTGTTTTAGAGGAGAAACAGAAGAGCTTGATGAAATGTGTGGTTTACTGGTGAAAAAGCGCTTTTCTGGTGATGTGTCGCCATGGATATAGTCATCTTAATACACCAGTTTTAAGATTTACCATGAAAGCCCTATGCCTAAGAATTAAGCATTAACATGTGTTTTTCATTCATTGCCCATGAAAAGAGTATTACTATTGATGTCTTTGTGTTTGCAGTCCCTCGCATCCCTAGATTTGGGAGTGGGGGAAAGCGAGGCCCATCATTCAAACAATAGGAGGGCGAGAAAAGAGAGTCATCTCATCTTGATTACTAGCAGATTTAACCCTCATAAGCACTTTGTGGTCAACTTAGAGGAACTGTCAGCAAACTCTACAGATGTTCTGGGTTTGAAACTGTTTTAAAGCCACAAATGAGGGCTTGAGTTTATTGAATGGGGGCTTGAGTTTATTGAATGGGGTAAATTAAAATAAATTGAATTTCTCATTTATTATGAGTAATAAATTATGAGTCAGTTATTATTTATAGTGTCTGATTCAGTGTATCAGGAAAGAAAGGGCAGTAGTTGTGTTGAAGACAGAGGATGAAATGTTATAGTCTGAAATCCTCTTTTGTACTCAAGCTTGTATGGCTTCTTCATGCTTTAAGTGGATTGAGCGAACACAAGACAGTCCTTTTTTATCAGCAATATTTTATGAACGGTATCTACATAATGAATAAAATCCTCATAATGTAGGGTTCAAAGGTTTGCCAACTTGAGTTCTGAAACTTTTCAAAAGTGCTGAAGACTCAAGGTTTCCTCCCACTCAATATAAGTCTCCCTGCTGTTAGCCATGTTCAATAATTCAGTGGGCGAAGATGTCATGACTTGATTTTGGGCCATCTCCATTCAGAGCTCATTGTACAGCTACCTTTATGAACTAAATCTTTGTAACTTTTCATGCTCCAGGAGGACAGTTAACAATTTATTGAAACAGAACACAGAAATAAATCCACTTCCCTTCACTCTGGCCACAGCAACCATTTGTTTCTTCTAAAAGCTTTGGCGAATTCTTCAATTCTCTGTTTAGTGTCCTCATACTCTGCTCCCTACATGCAGACCACAAAGAGCTAGCATGCAGTTTAATAAATATAATGCCTGGTAAATATTCACAGCACCCTTTATTCCAGAGATGTTTTCCCTAGATGCACATGGGCATGAGAAGGGCTTGTTTATTTTTAGGTTGTCCCTCCGTGTCCCACTGAGTGCCAGTGATGCATGAGGATGGTTTAGGCCACTGCTAACCCTTGGCTGGCCCTCTGCTTCGTGAGCCACGGCCGACCCGCCCGTCTGCCAAGACACGACCGCCAAACCTCAGTCCCACGACCCTCCCTGTATACATACCATATGCGGATCCCAAAACACTGGTAACCATGGACAACTGGGCTTCCAAATTTGCCAGGGCCCTGCAAGATTCACATCCCCAAACCGTACATTTATCATGTAACACACATGGATGGGTGAAATCCTCAGAACTGCAGAGAAAGTGGTGAAAACCTAGTTTTACAAGCTTTTTATCTGGCTAACCGCATGTGTGTTCTTCATGCTCTTCCCTAATAGAGACCATTCATAACTGTGGGGGTTGAATTTCTACGTGGAGCACTAAAACTCTCTCTGTAAGCAAAGCTCCCTATTCTGGTATTACATTTCACTTAGAAGCTGGCATCCACTTTCCCTCTTTAAACTACAAGGTGGACTTCTTAAAAAAAAACAACCTCACAGCAGTCGGGGCGTAATATAAAACCAAAACCAATCCGGGGATCACATGAATCCCTTGCAGTTCCCCTTTCTACCATTTGTAATCAATAGTCATTGTGTATCATCTTTCAGTGACTGTGGATTTTTCCGCCCCTTTCCCAGAACAGCTGTCCGAACAGAAAATCAAACACGTCTTTTTTTGCCACACTTGACAAACACTCATATTACTCCACAGCCAGTGTCAGGTCTGATGGAGAAGAGCATTGTAAAGCAGGTGCTGACTGAACAGACAGTGACACCTTGTTCCCCCGAATCCTAAGCGGCCTGTTTGTGCTTGCGTAGGTGTGCATGTTTGCGTGTGCGTCGACAGCATTCGGCCTTTGGCTGGTGATGCTGAAGCTGTCATTAGTTGACAGTGCGGATGGAAGCGGCTCTGCTCTCGCCCCTGTGGTTCTTATGATCTGTGAGCTGTGCATTGGGGTTTTAGAGGCGGTGGGAGGTTGTGGGTGGGTGGTGGCTGAGAGGGTTTGAGCTCGGATGGGGAACGGCTGGCGTGAGTCATGCTGCTCTGTGTGCGGAGGTAGAACCTAATGTTGTGCCAGCGCTTAGCATATTCAAAGTTTTACAAATGAAGACCTTCAATGCAAACACAGCCTTACGTGAAAGAGTAGGTGGCGTTATGTAACTTTGGACAGGGACCTAAAGTATATTCATGATGGCTGTTTGAGATGTGCTGCACCAACATTTTAAGCCTCCCACTGTTATCGTCACCTGAAGCAATAACTTTTCCTCCTAGCCTCTTGCATTTAGCTGAGTCGCAAGAATTTCCTCCCGAAGATAAAGTGAGAAATAAATTGTTTGTATTTCTTTGACAAATACCGATAATATGCTGAAATAAAAATCACTGTACCATGCAAGCAGCAATGAAACTCCCATTCCTCTCAGGATGGGATACTGAAAATGTTCTGCGCTTTAATTATAATTCTAACGCTTAGTGCCAAGTGCTTCACAAAACCAATAGAGCTTCATTAGTTCTGCAACCTTGGCACTGAACCCTAGCTGTGCACGGCACGCACTCTTTCCATCTCCACGCATGGCCGGTCAAACTTGCCCTTGTAAAATATACTAATATACATAAGGCTCTCTGGGTCAGGAGAGGGCCAACTGTAGAGTGCCCAGTGTGCGGGGAAAATCGGTTTGCGCTTCTCACCTCATAAAAATCTGAGAGGGGTAGACTGAGCGAGTTGGTGTGAGGGCTTGAGGGATTTAAGGTTCGAGGGAGATCAGATGACGCCCCGCTACCTTTACTCAAGGGTGCAGTTATAGTGTTAGGTATTGAGATGCAGCAGGAGGGAAGGAGTCACTGAAGTGTGCTACAGTGGGTATTTATGGGCCCTCTATGTCTTTGTAGCATGATATCACAGACTTTCAAAAGGAATTTCCTGAAACAGGACCTATAGGAGGCCATCATTAATGTGTAGTGAGTGATTCTGGTTGGGTTTACTTCATCTCTCAATTGACACTTTATTACCATGAACATGACTGTGATAATGACCGCTGTCTTCATTTATAAATGTTTCAAAATGTTTCCAAAGACACATACAGCTTGATTTCTTCGTCCATCTATCTATCCTATTTCTATTCGCTCTTATTGGATTTATAAATGGCTTGAAGCAATATGTTCATATTTAATTCCCATCCAGATGATTTACTCTGTGGAAGGGGATAGCCTTTCTCCCCTTCCTGCTTCCTCTTGATAAGCTTCTAAAAGCGGAGAACCACACAACTGTCACAGTGCACCAGATAGCACAGATAGAGGAAGAGTGGAAGTACAGCTGCGTTGCTTAGAGATTGTCTCATTGTGACACAATGGATGGCTATTTGGAGGAGTGATGACAGAACTTGTTTTATGGAGTTAGGGGATGGTGATTATGATGGTGATTATGATAGCTCAACATAAAAAGGATTGGCCATTGTGATTGATTATGCTTTGTTTGAAGTGAAGGGATCTGGATGCCTTCCTGTTCTTCTCCACTGAGTTGGCATGCAGATTGTTTTTTCCTGCTGCACCGTGACATCTGTAGTTCTTGGTTTTGCGGTAGATTATTTTCTGCCCAGTCGAAAAGCCAATTCACTCGGGTTTGGCTTGGTTGGAAGGTCATTATTTTGTGTTTACGACCCTAAAGCCCATCATCCTTCACACAAATTGTCCTCCTTAATTATCTAGGCAGGGTCAGGAAACATTTAAGCCAATTTTCCCCATTTTGATGCACTGCCCTTTTAAGCATTGTTCAATACTCCACTCATCCATCTCACAGAGCAGAATTGACCTCCTTATTTCTACACAGCCAGTCTGGTGATGGGATCAGTGGCTGGTTTCACAGGTACCCAGAGCCTGCTGGAGATAAGGCGATTCGCTGTTTAAATAAACATGGCAGCGGTGACTGCGAGCGACCCACTGTGGAACATAGCTTTGATAAATGGGGGAAATCTGCATTTGATAATGGCTGTTTTCCCGCCTCAGTCAGTCTGAGATAAACCAGCCACCTTATTTATCTTTCTGCAGAAAGTAATTTGTTTCACCCCGTCATTTTGATATTCATGGATCAATGGCTATGGGAAAGGCTATGGTTATAGTGTTTTCATGATGGGTTATGACAACAGTGATTTATTTTTTATGTATTTTCGGGGGGCATCCTGCCACACCGTTTTATCTCCTCCATAGAGTTTCCCCTTTCAATTTATTATTTTCATCTTTTAATCTGGTGCACTGCACTGAAGGTCACTGAATTATGTATGTATACCTTTTGATAAGAACACGGCCAGTTTGTGTGAGGGGCTCTGTGGTGCATTTCTGCTTCCATTTTGATAAGAAACGCACAGCAGGGAGCTTGGGCTATATCAATGTCTTGCTTGGTTGCCTCCTGCCTACAAAGAAGTTCCAGATACAGCACAATCAAATGTTCTTCCTCATGTGAATCTGCCCCAACCTGTGCCTCAATGACTTGTCTTTCACACACAGAAAAAGGAAAACATCCAGACACACTGTCCTGTAGGAGATACATATCACTGCTGTGTAGACATGGTAAACAGTCAGCGGATTACAGTTCACCACCGAATGGGACGGCGCCAGCTCATCCGCCACACTGGGCGCATTTCACCAGAATCCACACAGATATTTTCCCCGAGGCTCACTCATCACCGTGATACTACATCCAGTCAATCCATTACCGGGCGGGGAACTGACTGACACAATTGAATCTACACTCAGAGGCCTCACTGTTTTTTCCTGCTATGACCAGCACCTACTCACTGATAACGTTATCAGCAGAAAAAACAAGCAACCATGTGACATCCCTATCGCACACAGGAAAGATGGTTGTCCGGGTGGTGAAATTACCAATCCTGCTGTACCCTTCCTCTCTGTCACACGCACAGATGCACACTGTCTTCTTTGCGAGCGAGATGGCCTCATAGTGTGTTTGGTCAATAACGTCGATTGTGTTTTGTTTCGCAGCTGCTCTGATGCAAAGAAGTTGAGCTTACCATCATGTCAATATGTACAAGCCTTTGTAACATGGAGAGGCGACGATATGTCCAGTTTCTTTACATCAGTGCTTTGTATAGTTGAGTCTGAATATTATGTATATATATATAACAACAAAAAAAAACTTGGCTACAGCCACTTGTAACCCAGTTCCTCATGCATATGTCATGACATCTTAGCATGACATCATGTCTGGTTGTCCCTCCAGTCCATCTCAGAAGGGAATATTGTACTTTTATGATGTTATATGATGCGTTTTATGGTTTTATAATGGAGTTTCCTGCAGCATTTCAAACAGGCCCATATATTTTGGAACCCCTGTTGATAGTTTGACAAACTCGGATAATATTAAACCCCCTATGGGGAAGTGCATTTGACATCGACTACACTGGATTCTGTCGCCATTATAATTTATAGGTTATAATCATTAGCGTTGTGATGTGGCCCTTTGATAGGATTCTATTTCTTCTATTTGTGTTTTAGAGCTGAATGAAAACCTGGCCTGAGTCAAAGTAAACTGGCACTACTTTACTAACTTTGACCCTTTGCTTTGACCTAAGTGATGGGTCAAATGGGCAGGATTTGCACTTCTGGGATGACTTCATTGGTTCCAATGTGAAAGTCGAGTTCAGTCAAATACTGAGTGTATAATGGTTCCGTTGTGCCAGCCATGTTCAACAGATCACAGATCAGGATTTGAAAAGATCTTAGATAATTTGCCCAAGTCCTTGAAAAGGGGGTAGATTTGGTTTGGGCTGGCTCCAGAGATAGCCCTCTATAGCTGCTGTTTCACTCTTACTAATGCTGGAATGTGACAACTGGTCACGGCAGAAGAAAAGAGGGCCTATGCTGCATTGGATACAGTGCTGTATGCTCTATTATGCGGGATACTTGGCGTTTACAACTGTTGCAAGTGTGTCTGACCATTCAAAGCAGTAAGAAGCCTCTCCCCTCAAGAATCAGTTACTGCAGAATGTTTTGTTTTCAGTGCAGTGCTCAGCCATTTTTGTGCATATATAGGCCTAAATCCACTTCATTCTCAAAATAGCTGCATTTTTTAATTTGTGCTCGGATTACAAATCAATTGCGGTGGAGCAGAAAAGCGGGTTTTTTTGAACAGAGACAGAAGGCTTTTGAACAGAAACAGAACGCTGCTTTGTTCTCCAGCTGTTCCCTTGGCAATGCCACAGCACTCAGATCCTCCACTGGCTGCCTGATTTGTCATCAGCAATTAGAGCAGTCCTCATTATAAACCCTCCAGCAGATCAAAAGTGATCCAGTTTCTCAAAGGAACTCCAAAGTTTGAGCAGAACTTCTGCCTCTATGGGACAGACCTGCATGACAAAATATGGACTCATCATCTCCCCCCTCTGCTGGGCCTAAAACAAAAGTAGTCTTTACTCTTTGTCAGTGTGCTGCTTTATAGTGGAACAAGTGTCAGGGGAGCACAGCAGTTCGGTACTGCAAATTAGAATTGTGTTCAGGGTCTGATGCACAACAGACTGCCCGTGCAGACTAGAGAAAAGGAACTTCTTTTTCCTTGGCAAGGGAGAGTAGACACAGCTGGACATGGCCAAAGTCTGCCAAACCGGTGATTCCAGTGAATGTAGTGGTCCTTCAATGCCCAGGAGAGGGAGAAAAGAGGGGGGATGGAGTTGTCATGGAAGCACTTCAGAAAATGATGAATCGGATCAGGGTGTTTTCTCTCATTCAGTCTGTCTGTCTTGGCTCTCCTTTTTGTTGATGCAGTGTGTCCACACCTGGTGCTCTCCGTGTGTGTTTGTGCATGTGTGTGGAAATTAGAGCGTGTGTGCATGCAAATTCTGAGGCTTACAACCTTTCGTCAGAGCCGGACTGAGGCGAAAAGTGAACAAAGGACATTGGCAGTCATCTGTGAGCCGTGACTCTCCACGGCCCGTCAACGTTCATCTATCCCCAATGGATAAAATCAATGCCAGGCACCGTATTTGTCCCCGATATTCAAGTCTCCATTTTAATTAAAGTGTGGAGGGGAGCCTCCGTAGAGATTAGTTTAGGCTGCTGGAGGTGCACATTTTTATAGGTCACTGTGCCAACATCACCAGCTCTCTACAACTGGGCCAGTGCAATCGATTGTGGAAGCAGGTGAAAGGAATTAAAGAGGCGAGGCAGGAGGGAATGGATTGCACCTGGTGCTAAAAGAACCACGTGATCACATGTATTGATACTGGTGATGGTGGAGCAGTAGTCGTAATAGTAGTAATAGTAGCAGCAGCAGAATTAGTTATATATAACAATTGTAAAGAATAACGAGTTGGTACAGTAGCATGTTATGATGAGGGTAATAGTAATTAATTGGAAACAGAGAATTAAGGATCAGGAAAAAATAGCACAACACTGTAGAAATGACAGTGTGGTATTTGCGGCAGCAGGATGAGATACAGCGACATCTTTCTGACAGTCTGAATCATATCATACCCCCAGCCTGTGCAGAAAACAGTGATTTATGTATTGTTTGGGGAGAGGCAGAGAACTGCACTAAATCAGTTTTTAATCAAGCATCATGTTTATCACTGTGGATGCAGACGACTCGGGGAAGCCGCCCTAATTATCCGTCCGCAGTCACATACTGTAATTAACTGCTTAGACCACACTAGATGACGACTGTGGACAGATTGATTGGCGGGTTATTTATTTCTCGTAACATGCCGGAGGTGGTATCCTGGCTAAATTCCACTGGTGGGATGGATGGATGGATGGAGGGTGTTAAAGTTGGCTAAGGACCAGTACCACCACACTGATAAGAGCTGGATACTTGGAGAGCCAAGTATTTTAGAAACCCTATAAAACCCTCAGCATCCACTGCTCCTTGACATTGGCTCATTTAAATGTGTTTCTCACAGTGAATGCTGTGTGGCATAATACCATACTGTAGGCATATACCCTATTTATTGGGTGAGCCGTTCTCAAATGCCCATAAATTTCATATTAAGGGCTCCTCTCTTGATGTATAAAGGGGAAACACACAACTGTATAACAGCCATTTTTCCATCAGGTTCCTGGTGGTCTTCAGGGTGTTACTGGGGGTGTGAAATGGTAATTTGCTGGTGAGAGGGGAGTGAATGCTTACACTCCCCAAACTTCAGTCCCTCGTGTTTCTCAATCTGATTGTATCCACACTCTGCTTTTTCTTTATACTGCAGAATACTGAATAGTGCAGTTTACCCCACGGCCTGCTCGATAGCTTCCTAAACATATTTTGACAAACCGCTATTCTTCAAGGACAAAAACAATTCCTCAAACTTACTGTTGTACACTATTGTTGTATGTTGACATGTTTATCTCATAAAAATTCAATTAATTCCACAACTTTATGAGGTGTGAGGTTTTGCCTCCCAAAATCCCAGCCCGGTACTTCACTTGACTGTGTCTAGCATATTTCTGCCCCCGTGGGAGAGCGGAGCATTAGTTTTATTAGCCATTGATTTCCCATAGCCGTCCCTTGGTGAGGCTGAAGGCTCATCACAACCTTTTATTGACATCATCACTCAGGGAGCGCTGCGGTCGGCTCGGCCTGCTTTTTAGCTGAGGTGGCAGCGGTGGCATTGTTGTCAGATCACCTCTATTTTGTGCGACCAGCTAATGGGAAGTGATCAATCAATCTCATAGATGGAGATAAGGACTGGGCAATCAATCTGCTGAAAAATAGATGACGGAGTTGCACTCTCACTGATTGGGTTCATCATTTTTTCATCTGTATCTATTTTGGTAGTCTAGTTCTATTTTTGGTGTGGCTTAGACAGTCAACAATCAGGAAAGTAGTGTATTAACAAAATGACTATGTAGGATGTAGTTGCTGTCTAATTGCACCTATTTCCAAATATGTAATTTCTAACATTTTAAACTACCCAAGGTTATTTTAGAATTTCTAATTATATTTGGAGCATCATCCAAATCATAAGGTAATCATAAGGTATTCTGGAGTATGTGATTAACATGTATTAATTTCATTGGAGTAGATCAGACGAGATATTGAATTGCTAATTGTCCTGAGAAACATAAATTGGTATAAATAGATGTGATACTACAAGTCATGGTCAAAGCCATGGTCTATTTTAGTGCAAAGCACACATCCAGCAAAAGCACAATGCATAGTCCCTGGCCTCTTTGGATTTAGCAGCGCTCCTAATCAGGAAACTGGCTTTACTGGGGACATGAAAGCAAGTCGGTGGCCTGACAAAGGCGAGACAGCCAACTTCCTGACGCTTAGCTCAGACGGTTTCACCCTCTTTGAAGCCGAGAGCCCCCGGAAGAAATCTGTTCCTCCTGATTGGTTGCTTGGACAGACTGGGAGAGACTGGGAGACTGCGAGAGCGCGGCTACTCCGCTCTGTGGATGGAGGGGTGGAGGAGGAAGAAGAGGAGGAGGAGGAGGAGGAGGGGTGGGGGACTTTATCTTAATCAGGTATGAGTTCAGTGTTGGGTCTGCTGCTTGGTGATGAAGCCAAAACAGCTGGGCTTCAGTGATGAGGAGTGACTATCCAGAACTGTGTTTTTTTGATCATGGGATTCATTCAATTCATGATATACATTATGATAATATTACTTAGTTGGACTTATGCCACATATTGTAGTAAGTGGAATATAGCAAGGTTAGTAATTATCCATATTCTCTTTCATCAGAGGTTTTAAAAATTGCTGCTTGGCCTATTTGGAGCATTGGTGCGAATATATATAATGACAGCTTCTTGGCTAGTAGGAAGTATGCCACTCTCCCCCAATTTGTATAATACCGTACATTGTGTTTACCCATTTGGATCATACAGTAGATTTTGGTGTGTGTGTGTGTGTGTGTGTGTGCAATTGCATGCATTTGCACTTTTGTCCAGGCAGTGTCATTTGTGTGTTACTGGGGATGTGAACTGCCGGGGTCACCTGAGGTCACTGCATTAGTATTTTCATTAGAATGCAGTCCAGAGACCTTCAGACTGAGTCAGACTTGTCCTGTTCTTTGCAATATTTGTGCAAGCTGTGTATATTCACCATAGTGGGAAAGTCAGCTACCTTGATAAACATTCACGCACTTGCTTAGCAAACTCGACAAGCATTCGCTCAGTAAACATCGTAATGAGAAAACAGTACAGTGCACCATGTCAGCGGTCCTGGGAATCTCATAGCCACACACATACAAACTCCACACATTTTGCATTGAACTGTGAGCAACAAATAAAACAGGAGTTGTGGACCCACTTCTATAACCTGCAACCAGTTCGGGAAAAAAAAGGGCCTAAATCTTTATGTATGTCCAAAATAGACAGCTTTGATTAATTTGTTGCATTTTCATGCAAGTCTCTGCATATGGAATTAAAGTAAGTCTGTTAACTGGCCTATCCGTTCCACCAAACTTCTCGCTGGGCATTCTGCCCCCATGGGAAAAGGCTGGGAGCTGCAGGATGGGCTATTTTTAATCAATGAGAAGATAGATCCAGTGTACTGAGTAGGAGAAGAAAAAATGTAGGTTAGTGCCTTGAATACAAAATAAGTTTCATCCGCTGTGTGTCTCAGTTTTATTTTCAGTAATATATTAAAAAAAGACAAAAATCTTGCCAGTGTTCTTTCCTTGTTTTTTCCCTCATGTCATCATCGCCCAGATAAGTTGAACACCATCCAACAGCAGTTTATCACTGTTCACACATTTCAAATGATGGAAAAAAAACAAATAATTGCGTCTGAGCTGGCATAAAAACTGCCAAATAAATGTCATATTTCTTACACTTCAGGAAAGGGAAGAGCCTCTGCTGAACTAAACATAAATCCTTCACAACTAGGCCACTGGCAGTGTGACAGAGTTTTCTAAATGATATCAGGACATTTATGGATTTTTTCCTCTCCTCCCATATTTTGTGCCCGTATGGCGTGGGACTGAGTGTGGGAAAGTAGCCGTGCCACTTCTGCTCAGGCATTGTTCTGCCAGCGCTCTCGTTGACGTGTGCGATGTTTGGGCACACCCGCAATGCCTAGTTCCTGACCTGGAGGCCCGCAGATATACAAACCAAACAGCAGGCACAAACTGTGTAAAAAGAGGAAATGTTTTATTAAAGTCTTTATGCACTGACATCTTATCACGCTGCATCTAAGCTGCTGTCGTACAGTAAAGGATAACCGTTTAGCGAGGGAACGGTAGGAATGGTGGCAGGTCGGAAGAAAAGTGAGGAGGAAAATAAAATCTTCAAGCCAGACTAATCGCAGAGAGAGTGGTGGTCTCCTCCTCCCCCGCTCTCTCTCTCTCTCTCTCTCTCTCGCCCTCATCATCTCTCTCTCTCTCATCATCATCATCATCATCTCTCTCCCTCCCTCATGCCTTCCTGCTGGGGCCACATACTGGCAGGATTATAGCAGCTAATAATCAGCCAGTGAATGAATCACTCAGGCCCAGCCAGCTAGCGTAATGGCTTTCCGCATGATTGTTCGACCTAGCGCTGTGATGGATGGATACCTCTAGGATTAAAAAAAAAAAAAAAAGTAGACCAGATCACCATCTCCACGTGTTGAGGTGCCCCATGAGGTGCTGTACAATACATTCCCTGTCGGCATGGACTAGAGTGTCCAGTGGGGTGAAATTATGGGGTTTCTCCTGGACCAGCTGTGGCGCTCGCCGGGCGTGAAGCCACGGCTCAACAGTCTCCCTGCCAACTGCAACACCACATGGAATGAGGACAGTCTGTGTAGGATAGACTGCATTGTGTCATGCTATATGTACCGTATGGACATGTAGGTGTGTGCAGGCTTGAGCGCACGCACACACACACACACACACACACCTTTAATCAGATTATCCATTGACCCCTGACCTCTGTGCATGTCTCAGAAACTCTATGGGGTCTATGATCACTTTCTAATCCTGTTAGCATTGGATTAACACAGAGGTGATCTGGACCCTGACACACACACACACACGCACACACACTCTCTCTCTCTCTCTCTCTCTCTCTCTCTCTCTCTCTCTCTAATAAACTGGCCCTAGAGCCACCGCTCGGGTTTGTGAGACACTGAATCTAAATGAAGGTGAAATCAATAATTGGTTGTGGGTGAGATGGGAGACCACCTCCCCAATGCGAAACGTTTTTCAGCTCTCAGAAAAGCTCGAGGCCTAAATCTGTCCCAGACATTTATTATCAATACATTAGCACGCGTTTATTCTAGACTGTCGCATGACGAGTCAATCAGAAACACATTTTGTCCTTTCTTCCAGATGAGCTGGGATAAACTACGAAGCACAGAGGGAACATATTTCTTAGGAAAATATTGCTCAGTGTCATTATTTAAATCCCTCTGTATTTGCCTGTATTATTCTCTTGCAAGCCCGTTTCTGATTAATGTATTGTTGTTTATCTATTTAATGCCTTTATTGGCCTTATAGTTTATGAAGCATTAATTCGAAAAGTGCTACACAAATAAAGCTTACTAGTTATGAAGATTATTATCTGATGTGTCATGAAACTAACACTTAAATAATTGTGTGACATGTTATCATGTATACAGTTTCCGTAATTGTATTGTTTGTTTTATTATTATATTGGTAGATCCATAGCCCAGCTGTAAATTCCTGCTACTTGTGTTCGACATAGTAGGCATGCAGATAGATAGTTCAGACAGATTTCTAAATAGGATGGCAGCACCTTAGAATACTCTGTAATCATATTGCTCTGTAGTGGTGCTGCTCTGATATGGATTTGTTTCGTCTGCTCAGTATGGAGGCTTTTTCTTCTCTTAGACCCTTAATCACCTGATCTCCCGTTACTCCCGCACAAAGCCAGCGGCAGCATGAGTGGCGTGTTTACTTCTGCGGTGTGCTAGCCCCTACATTAGCATTGTGTGAATAGGCCTGTCTGCCGCAGCTCTCTGTCTGTGTGGTTAATTAGCACTCAGGTTGCTCAATAAGGAGATGGAGATTTAATAGATCTTGGCCAGACAAGGGGTATTAAAAAAAAGGGCTTGGTACCAGAGCAGACATGAATCATTAAGTGAGATAGCAGACTGACAAAAATATAGACAAAAGGAGAGACATAAATGGTGAGAGTGAAGGGAGGGAGATGGATGGGTGATACAGAGAAGAAGGAATAAATTAAGTAACGATAAAGGACAGAAGTGGAGATAAAATAATGGCCAAAAGAAAGAAAGACAAAAATAAAATCGAAAGAAAAAAAAAGAAACGGAACAAAGAGGTGATGATGTCCATGAAATAATATCCAGGCCAGTATCCATTAACAGCATCGTGTTTTTATGATGATTGGCTAATCCATCTCATTACTGCCGTCATGGAGCAGGAGGATGCACTCTACGACAAAAGGTTGTAATTCAGCCAGGCCTGATTACGTTAAGTGACGGCAGTTTGTGCTGCAGACGTTTTTCAGAGGGGAGTAGGCAGGACGGTGCGCAAGATGCAGACAGACAGGCTGGCCGAGGGCCCAAATATTTAAAGTAGGCTGAAGTGCAATGTTTTGCAATGCGATATTGATTAATGTTACTGTGTTCTTTTATGGAGCACATAAAAAGGGAACATTTAAACTGGAGGTACGTTTACTCAGTCAGACCACAGAGAGTGAAAGAAGCAGGAGAGAGAGAGTAATGCAGTGTGTTGTAGTGTAGTAATGTGTATTTGTGCACATACTTGTCATCTCAAATCTGTAAACCTAACTTTACAAGGATGCAATTAAGGGAACTGCTCTTTTTTTTATAGGACACAGCCTCTGACTCTGGTGATTCAAGCCTATAGTTCAGAAAGAGTTAAGATCTCTACAGCTCCGCAGCCTCAAGAGGGTTGATTAGGGTAAAAATCACTGGGGCAGGAATTATTGAGTTAAGACTGAAGCTTGAGCCTTGGGTAAATAACTCTCTGCAGTTGGCCAAGAGGCTGGGGAGGTTTCATTAAAGGAGTGCCATGTTGTTTACCAGTGCTCCAAACATGCAAACACATCCAAATTTACATACACGACATGCACACACATACAGTACACTTGTGTATCTATTTCATCCATACATGGACTGAAGATGGGCATTGAAAAACAAACAAACAAAATAATTTAGTAATTGGTTTTGATTTAATAAGGGAAGCCAATAAGGGATAACGGCTTTTACCTGGATTCATGTCATCAGTGTACATGAAGTTAGTGTCTCTTATATTTTGTACATTTAGTATATTTTATGGCCTACTGTCACTGAAAGAGGCCTAGTATGCAACTACAGCACATGAAAAAGCAAATCACTGGTGGTGAGATCACTGCTGGGGAGCAGTGGAGTGCTGCATTTGCATATTGAAACGACACACACCCCAAACACTGAAAGAAGCCCAATTCCGTCTCCACTAAAAGCAGTGGACAGGTGAAAGAAGACCTTACCCCATCGCAACTGCCCCTCTCTCTCTCTCTCTCCAAAAAAAACCCCTCTCCACTAATGTCTCTTTTCAGCGACTGATGGAAAATCCTCCCCCACCCCCCCAAAAAAAGAAAGAAAAAAAAAAGCAAAATTGAAAAGACCAAACCCGTCCTGTACTTTGAGGATTGTGAATAGAGTGCCCCGCAGCCAGCCTGCCTGCCCCACATACGGTGGCTGAATACAAAAGACCCCCTCTGTAAGAGCAATCACTACGGGAGACCACTCTATCTGCCCCGCTGCAGCGGCAGGCCCCAATGAAGCCGTCAGCACAAGCTCTGCTGTCACACACACACACACACACGCACACACATGCATACACACATGCAGCCTCATATGCCTGCACTCACACACTTGCAAGAAGACCCACACCATGTATATACCTATTATACATACTCATAGCCCATTCGGATATATGCATGCACAGCAACACACACATGCCCGCACACACACACACACACACACACACACACACACACACCAGTACTTACAACCTATTCTCAAACCCCTTATGGCTTAATGCATTCTTTTCATCCTGCAGCGCCGGGCAGGAGCAGGGAGGGAGACGAGAGGTTCGGGCCGATTTGAATATTTAAATTATTTATCACCAAAGAGTATTGAGACCCAAGACATGCCAAGGGACACCAGGGAACTGGGTGGGGGGTGAATCTAGTTGTGTTTGGATTTGCTAGTGTACTATTAATTGCCTGAGAGAATACTAAAGAATACATTCATCCTCTATAGTGAATCTTAATTTTATTTTATTTGAATTATGGGGGTAATCGTGGACTCAGTGTACTAATGCTTGTATGTTTTAGTTGATCTATACTCTAATACCAAGCCCAAGACATTGCACTTATCAGTTTAATGCAATTACAGCATCAATAAACTTTTTTAAAAATATGTATCCTCTACTATCCTCAGTCCTCCCAGCACCATATCATATACTGTACTGTAGTGGGACTGTAAAACATTATATAAATAACAGCGCACTGAGGAACTACAGTAGAAGGAAAGAGGAAGAGATCTGTAAACTGAGTGATGTAATGTAATCTAGATCCTTAGAAATATTGGACTAGGGAGAATTCCAGTTTGGCTGCGTCTCGCTGCGACTCGGAGCCTGAGAAATACACGCTTGCTTTTCCCCGACAGAGAACAATCCTGGGAAATGCAGCAATTCACTATAGCTCACGCGATGACGGGGTCATGGACTTAAGGTTGCAGGCTTGAGGGATAAAAGATTTAAATTGGGAATAATGTATTGGACTGTCGTAGGCTTTTCACAGGATCTGTAGGCTCATTTGCTCGTGTGCTCTTTGGTGTCCGTTTTTCCCCTTTCTGCTCATTCTCTCTGTCACTGTCAGTCTTTTCTCTTTACCATGCTGTTTGCAGGCTGGCAGCACTCTCTCTCTCTCTCTCCCTCTCTCTCTGTCTCTCTCTCTCTCTGCACTAAGTTACAATCTCTAGACAAAGGAAGTCCTCAGCCGGCCCCCTGTCGACGTCCTCTCCCCGCTCTGCTGCTCCAGACACATAGAAACATGTTAAACAATCCCTGAGAGCAGAAGCTTGTCACTGGGCCAATGTGGTCGAAGAAATATGGAAACACAAAGTTAATGACATTCATTCACACATAACCACCCGAGTGTGCATGTGCCGACGTGTGTGTGCACACTATACAAACGCAAACTTGGTCTGGTGATTAATCTGTACGGGTGGTGTTGTTCTGGGAGGAAAGGACAGGTTGCCTGAGACACCGAGTCCAATTTGCTGTGCCCCGTCTCCCGGTTGTCCTCACCTCACTGTCTCTAATTAGCTCGCCTGGACACAGAACAGTGGATTCGGCTGTCTTATCTTTTGATGTTCTGTGGCATTTACAATACAGTATGAATTGAACTTAGCATTTCTTGATGCCGTCTCTTTTCTGCAGCAGCAGCACCTTTACAAGGAACGTACTGCGGTGCACAGGACATGGACACAGTTTTCTGTATTATGTTATGGGCTTGTTTTATAATTAGCCTTTGTTTACATGCTACTTCAAGTTCATTTGAAATAAGTTTCTTTCTTAGTTTGACCCAGTATTTCATGCCAGGTGGCATTGCCTACAGCAGAGCTTAGCTTTCAAAACGCCTCAGTTTGCTTGAGCACATAGTCAGTTGGTGTGTGTTTGAGGGGGAGATCAGTCTCACCCTCTGGCGTGTGTTCTGTGTTTTGGGCAAGTTGTCTGTCTCTTTGTGCTTGCTCCATTTTTGATTTCTGGTTCTAAAGTTTATTTGGCCAAAGATTTAAGGCACTTTCAGTATAGGGACCCAAGCTGGGTGCTAGGGGAGCACAATTAATTGAAAGAAAACGAAAATTGCAATATGAACTACTACAATTTCCAAATCGCCAGGCTGCAATTATTGAGTTTACTGAGAATTACTGAGTCGTGGCTGTTCAAAATGGACTTCGAAACATAGTATTCTGGTTTTAATCTAATTCATCTCAGTTTTTTTAGCAAAAATGTTTCTTGTTTGCTGAAAAATCTAAAATATTGAAAAATCTGTTTGTACGCTGTATTGCAATTTATATTGCAATTGCAATATTCATAAAAATAATTGCAATATGATTATTTGTTAATATGGTGTGGCCCTAGTGGCCTTTTAGGGCCTTTTCACACTGGGGCCGATTACTTGAGTCCAACCCCGAGTTTGTTTCGGGATGTTTTTCACCCACGCAGATTTGCTTTCACACACATGAAAGTTCTACTGAACCACGGTGTGTTTGCATGTCACTCTACGTCAGCGTCACTTTTTATCACTTGCGCTTGCAAACATGGAAGAAAGCAGATGCTTGGTGTTCCTAGTTCTATTTTTACCTCTGCCAACAGAGTTGGACTGGGGTTATGTTTTCACCCCGTTCCATCTGTCTGTTTGTCTGTTCGCAGAATAACTCCAAAAGTTATGAACGGATTTGCATGAAACTTTGTGGAAAGTTTGGTCATGGGGCAAGGAAGAACTGATTAACTTTTCAGACCGATTGGCCAAAGGGGGTGTGGCAGTGGGCGTGGCTTCTCATAAAAATGAATATAACTTCCGAACAGATTCACGTAACACCATCAAACTTTGTGGCCTATCAGCAGACAGAAGAAGAGGCAAACCCTCCATTATTGACCCAATCAAACATGGAGGCACTGGAGAGCTCATTTGCGGTTTAGACATAACCGCTCTCTGAACGTGATCCAGTGGTAGAAGGGCAGATTGGCCAGGTGGTGTTGTGATAATCGGCTAAAATGCTTAAAAGTGGCAAGAATTTGAACAGGCAGATCTCATGTCCCATTTCAGGTCCAGTCATGAAAATGTGTGCATCTCGTAATGTGAAACAAGTTGGTAATGTGGCATGGAGGAAATTATTAACTTTTGTTGAAAATCCAATGTGGAACCGCCATATATTGATAATTGCATAGCTTTGGCGGAGGTATGCGCTCTACTGAGTGCCAACTAGTTGTTTATTTGGGGCCACAATTCTTTTCACGATGAGCACCAATTACGCCTGGCTGCATATACAATCCTGCTGCAGCACCTTCAAAGAAGGCGTATTTTTTTTAAATTAAGTGTTGTTACGACACGGGCTAATGTGAGACGTGTGTTCTGTGCCCTGCTCTCAATGCACTGGCACCATGAAGGTGAGATCATTACAGTGAGCCTGCTCCAGTCAGATATGTTATCTGCTCTCCAAATGTTTTGCTTTCATTAAATGATGTACATGTACTGTATACTAGGCTATAGTGTGAACAGTTACGATAACAGTTGCACTCACACCCCATCATATCAGTGGGCTAGGCCACATGAAAAACACTACATAACTGTGGAGCGGACTGCTGGACCCCCACACCCCGTTTTCTGCTTTTCTGAACTGCAGCCGAGTTCAAAAACAGCTTTCACACCAATGGACTTTCGGTGTAAATGGTCTCGGGTCCGTAAAAAACCCTTCAAACAAACTTGCCGTGAAAATGTCCATACTGTCCGTGTTGCCTGGCTCTTGTGGGTTCGTCAGTGTTTGTGTTACTTTCCCCCCTTGTGACCGCTTCTGGCACACTGCCTCACTTCGGGGAAATGCAGCATTTACAATTTAAATACATTTTATTGACAATAAATGTATATTTTGTATGCAAGTTATAGTTCTGATGAAATTTATGAATTTGTCTGTAATACTTAATGTTTTGTTGACCATTCTCCCAGTCGGCTGTGGGTTGTTTTAGCTGCCATTCATCACTCTGTGTTAATCCCTGTGGTGAACCTCGTTTGTTGCAGTCTGTTAGTGTACACGAATGCAGCTCCTGTCCCTCCTAATGATCCGCTAATTATGAGATTCCAAAGCAGCCTCAGGGGTGTGTAGCCACCTGGCCGTCTGAACGTGTGTATATGTATGTGACATACGTACATGCTGCGTATGTGTGTGTTTGTGAGCTGTTTGTGAGTTTGTGTCTGGGTTAAATCCCACACTCTGTGGCCTGTGTATCAGAGTTGCCATCCTCATTGTCAAGTCTTGTCTGCACCTGGATAGTTTCCCTGGAAGGCATCTGTCGATCACATTTCACATTCAGCGACTGGAACATCAGCACTCTGAAAAACCTATTATCCTTTACTATGCTGTACATGCAGCATGTGTCTCAAGATGTAGGGCTTTGAATTCAATTTAAACGGATGTCTGTTTTTCTGGTTTTGTTTCTTTTCTGGAATTGTCCGAACCATCCAAAACATTCTTGTGTACTTGCCTCTGTATCTTTCAGAAAATGAATGATTTGTTAGTTAAAAAATAAGAAAACTCTTTTGTTTCATAATAATTTATTTATCCCTCTCTTCCAGCCGAGCCATCAAGACCAACCAGGACCTTCTCCCAGAGACGCCCTGGACCAACATCCTGTATGACGACTTCTGGGGCACCCTGCTCACCCACAGCGGCAGCCACAAGTCCTTCCGCCCGCTCTGCACCCTCTCCTTCCGTCTCAACCACGCCCTAGACGGCCTGCGTCCTTGGGGCTACCACCTGGTCAACGTGGGGCTGCACGGGGCGGTCGCGGCCCTCTTCACCGCCTTCTGTCGCCCGCTCCTGGGCGGAGGACTCTGGAGCCTGTTGGCAGGACTTCTGTTCGCCTCGCACCCGGTGCACACTGAGGCGGTCGCCGGAGTGGTGGGGAGGGCGGACGTCGGGGCCGCCTTGTTTTTCTTGCTGTCTCTCTTCTGCTATGCGAGGCACTGCGGACTCCGCAGGGACCCCCGCGGGGCCTTCCAGACCAGGCGCTGCGGCGGCAGTTCGGTGGCCCAGTGCTGGGTGTGGATGCTGGGGAGCCTGTGGTGCGCGGCGGCCAGCATGCTGTGGAAGGAGCAGGGGGTGACGGTGCTGGCCGTGTCGGCCGCGTACGACCTCTTCGTGTTCCAGAGGCTGCGGTTTCGGCAGGCGCTCCTCCTCCTGCTAGGAAAGGTAAATGAATGCGTGCCGCCGGGGCCGATGTGCGTGTTGGCTCTCCTCTCTGTGTGCCTTGGTGTCTGCGTGTATCCAATTTCCTCTTCCTTCCCTCTGAGGGAAACCTCAGCCAGCTGTTAATGGTTGCTGTATGTGGATTAAATTGTGTAAGTGTGTGTGTACTTACATGGGTTTGTTTATGTGGAAGTTGTGTGTGTCGCATACTGTTTGCTTTTCATTAAGAGTATAATTGGGAAAACTGTTTGCCTATGCAGATTGCACAGTTGGTGGATGAAAAGTAAGCTGTTCTCATTTTTCATCTGCTAAACAGGAAGAGACTATATACAGAAGGGAGGTATTCCAGTTGTGTGCAGAGTTGCCACCAACTGTAATTTGCTGCAGTAATTGGATACACATAAATGCAAGTAAATCTAGATTAGGATCTAGCCTCATTATGTGTGCGTGCGTGTGTGAAAGAGAGAAGGGTTGAACAGGAAAAACTATTTTAGGGGTGAGTTAATTTTTCATTTCAAGGTGACAAAAGGTATGCGCAGGAAAACAATAACACACCCCGCTCTGTTAAATGATTTGGTCCACTTGTCAAGTAAGCGAACCAAACATACCTCCCCGCCCCTAAACACAAACAAACACACCCACACCATGCTTCCTCCGCAGGAACACTCCATTCTCCCCATCCAAACTCAACAACAAGTCATTTGAGGAGGACAAGCAGGACACACTGACTCATCTGACTGTGGCACTCAGTGTGTGATTGGAAAGCCTCGTCGCACAGGCACTCTACATTTGATTAGAAAACCTGCTCCTCGGCCAACATGATGGCCCTCGTAAAAAACATAACTAGCATAATAAAAAATCCCCTTGGGTTTACTGAGCAAGGACAGTCTGGCCCCGAATGGCGTGTGTGTGCATGGAAATCTCGTTTACATTGTCTACAGCTTGTGAAAACGCCTGTGAATACCTCTGTGTGTTTGTGTCAACATTGTGAAGTTTGTGATGTAATCCTGTCCTGTACATCTCAAACTTCCTGTGGAAATGTCTATAAATACCTCTGTGTGTTTGTTTGTGTGAATATGGTTTACTAGCCCTAACCCCGACCCTTTACATTACAAATGTCCTGTGAAAATGTGTATGTATTCCTGTTTGTGTGTGTGTGTGTGTGTGTGTGTGTGTGTGTGTGTGGGGGGGGGGGGGTTGTGTGTGTGTGTGTGTGTGTGTGCTACCTACTAGTGTGCAAGGCTTTACCATACCCCTGGGGCAACTTCTCCAGTAGTCATTTCTGGCAGCATGATAACCCAGAACTGTTATTAGAGGGCTTGCAGTGAGCGGCCCAGAGGGATCAGAGAGTGGGGAGAGAGGGAGTTGTGATGTTTTTTCTCTCCGCTGCTCGGCAGAAATGAGTTGTGTGTGTGTGTGTGTGTGTGTGTGTGTTTGTGCTTTCACAACCGCTAGACCTTAGCAGATGCAAAACAACACCTGTCTTTCAATTAGCACCCAGCCATCCATTAACACTCCTAAACCATGATGTAGTAGCTAAGCGGCAGGAGAGTGAGTCTAATTCACTCGCTCATGGAGAGGCAGGCAGACACGCAAACATACACACACCAGAGAGAGAGAGAGAGGTGTGAAAAACAAAGAAAGTTAAGAGAGGGAGCTTTAGGAAATGAAATAGCAAGGTCCTGCCTGGGACAAGATACTGAGCGCTCCTTTTTCCAATGTTCCAGTCTGTTGCATTACAGTCTGAAAGATTTCATCACCCGCCGTGGCTGTCAGAAGCCATTATGAAAAATCACATTCTCCGTGTGTCTATCACCCAGGGGGAGCAGGTATGTCATCAACGCCCTCCACCTCTTTGCCCAGACACAATAGTCCTGGCCACTGTCCCTGTGCCAGCCGCCAGGTCTCGGTGCCAACCCCCCCCCACTCCCCTCTCCCTGCCCCTCCTGCCACCGCCGGCACATCTGGCTCGTTTATCACTCTGGCAATGCCCTCCTCCATTGCCCCAGTCGTGGTTATCTTGGCAGGGAGCTCGTTATACGCCGGGGCGGGCCACCGGGGCAATCGCTTCCTCGATTATGAGCCAGACGTCTCGCGACGCATGGGAACACAAAAGAGAGGAGGATAGCGAGCGAGGGAACGAACGAGAGGAGAGGGAAACTATGCTCTCACTTCCTTTCCTTTATCTGTCCTTGGTCTTTCTCACCCGCTGGGCCCAAAGAGCACCTCGGGAGCAGTCTGCCCGGCTTCTCCTGTATCATATTCCGCTGCTGAGACATAGTCAGCTAAGCTGCCGTTGCATCAGACGGTAGGTAGAGGGGAAGAAAACACTCAGGGTAGAGAACAATGCAGCACAATTAAACAGCATAAAGTATTTTCGATTTAACTCAGTTCTTTTCTATTTGTTCTACCATGAGGCAGGAGAACGGAAAATCCTCCACATCACATTACCTGATCACCGGCTGACTGCAGCCACAAACAATAAGGAAATGCAAATCAGCCCTCGTGTGGGAGTGGGGGACAGATGCGGTTCGGCTCGCACTCCATTTCTCATCCTATTAACTCCTTAATCAGACTGAAATGAGATTCCGAATGAGATAAGGTAGGACGGAGAGAGTGTAAGAGAATGATAGATGGAGACGGAGAGGGGCAATGGTATTAGCACTGCAGTCTATCGAGGAGGGAAATTTCAAGGGAAAATGAGTCTTATATGCCACCGTCATAAGAACCTAATGCCTTTGTTCTTTCCACAACCAGTTTGTCACTGGCAAAAACACACAGCTTGATGAATGAGCCTCTTGGCTTTAGATAGGGCACAGGGAAAATGGCTTGCTTTTGCTTGGCACTAGGAAAAGTCAAGTAACTGATCGTTCCTCTAAGCCTGAGGTAAACTGTGAAACTTTGACAGACAAGATTGCATTTCAGAGGATAAAGGTGTTTGTTTAAACGCTGAGCTGAGATTTTCTGCATTTAGCTGATAAAAGAAGAAAGAAATCACTGATTATACCTTTTGGACAAAGGCGACACACAAAAAGCTCTAAATCCACAAAGGTGTGAGACTAAATACTTCAAAGAAAAATGACATTGGATTTGACAGAGGGACTTTTTCTACCTCTATCCTAATCCTCCATATTCCACATCTTTTGGATTTCCGTACTAAAGCTTCAGTGTGTGCACCTCAGGCCAAATGGCAGATAGCAGATAACATTTTACCGGGGCCACATGGAGATTGGCAGGATTTGATGGTGTCCTTACCGGTGTGTAATTAAAGTGTTACGGGCTACTCCTCCTCATTTGTCTCAATGAGGCCTGGAGGCACACAGATTAAGTTTAGTGCAACTAGCTGACGGCTTGATGAATGTTGTGCCAATTATCCCTTAGCAGAGGCATTCAGCTGTGAAATGATGCCCTCTATTGCAAACTCCGCTGCATGTTCTTTATTTTGCTTGTGTTGGTGTTGGTATTTGCATGCCCAAAGTAGTGCATCTTCATTCTTTCTGACACATCTAGATATTGCACTTTTTGCACTTGGAGGATGAGCTGTTGATAATTAGTTTTGATAAACTGCAGAGATAGCACAAATGAGCTATGCTGTCTGTTTGATATGAAGCCTTTTAAGTATCTCCTGTGTTGAAAAAGCACATTGCTAGAGTTTTAAGGCCTTTGAAAACATGCCAGCCAAGCTAAATTAAGTGCATCACATCTATTTAAGAGCATCAAGGAACCCTACGTCGCATTAATCCCCCTCGGAGACACTGATGTCCCTTCATTACTCAGACAGGAAGCACTTTAAATGTCAAGTTAACACCGGGTCTCCTGCTTTGATCAGCTGTCCTTTCAGACGGGGTGTGGGACTTCAACCTGTGACCCGTCTCATTACAGGTCCCCCTGCCCGCAGTAGCCGGGCTTTCAGGGAGAGAACTGCCGGGTAATTAGGTCACTCCATCAAAGTCAGCGCTCTCAATGCCAGGCATGGTGCTGTCTGATGGCGTGGTTGAAACGCACCGAGTCAGCAGAATCCAGAACACATTAGCGTGGAAAAGGGAACCGGTTGCATGCCTCATTGTACCTTTCATCAAAATTTAGCGTGTCAGTGGTAATGCATCAAATATGAACGCCGCTGGATGTCTGCGGTGCAAACACACTGTGTCCAAAACTTTGAAGGCCTTTTCATTCACAGTTCATCGAATGAGAATTGCTCCGCTTTAGTGTGATTCAGCTCCCACCTCAACTTGAACCCAAGAGTTTTGTCCAAAATGATTTGAAAAATGTACCTGCTGATTGATAGGAAACATAACAAATAATACTCTTTTAAAGGATAATAGGCAATTCAAGTTCTTGGTTGGCAAAATGTCTATATTTTGGAGATACTTTATGATAAACGTATAGTAATTATCATTATTGATATTACACTTTTTTCAAAAAATACTATGTATTCCAAAATACACAGTGTTTTGGAAGAGAACACTTCAGTTGAAATTACTTGCACAGGAGTAGGAAGACTACATGTGTGATTTCTCAGAAGTCTAAGGTGCGCTCCAGACAGGCCCCGGCCATGCATGACCAGTCTAATATGCTGGGAAGAATTACGACCAGTTTAAACTGGACATGACTTTAACAAGGGAAGTCCGGAAGATCACTCCCCTGCTGTTTTGTGTCAGTCCTCAGCAACTTTAAAGGGTGTGTATAAAGTCCGCCTTATCCCGCTGTTTCTTCCAACATGCTTTAAACACTCAGCACGATACAGTGTCAACAGGCAGACCACACATTGCTGGGATTAATAAAATGAGAGCTAATAATGAATGGCAATGAAAGGCTGGAGAGAGGCTGGAAAGAGAGACAGAGAGAGAGAGAAGGGTTAATCCAACAAAGTATTGGATAAACAAAGAAAGTAAAAAGTAGTAGAGAGAAAGCCATAGGAATTAACGCTGAATTTCCAAATGAGGATCCAAAGTGGAGGAGATGTGTGGAGGAGCTTTAGGTTCAAAGCCTCGGAGCGAGCAGGATGTTAGGTTTGACAGTTGGCTGGGGATTATGCCTGATTTCCACCATAGCTACACACAGATCTCAAGTTCAGTCCATCACAGCTAGAAACAGACTTCAGGAATTCCAATTAGACAGCACTAAAACTGAAAACACTGTGAAGTTTAAGCAAAAATTCCACCCTGAAACAGTTTAACACTGTTAAAAAACAGCTATTGGTGATGTACCTTGCATTTATGGGTCCATTTTGTTGTTTGGTGTTTTCTTCTTATTCTTGCAGATAACTAGCCAAACATAGATGATGTGACGTCACGTCAAGATATTTCCAGCACAGCTACAGTTGAATAGAATCCTAACACAATCTAAAACATCAACAGTAAACATCAGGTCTTGGTGTCAGTCCCTCAGAATCAAAGAGTAAGGGTTTCTTTCAAGACGCACCATCTAGATTCACCATCTGTGGAAGAAAATCTGCAGGACTGGCATTCCTGATATATATGTTTTATTATTATTTACAAGGACAGATACAAGGACAATGGTATATTGCAAGTAATTGTCCATTACCTTGTATCACAGTATTTATCTAATGTTAGCTGGTTTTCAAAACGAATTATTGGAGCAGATTGATAGGTGCCCTTGTTAAGGGAGCTTTTTTTTTTTTTTTTTTAGATTTTAGGCATTTAGCTGACACTTATCTCCAGAGCGACTTACAATGAGTGTAACAGTAGAATAATCTTCAATTTCTAAATCACCAAAAAGCAGAAAGCAGCCAATAGTAAGGAGTGAAGGGGCGGGGGTATAGTGTGCTGCCAATATTCCTGTGACCACAGAATGATCATGTAAGAGGCAAGTGCTAGGAAAATCAATAAATCAAGAGCTAAGGAGAGAGATTGGAGGGATATTTTAGAGCAATTAGAGTGAGTAGTTCAGAGGGGAAAGATTCAGTGGGTTTCAGTATTTCACTCAATTTAAGTGTGCTATAGCTTCAGTGAAGTGTTTGAATGAGCAGATACGGAATATGTATGTGACATTGTCATACAGTATGGAAAAAAAAAATTCAAACTTTGTAGCTACTTAATTAAGAGGAAATTTGAGGGGGAACTCAGGGTGCGAGGGGTTAACCAACCTGCTAACCTGTTGCACATAAAAGTAGACTAAAAGTAGACTAATGTTGGGTTGATAACTATAGTTGCTGAGTTTGTGAATTCATGGTCATACATCATTAAAAAGCAGGACCAGCCTCCACTTTGGCACAAAACAGCTCAGATTGATAAATCACAAGGTTTGCTGTTTGAGTTGTGTGTGTGATTGATTGGGAAGTCAATTAAGGAACGATTTAGGAATAGACAAGGCAGCGAGGGGTAAAATGAAGCTCATTCACCTAAACACCACAAATGACTTTCTTGCTGGAACTGGCTTATCTTCTGATACCAAGCAATATTGGATTTCTCACACAGTTTCCTCCCTTGACAGGCAATATGGGCTCATCCATCAATAAGCGCATCCCCCTTTTGTGTGAAAGACATTCTTTCCTATCCTTTGTGTACTGCCTTTAAGTGTCCAAATCAATATCCAATTTTTCCCCTCCCAGTTCCTCACTCCCTTTCCAAAATTCTGAACTCCTTGAACTGGCCCTTGGCCATCTTGCTATTGACAAGTGACTTTCTGTAATTAGCCTTACACCTCATCTCAGAGAAGACAACCCCTCAGCTTCCAGGGGAACATGCTTTTCCGTCTCTCATCTCATCTGCAGAAATCAAAAACTGAACTGGAGCCACTAGGTCAGGCGAGTCAATCCTAAACCTCTTATTCTAAACCTAAGATGATTGGATGGTGGATACCAGTGTTTTGCCTCTCCGTACCTGTTCTGAGAGTACACACATTAGCTTACTGAAGCAGGCTCATTTTAAGACTGGCTGGTAGGAAATGTTCTCAAAAGCTCTCCCTTGAGAGTTAAGTGGGGCCCATGTTTACTAATGAGAGGGATGGAAGTTTGTGCCTTGTGCACTGTGTGGCTTTTAAATAGGATTTTATCTGTTTATGGTGCTTGAGCGCAATACATTTAGAGAGAATTATACAGAAAGTCTAAACTATTGCCCCCCACTCAGGGGATTAAAAACAAAAGTTAGCGCTACGCTGAATCAGCACTTTGAATTATGGAGGCTGTGAGTTTGGCTATTTTCAGGTATATCAAAGCCATGCTGAGCTTTTGATGGCAGAACTACTACAACACGTCTGCACAACCTTCTCTTATCTCCCACATAATAATGCTGTACACACACACACACACACACACACACACATACACAGCTCTAATACCTCCCGCACAAGTTCAGATAGAGTTCATGTTACACTGCTGCTTAGAACGAATACAAGGGCTCAGCCAGTAGGAAGAGAGATACAACTTCTTGATCATCTCTCAGGTTCACATCTGGTGAAAAGCATGGACTGTGTCACTGATGTTATGTCATATTTAGACCGCTAAACTGACAGGAAGACAAATAACAGCCTCTTTTTGGTCAAGGCTGCCAGGCCGCCTTTGTAAATAAGACTTTGTTTATATGACATTCCTTTTTAAATAAGTGTTTGATAAATAAAAGAAATAAAATAAAAATGTGCTTAATCTTGGCATCAACACACCACTGAATCTGCTTTAACCAGCACCAGACCATTTGACGGACAGAAAACCAAACACAAAATGTCTCATTGGTGTAACAGCTGTGCGTTCTCTCCCTACTAGTACTATGGGATTGTGTTGCCTGTGTTTTGACAAGTGTAATTTAACAAACCAGCGATCAAAGGTCAAGAGATCAAGGATATAATCATATGACCTTGTCATCTCTAGGCAACTGTAACTCAAACTACAGACAGGCTGACATCTATGAAGGCCATTGTGAAGCAACTGAAATAAATTATACTTTTAGCCCAGTAGAATATCACAATTCCCTCGTTCTGTAAACATGATTTTGTGAATTCACATTATTTCAGATTTCTTGTTAGAGGTTTATAATAAACAGTTTGTGGAGGCTGTAGTGAACGCCAGGCTGGGATTTCCACATTGCCGCTGCCATACGTACATGAGGTGTTGCGTGACAGAGGACAATATAATGAGAGACCTCATGCTGATCATGCTACAGAATTAATGCTCTTATGAGATGTAAACAGCATCTACATGCCAACACAATGAGTCCTAAGCTGATTACCAGTCACACTCTCTGCAACCCTGACAGGCAGCGAGGAGCGACTTAGGAGGAAAGCCCCTCTTGCTTCAAAATACACTTCAAAGTTGACCTCTCGCGTTTATAGGTTACAAGGAACTGAACTGACTGTGGATTACTTTTTATGTGTGTTCTAAAATTTCCTCACTGAAGATCCATTATAATTTTTTGGGGGGTATTTCTTCTCTATGCTTTGATTTCGGACATCTATTCTTCATGTAGGAAATTTCCTCTTTAAGCCCTAAATAGATTTGGTTTACAGGCAATACAGCAGGCCTTAAAAAGTTGCACTCATAATGCAATTGTAAATTCTACTTCAGTCGTATATCATGGTCTGGTGCAAAAGTATTAGACTTGTTTTGCAATATTTATATGACTTCATGGGGCAAAGGAAGTCCTTGAACAAACTATTGGCATGCGCTCACCCAAATAAACATTTTAGAGGGCAATCAATTTAAAAGGTTGGATGTGGAAGACAGTTTTTCTGGCTTGTGAACTCACTGATGTAATGACATTGGTTAAGTACTGTTGGATATTAAAGGGCATATGATAATTGATACGTATACCACTACACCATATGGAGTGCAATATAAGCCAGGTGTTTATGACAGCCAACATAAATATTAATTTCTTAGTTTTCATCAAGCCCACTTTTACAAAATGAGAAAACAATAGTCGGAGACAGAAATAGTCTTGTGCCTTTGGGAATTATTCCAGCTAATCAAACATCAGCAAAGAGACAGGTTGTGATATTCTGTGTAAAATGTTCTTGATTGTTATGTTTACTGGCAGATCAAAACGTGTTGACATCCACCAAAAAGCTGTCCAAAATCCCAATGTGTCTTTCACCAGTTTCAATATATCATATTTCCCTAAAAATTATTTCTGTGTCTGTATATAAACAGAGTCATGTTATTTCTGGCTATGGTGCATTTTAATGTTAAAGATTTTGCCAAAGTTACATAGAGTGCTTGGCTATATGATTGTACATGAATGTGGTTTATGCCCCAGGCAGCTATCAAAAACATTCCACAGATTGCTTTCCTCATCTGTGCACAGTGTCTCTTCTTGTATAGCAGTGGAAGGCTAAATCTGGGAGGTCTTAAATCAAATCCCAAACTTACACACTGACATGCATTCTAACAAAGACTGAACAACTTGTTGTCCAAAGAGACCAAAAACAATTTTATGTTAGGACCAGTGGTGCTGATTCAACTCTGATCCAAGTCTTGAATGCCTTGACGGGAATTGAATTCGACTTCTAAGACGAAAACAATTTCAGGTGTTCTGGAACTTAGACAAAATGTTGTGGCTTTGAACAAGGTCCTCAGGACTGAAATGTTGATTTAGGTGTTTTAGTATGAATTTTTTTCTCTCTTCTCTTTCAGAAAAAGAACATCAGTGTTTTGCTGAGTCTCAGTGTGCTGGCTTCCTGGGGAGTGATTCTACTGTCAGCTCGCCTCTACTGGATGGGCAACAAGCCCCCCAACTTCTCCAACTCTGACAACCCTGCGGCTGACTCACCACATTTTCTCACTCGAACACTGACTTTCCTCCACCTGCCCGCTGCCAACGCCTGGCTCCTTCTCTGCCCAGACAAGCTCAGTTTTGATTGGTCCATGGACGCCCTGCCCTTGGTCAGGTCCTTGGCCGACTGGAGGAACCTTCACACCGTTGCCTTTTATGGTGGATTTATCCTCCTGGCTTTGTTTGGACTTCGCGCCACCGCTTCCAAAGCCAAGGAGACCAATGGGAAAGCCCCAATCGCTAACGGAAAGTCAATCACCAATGGGAACGGCTACCACGCGCCTTACACGAACCACAACACAAATTCAGAGCCGGGGTCGCCAAAGACCACACTGAACGGGTCGGCTAAACTCCACCACTGCCCTCCACGGACGTCTCTGCCCCCTACAGAAAACTTAGTGGTATTTTCCTTAGGCCTTCTAACATTACCATTCATCCCAGCCACCAACCTATTCTTTTATGTAGGGTTTGTGATTGCGGAGAGGGTGCTATACATCCCCAGTATGGGCTTTTGTTTACTGGTTGCTGTCGGCGCAAGGACCATGTATGTCAGACTGAGGACTAGAGGCTGCAAGGCCGTGCTGCTGTGTCTCTGCACGGGGCTCGTGCTGCTCAATGGAAGCAGGACTGTTATAAGAAACAGGGATTGGAGCAATGAGGAGAATCTCTACAAGTCTGGGATTAGCGTGAACCCTGCTAAAGGTAAGCAATGGGCCCTAGTTATCATGGCATCAAGCTGGGTCTGTCTCCTCAAATTCATATTTCAAGAGAGTTAAAGAGTGTGTAAACACACTGTTTTCAGCCAGTCTCCAGCTAGTATAATTTTGAAAGATGTGAAAAGGTAGGGTGGTGTGCGAGAGTGAATAGGGGTGTGTGTCTGTGATAACAGATCATGTATCACTTGGGGATGGTAACATTTTTCTGAGAATTTGATACTTCCAAATGCAAAGTACCTGCCTTTACATCATTGATTGAGCTGTGGCCAGAAGTGCAAACACAGCTGAAAGTTTCACCCATAGAGAGCAGTGCAACAATTATTTTCTGCCCCTAGAAGCAGATGCAGGACTTAATTTGAAAAATGTTGAAATCAAGCTCAAAAACGTGATTTAGTGCTGAATTAAATAACTGGTCACAACTACAAAACTGTTGATCCTGGCAAATTAACAGCCATTACCAATGACATTTTGATGATACCAGTAACAGTGCTAATATCAATACTAAATAATACTAGAATTGTGTTTTTCTATTTTGAAAATGTTACTTTTGACTCACACATGTCTCCTGTAGCCTGGGGTAACTTGGGGAACGTACTGAAGAACCAGGGCAAGATGGCAGAGGCGGAGAAGGCGTACAGAAACGCTCTGTACTACCGAGGGAACATGGCTGACATGCTGTATAACCTGTGAGTGGTAAAGATGCCCATTCCTCCTCCTGCCTGCAATATCTTGACACAAACGAGTTGGATTCCTCCCATCCATCACCGGAGATTACAGTGGGAGAAAGAGAGGGGATGAGAGAGAGAGGGAGGGAATGAGGCATAAAGTCAGAGAGAGTGACAGACAGGAGGTATTTGAAGACAGCGGAACAAAAATAGGTCTGATATGAGAGAAGAGAAGCAGTCGCTGAGACGCAGTGCGAGGCATGATGCAAGAGTGTGACAAAGTGAGAGGAAATAACTTAGTGTGTCCCTGGTGGCCTTCTGTTCCTCCTGCTACTGATTTAATTAATTGTGATTCGCGAGCCTGAGGGAGAACAAAAAGCCACTTCCAATACTCACATTAACCCAAGGTGTCAAAGGTGCCAAAACCTCATAGCAGACCCACGTCTCACGCTCTCATGCTGACGCTGTTTTTCTTCCCCCTTCTCCGCTCCCTCTCACGTTACGAATATCAGGAAGCTGGCAAAGCAACATAGAGAGAGGGGAAAACCAAATTATGGTGCTTTTGCGTTCTTAAAAATAGAGGTGCCATTTCAACATGATGGATGGTTGATATATTGAGTAAGGGATATAGAAGCTGCCCACAGTTTTTCTCGTGTTTTTATTTCTTAGCTCTCACCCAAAGTGCCCTCATCACTTTGAGGTATTATAATTTCCTCTTCGTCAAAGTGTACATTTACCTTCACAGATTAAAAAGAGAGAGACAAATCAAAGAAATATGGTGGAAAGTGAACCCATTTAAGTAGCTCAAAGGTTCGTTCTCTGTCTCACACAGTTAAGTGGGGAGTGTGGTTACACACACTTGAAACTTCTTAAATGTTTGCATTTCTTTGTCAATCAGGGGTTTGCTGCTCCAGGAGAATGAGCGATTTTCTGAGGCGCTGCATTACTATAAACTGGCCATTGGGAGTCGGCCAACTCTGGCATGTAAGTAAACCTAAGAGAGTGTCTCATTTTCTAACTGATATATTACATGACTGGAGTGGTTATGAGTCGGGGAGCAGTTACAAGCGATTAGAAATTCTCACACATTGGTCAATTTGGCTGAGTCTGCTTGAATTAATTCGATGTGTGTTCAGGGTCCATTATTGGATCGCCATCATGGTCCAATTTTAATGCTGAATTAGATGTTCCTTGCCACTTGGTCATTTGGAAGGCACTATAAGGCTATTTCAGCTTGACGGGGAAATGATGATTCAATCTCACACTTGAGTGCTTGTATGTGGGATGAGGCTCAGTCTTTCACTGTATCAGGCTCTGGTGAAGGACAGCTTTTATGAGGAAGGACAGAAGGTAGCATTTTTTCCAGACCCCCTTTTTTTTTAACTCGTCTTCAATTCTTCTTCCCTATCTTAATCTCCTTCTATCCTAATTTATTTCTACTTCTTAACTGCTTTTCACATTTGATGTTCCTTCGATCTCTGTCCTTTCTCCTCTGGCTATAGCCTTTTCCATATGTCGATCTGCCTCAGCTATCTTTGTACATCCTCACATTGTCTCCACCTTTTATGACATCCCTTTCTCATCCCATCCCATAGACTGCACCCCTCCTGCTCTAACACCCCTCTCTCTCTCTCCCCCGCTCCCCACAGCGGCCTACTTGAACACAGGCATCATCCTGATGAACCAGGGCAGCCTGGAAGAGGCCAAGCGCACCTTCCTGACTTGTGCCGACATTCCCGATGAGAACCTGAAGGACCCCCACGCCCACAAGAGCTCCGTCACCAGCTGCCTGTACAACCTGGGGAAGCTGCTCCATGAGCAGGGCCAGCAGGAGGTTAGTGGGAATGGGACCAAGGAAAGATTTGAGGAGTTGAAATGATGAAACGGGATCGCGCCCTTGTTGAAATGATGATGTCACCTCCCTAATTTAGAGAAAATTTGAGACAAATCAATCACAGGATTATTTTACTACTTTTCATGACAACTTATTTTACTTTCATGACTACTTTACTTATCTTTAATGTAGGACTAAAACTACAAACATTTAGGATTGAAAAGGGCCTTTGTGGAGAATGATGCCTGTTTTTTCTACAGGCCAGTGTATGTATTAGAAAAATAAGACAAAATGTAATATAATAAGACACAAACTGCACTTGCCAAGCTAACCAGTCATTTATCTTTTTTAAACCACAGGAGGCCCTCTCTATCTATAAGGAAGCCGTGCAGAAAATGCCCAGACAGTTTGCACCACAGAGTCTTTTCAACATGATGGGTAAGTTACTGTTGGAGCCTGCAGTCTCACTCTGATACTTTGTATTTGATCCAGAAAAATGATATTGCAGATTTTTAGAGTTCACTACTATGGTGACTCATGCTTTGAAATGCAATGCCCAACCAAAATGGCATTTTAAGGAGGTGATACGACCATTTCATAGAATTGAATTTGCCTTGACTGTAAAGAACAATTTCACACTTTTTTTATGACCCGAGTGAAAACAGCATAGTCCTGGACCTAGTGTTGCTGGTTGACTTGCCAGACATGCCTCAGCACAAGTGATGAATCTTCTTACATATTTGTTTCCATTTTTAGGTGACCTTTTGATTTCAGGATAACTCATCAGCAAACAAATCCTTCAGAATGTGATGTTAGTTGTGATATTTAAATACTGGATGAAAACATAGCAGATTTACTTGAACCACCTGTTGGACTCCAACACCAAAGCTCCTAAATATGTGCGCAGACTTTGTGTAGATGTGTATCATCTTGTAGAGGATTGAAGCTAATCCGTGTAATAAATCACGTCCCTCTCTTTGTTATTCTAACACAAATTACATTATTGGAAATCCGTCTTGATTGCATAGTTGAGATTGCAGGGCGATGTCTGTAAAAATTCCTTGGGCAGCCTGAGCAGATTGAGAATGGGAAGCGTGTTTGGTCAGGTGGAGGGAGTGGGGAGGGTTGTGTTTGGGTTTGTGTGATGTCTGGGGGACGCTTTGTTACAAGTGATGTCATCAGCCCACCATTTTGTTACCCCACAGACTGTAGTGTTACCCCAGGGGCCAACAGCAGGCTGTTTTCTCACATCAAACAAAATCTCATAATGTTGCGAACAAAAATATTGTGGTTTCAGAGAAAATTGTGCTTTCCAGATTAAACTACGTTGGGAGAGAAGAAGTATTTATTCACCGTTTAAGGAATGCCGACCCATGGATAAGAGGCAGCAGAGTTCATGCTATTTTATCTGCCTTGCACCTGTTCGGAAAAAGCAGAGGGAATGGAACACATTTCTGTCCATTAGTGTTATTCAAGTTTCCTGTCTATTCACCAGACTCTCCAGAGTATGGGTAATCAAATAATATGACAACAGTATGATAACATGAATGAACTGAAAATGGCCAGCGTCCACTAACACCAAATGCCAACAAATAGAAAAGTTTACCTCATTACCTTTCTGATATTTTCAAAGTGCATGGGTTCTTTTCTGTCAGTAATTAGTGTGCCTATAACAAACAAATGTAGCTCATAACAGGCAGCAATGTTTCACTTCTAGTCAAACATTTCCGCTTTTTATTGTACACAACTCTATAGGAGTCTATGAACATATTTATTTGCAAACCTCATCTAAAAATAATCCCTCTAACACAGAAACAAACTTGGCAAGTAGATCCTAGTAGGTGATGATTTCATTTTGTGTCCAGGTCATATGTTTAAGCTGGAAATTTTGCCCTTTTGTATTTATTGATATTGAAATCAGGGGAAAAAAAGCTTTAATGACAAAGTGGTGACAGCTGATCCCTATGGGGCAGCTGATGTTTTAGGTTGACTGCTCCTAAACTCCTATGGAAGCACGAGTGATATTAAAGGAAAATGTTGTACCAAAGTAAAATGCTGCTTTATATGTCAAACCAGAACACTTGTGGAAAAGCTGCCTAGAAAAAGCTTTTCCTTTAATCTTTTTTTATTATCCTAGGAAAAAAACATGCTAATCCCATTGAACCCTGACCCTTGACCTTTGCCCTGTTCCAGGAGAGGCCTACATGAGGCTGAACAGGCTGGAGGAGGCGGGTCACTGGTACAGGGAGTCCCTCAGGGCCAAACCCGACCATATCCCCGCCCACCTCACCTATGGGAAACTCCTGTCCATCATTGTAAGTCCCAATTCTCTTACAGCACACGCACATGCACGCACACACACACACACACACACACACACACACGCACACACACAGGGGAAGCACCATGATGCCAAGCCCAAGCATTATCTTAGTAATGATTACAGTGGTTAACTACCTGGGAAAGTGTAATTGGATGGGACCTGAAGTGGAGTGGAGTGATGAATAATTCATATGGAGTGACTTTGTACAGAGCGTCGGAGCAAGGCGGACCCATCCTATTGATTTCTCTGGCAGAACCTGAAGAATTGTGATAATTGTTAAGAGGTGCGAGCTTTTGACTCTGAAGGCTGCATGCTAATCAAACCCTGCTCTCCTGATCAGAAGTCATCAAGAGTAATTGTGATGTTTCGATGAATATAGTGTTTGACCTCTGCTGGTGCTGGATGAAACACAAAAGAAGATCACACTGTGATAGGAGAAATTAAGCCAGGTGCATACCATGATACATGGCCGTTCCAGTGACCTTGGAGTGACCCTGATCCAGGAGTGATTTTGCTTGCCAAATAGCTTCAGAAAAAACAACATCTATTTAGCTGCATAAATATGAGTCTGATGTCTGAAGGTCACAGACATGGGGAGTTTGTCTAGTGTGGAGGAATGGCTATCCCTCATCCACTGGATGAGCTCCAGATTGTGTGTGTGTGTGTGTGTGTGTCTGTCTGTCTGTCTGTGTGTGTTTGAAGACATCAAGGGCATACAAGTTTGCCCCACTGCTCCCGAATGTTACCATGCAGTTCTGATGTCTTTTTCTATAGAGAACTTCACGCTCTCTGTCCTCTCCCATTACATAAAAAGAAAAAACAACTGTGACAACATATGTGTTCACAGCTGATTAAAGTTTAGCCATGAGAGTTGAACTTTTGGAACAACCCGAGCACCCTCCATGACCTCTGTGAGGATGTTTGACCTCTTTCCTTCCACAGCCTCAGGTGCTGAACCGAGACACAACCAGAGGTTGATCGGCACTTCCTTAGAATCTTTTGAACCTGCACAAACAGACACACACTCATACACACTTGCAGCTGCAACCCTTAAGGGGTTTGAATCTTACTTTTGCTCATTTCCCCTTTTAATAATCAGATTTGAGCATACACATAGTATTTAGTGCACACACACACACACACACACACAGAGCACAGGTTCAGATTAGAGTCACCCAGCATGGCTGGACATCTGCTGTGCTCCCCCAGGCCCTGGGCTGCAGATCCAGGGCCCTGAGCCACAGAGAGGCCCCCTGCACAACAGGGCTTAGGGAACAGGAGATTGGATGGGCCCAGGACAATGGGCCAGCGGACAGGCTTATAATGCAATTACTCCACTTCCTTATTGAATCACTCCATCAGCTACATTTTGGCCAATCGACAATACAGACACGGGGAGGAAAGGTCAAACTGAAGTCTTGTACAGTGGTTCACCCCAACATGCGCTGTGTGTGAGAATTAATTCATCACTGCATGTTCACGTTTCACTGAGACTGGGAGTCATATGTTTACAGTACTTTGGGAGAGTTAGGGTACATTGTTTGGGATCGCTATATACAGTAGTTTTCATCAACTTTCAAAAGTGACCCTCTCCTTCTGTCAATACAGAAGCCACACAATAATAAAGTAGGAACTCGATATAGTCTTACACCTATTACCTATCCACAGATGCTCACTGGCAAAGGAAAAGACACGTCCCTCAACAACTACCAAGCACCAGTCCTGATGCCACTAATTACACTTATTTTTTACCAAGGTCAAGCAGCTTAGAGAGAAATCCAGTGTAACTCTGAAGCACTGCTCTCTGTCAGACCTCTGGTTGGAATCAGAGGGGAGTGGTGTACAGTGAGGGAGAGTTGTGGTCAGTCGGCACTCATCTGATTTATGAGCTCAAGCTCAGCTGTGCTGCTGGATACACTCAGCACTAATGCTAACCACTAACTCCCACTGTGGCAGACCCCTCAATGCAAAAACAGAGGTCTAAATACAGCATGGGGGTGCAAGACAGTCAGACCGCCTAACTGCGATGCCTGTATGTGGAAATACATACAGTGACCCTTAGCCGGCAATAAATCAGTTAACACAGAACAAACCTGTATCTTGAAAATCTTAGAAATGGATGGAAACCAACATTTTTTGTTGACATTGATGTGAAACCTCTGTTAAATCATTACTTGATTCAGCTTAACTGGACTGATGGATGGCTAGGGGAAAGGCTTAATTGAATGTAAAGAGAAAGAGCCAAAGAAAATGTGAAATAAGTCATCAGGCCCAATATTCCTGCACTCATTTAGAGCGATTGTGGGCATGGGAAAAAGCTAATGAAGCAAACCTAATGTCCCCATTCCTCTCATTTCATGTTGAATGGCAAATCCATTGGCAATATGGAAGCAATCAGTGCCGGAGCATAAAACAAAAGAGGTGGAGAAAGAGAACCTTATGCACGAAGAAGCAATATCTTTCTCAGTTTGGTTGCAGGGATTTGGTGCAGCACACACACACATACACACACACCCCTTGAGGTTTTTCTTTAAAGGTGAGGGGTGGGGGGTGGCGTATTCTTTATGAGCGTCAGTTTCCTGCTGTAACTTTACAGCATGGCTACCATGCCTCAACTGATGCATGTCGGCGCACTAAAATAATTCATAGCAGATACAGTGAACTACAAGTGATTGTTGTAGCTGTGTGTGTGTGTGTGTGTGTGTGTGTGTGTGTGTGCGTGCATGTCTGTGATACAGGATGTCCAGGATGTCCAGCTCGATGTATGTACATTACATTATATACAGAGTAACATACAGCACAGGGGATCTACAGAAAAATACACAGTTCAACATGTGCCTTGTGCCATTGCAAAACAGCTGCTGCACAAAACATTAAAGGATCACAGTGTTCTAACAATATATAAACTAAACTGGGATGTCAAAGGCAATGAATGATTTTTATTCCTCTCTTATAGGGGCAGAAGACAGAAGCAGAGAAGTACTATCTGAGAGCTATTCAACTGGACCCAACAAAAGGAAACTGCTACATGCATTATGGTAAGAATACACTTTAAAGGTTTCATTCTTAAACATTACATACCCATTTTTGGCAAAGCTCATTTGAAAATCAGCACTCAACTGTTAAAAATACAGATGTCTCTATCTTCAAAAATGTCAGTGTTTGGTAGACAAAGGTATTGAAAACAGTAAGCGAACCTGAGGAAGCAACAAGCGAAATGCGCTCCTTTTATAAGCCTATTTTGCAAATGCTATAAGAAAAATAAAGATGTGATTATATAGTCAGCAAAGCCCCACAGTTTGCGGTTGGATAATTTCTTTATATGGACTATTTTGTATTCCTGCGACCAACCAGCACCTGATTATAAGTGGCTGTGCATAGGCATCTTGACTACTCAAAGGTATTCAAATATCTAATAACTTAAAACACATTAGCAACTCATTTCAGAGACATTAGATAGTGCCCTCTATTTACATGAGCCAGTGTTGCTCCATCTATGCATTTCAGTGAGACAGAGCTCATTGTAAGTCCTTTTCTTCCAGCTATAACATGTGCAAATGCTCATTATCCAAACATGTGCCATGCAGACCTTGTAGCATTTACTATAATGCACAGGCTTTGCTGCAGTACACTGTAACTGAGAATAACAATTACACAAGGGACCTTAAACTCTTTTATCCCAGGACTCGAACTTTGTAGTCTCACCCTAGGACCCAGAGTCATTACAACATAGCAGTTCTCTTATCGTAAGAGGACTCGGTCTCATGAACCGCTCTGAATCCCTAGTCATGGCTTACGTCACACTGAAATAAAGAATTTTGGAAAGAATTAGTAGCAGTGTGGTAATCATTTGGAGGTGTCAAATACCCTAGTGGTCATACTGTGTTTCAGAAAAGAATCGCTGGACTGGCTTAAGCAAACCCCTGCATAACAGTAACTAATTGGAAATGTACTGCCATTTAATATACTGTTGGTATCAGTGCTGCTGGGAGTGTTAAAGTCGAGATGAAACGGCATTTTGAGAGTATCTAACTTCCGTATCGTGACGTATTTCCGAGTGAAACAGGAAAGACAGGCGGGACATAACGTTGGGAGGAATTTGATTTGAACGTTGAAAAGTGGGCGTGTCATAACACCCGAAGACACACCGAAGTACCATGCTGTTGCTAGCTAGCTAACTAATGAATCTTAGCCTCTTAGCTCTGTGCGCTAAAAGTTGAAGATTGATTGATGGGTGGATGTCATGATATTATTGGTTGAAATTAGTTACGGGCATGCTTACGTAAGCACACGGCATATTTTGTTTTACAGGAAGAAAACATGATTGAATTTTGATATAAGAATACAATGAAATTGATTTTTGGTATTTTTTTTGGCATATATTGTTAAATAGGTGCACAGTATGACCGGGGATGTGATCTAAAAGGGTTAAAAAGGCATTTTTCATTTCATCTCGTCTTTAAAGCTGTTTGAGGTTTTGCAGACTGCGCGGCCAGACGTAAACGGGCATGCTTCGTTTATCTGACTAAAGAGACAGGATCAGAGTACACTGCTTACCATTCTTGTGCTAACCGAGAGTAAAACATGATACCATGCTCCGTCTGTGCCTCTGCTAATGCAGCATTTCATATCAGTTTGAAGGAACAGGCTCCATTCTGCTCCGTGTCACTATCTCCAGGATATTCATAGGAAATGAAATCTGTCCTGTCTCGCTGAAAGCGCCATTGTGCGCTGTCCCTTTCTCCTCTTCCCTATCTCTCCCCAATTCCTCCCATTGCTTTCCCTGTGCTGGATATCTTGGGGTTTGAGTTGTGTTTGGGCCCTGGCGAGGGTTGCCTTGCTGTCTTTGGACTGCGCTGTTTCCCCTTCTGAGATCCTTACACTCTTTCTTTCTCTCTCTCTCTCTCTCTCTCTGTTTTCTTTCTCTCAATCTTATCTTGTAGCCCTTTGTTATAGGTGATGTTTATGTAGACTGGTCCCCTCCTTTATCACAATCTGGCTGCTTTAGCTATCCCCCATTCACTGGATGAGCTCCAGGTGTGTGTGTGTGTAAGGAGTGATGGATTTCTGTCCACACTGTGACACACCACAGATGCACGCGCATGCTCAAACACACACCCACACACACACACAATTCAACGTGGGTACACTGCGTATGAGAGAGCGCAAGGAAGTGAGGACAGGGAGGGTGAAAGCTCACAGGAGAAGTCAGATAACTAAGACAAGGCCCCCTTTCCTGCCATTGTTCTCAGTAACACATGTTTCAATGCAAGCTGAACACGCATGTGCCGTCCTACATACGGCCTGGTTCTATCTACTCTGCATTTGTGTCAAACAGCCGTGTGGTGGGACGTCCTGGGGGCTCAGTTGGCTAAGACGCGTACCATGTAGCCGCTAAGTCCTGGGTTTGAATCCGGCTCAGGACTTTCGTCGCATTTCATCCCCCTCTCTCTCCCCCATTCTTCTTGTCTCTCTTCACTGTTATACTGTAAAATAAAGGTAAAAAAACAACAAAAAACAAACAAATAACTGTTTGGTATGCAAGACAGCTTGGTGTTGGCGCACAGGCGAATATGGTGAGCTTTGACCACAAGATTTTTACTCAAAAGCCAACACACGCGCACACACACACACACACACACACACACACACACACGCACACACACCTCAAGAGAACCTCCCCACATTTCCCCCCTTCCTGCACGCAGGAACATCTGTGGCCAGGCTTGGCAGTTAATTTATAGCCACTGAACAGACACCCGTGGGTGCCGCACCAGGTGGCCAGGCTCCCATAGGAAAGCACATGAAATACCTCCGACTCGTCTGTGCTTTCAGACTCCGCCGAGCATAACAACAACCCCTCACTATTTCACTGTCTGCCTTCTCATCTCTCTCTCTCCCCTTCCCCGTTGCATTTCCCGTGGCTCTCTCTTTCACTGCCTCTCTCTTTCACTAACTACATTCGTCTTCCTTTGTTTTTCCAGTGTTCTCCATCTTTGTCTGTCAATGCTTCCTTACAAGCGCTCGCCGTCTTTCTTTTAACCTCAGTCCTGCCGTCAATCCCATCACTTTTCACTCCATCTTTCACCCTCTTTTCTCTCTCTCTCCCTTTATCCCCCCCCCCCCCCTATCCAGAGCGACTAACAAAAAGTAGAAATAAGCAGTGATGTAGTGGTAAATAAAAAGGTGGGAAAACTATGACATCCAGTCAAAGATTACTACAAGGCAAACAACCACCTATATGAACAAAAAACAATTGTATTTTCATAAAAGCATGAATTTATTGACCTTATTGCCATGGCGGCCATTGTGAATTTATGTCACACTTCGGGTGGGAAACTACCTGTAAGATTATAAAACTAGCATATAAATAAAACTAGCATTACTTTACACATAAATGAGGACTAACAGTTAATAACAGTCTCGTTAACAACAGCTGCAACTACTTGAATTTAGTAGGGAAGTTAGCTAGTTTACTATAGCTCCTCGCTAGCTAGTTAGCTACTCGCTAGCTAGTGGGCCAAATATATTAGCTTAAAATGTGAAGCTATATCCGTCATTCATGTTTTTCAGTAGGGAATCTGTAAAATGATAGATGTTTGTCCGAGTCCTGACGTTTATGCCATAAATATTGTCAGGCCAAAAAGGTGGGAAAACTGTATTCACAAATAAAGTGTTTAAACCGACCCTCTGTAAGTGCAGCTCGTGTCTCTGTTCCCTCCTCCAGGTCAGTTTCTGCTGGAGCAGGCTCGTCTGGGCGAGGCGGCGGAGATGGCAGAGAGAGCTGCGGAGCTGGACAGCTCAGAGTTTGATGTGGTCTTCAGTGCTGCTCACATGCTCAGGTTTGGCCAGACAGCTGAATAAAACTATTTACATACACAACATACACAACACCAAGGACCAACCTGGAATGTTTGCAAGTGGAGTTTCCCCACTTCACAAAAGCATTTTTCCACATCAGTTGTTCCTCACAAGACTCCGCAAATAGAATGAAAACATATTTCATGAATCAGTGTTGAGGTTTTTGAAGCTGGCTCTATTTACACAGTTCGCCGCTGTGCTATTTCACCATTCAAAGGCTTATTGTGTAGCCTACCACTGTATGCTATTGGATACTACCATCTTTTAAATATAAATTACAGTAATGTTATATTAATAGTAAATGTCCTTTATATGGAAATATGCTATAAAAGCTATTATGTATAACACATATAAACACCAGTATAGTTTCAGTCCATCATCATGATGTTTCAGGCCAAGGCTTGTAAAGAAACCAAGCCATTGGAGAATTTTCCTCTAAAGTTTGGCAGGCACGTGCACAGACAGCATATGAGTCTTAAAACATTTGAAAAAGAACTGCAAATCCCCTCTGCTCCCTGCAACTCAAGGAAATATTGGAAGTGATGTGCCTTAATTCCGTTTTGCTCTACATATCTGGAAAAGTCATTACGGCTCTCTAGCATCCTCCATCTAAATGCAACGCTGCAGAGGATTTGTTAAAAGTTAAAAGTCTCAGAGTCTAGCTGAGGTTTTTCTCTTGGAAAGCAGGAGTAAATCTAAGTGACAGATCATTCCGCCTTAGCCTGGCCTGACAGGTTATTTTCAGCTGAGACCCACTGCGACATATATTCAAACCGATTAAGCCTGTCACGGACCTCACTTAAATTATTGTGACACACACCTGTCATTAGCTGGATTTAAAGCTAAAGCTGCTCCGCTGATAATGAATGTGAGGTGAACTTTGTGAATATTGTGACAAAGTGCAACTTTAGAAATCATCACTTCACAACATCGTAGATAAAAGGCTCTTTGGCTTAGCTTGGGGAGAGATTGTTTCATGTTTACAAATATTGGCTGAACTAACCAGGATTAGAATAATGACCTGACAATTTTGTTTGATGTAAGATTTTCCTGTAAATGTTGCAAAAGACACAAAGTTGTAGGCCTATACTCTGCATCCTTTGTGTTTTTATGGAGCCACTTTTTATCAGTTGACTCACTGTAGTGTTGGAAGTGCCTCCCTTAATGTTACAGGCAGCCAATGCATAAGCGATTTCACTCATAATGCATTCTCCACAGTTGCTCTTTACATGATTATCAAAAGGGGCAGTGTGGTTCTTTTGATGCTTTGAAAGGGAAAGAATGCCTCTAACCTCTGTGTAGCAGTTCCCTGTCTTTGAAGGGCATTTCAGATCTGATTCCCTGAGTCTCTCTCTGTCCTCTGGGGGACTCTGCAGCATTTGACCAAACAAAACAAAGATCAAGGAAGATGACTCTCTTAAAGCGATGACTATGAAAAGTCAGTGGTGAACTTCAGCTAACCCTGAAAAAATGCTGCCCGTATTCTCAAGGCATATTCTACTTTTATGCCAACTCAACAGAGACATATCTGCTTGAGTCACAGCCTTATAAATATTAATTACCAAGTCTGGAAATGATGGCCTTCTTGATTTAATTAACTTTGGCACAGCAAGTCCGGTTCATGTACTCTTTGCATACAGATGTACAGAGCAGATTAACTATACCATTTGGGGGTTGACTGGCTGGTACAGCGTTTCTTGCATCAACATCATCCTCAAAATATTATCTTCATCTCTGTGTTCCATTCCACACTGATGAATAATAAGTGTGGGATAATGTACAGTGAGCCAGTTATAATCACCAAGTGTGACTGACAGGGCGAATCAAGACCCAAACACGAAGCGTACGCTACATTATCCCTCTTATTACACAGCTACTTAAAGACATTAATCACTTGGCACAAAACATTAATTTAAAATTATTTTATTACAAGCATTACTTACAAGCTTTCATTAAAAACAAATAGTTCGGCAGGACTGTGTTGAAACATCTGTGACTACACTGTAGCAGGTCTGTAACCATAGCAACGTAAACAAATCTGGTCAGATTGCTGTTCAGCCTCTAACCACCAAATGTTTCATGCTCTCCGAATAAATTAAAAGTTCCATTTTCCTAACTTGGGGAGAAGAGTGTTTGTCTGCAGTAACGAGTAACATCTTTCTGGCACACGGTGTCGTATTAGAAATCAACAAAAATGACCAGACTTCTCGACTGTGGAGTGATATGATTAGATATGAAACAGCGGTCTGTTATGTGAACGAACAAAGACGTGTAATAACAATAGAAAGTTCAAGGAAAGTTAAATTATGCATGGCTCCTTGATAATAATGGTGTGTGTAATGTCTAATTTTGGCATGCTATGAACCTTACTAGTCCATTAAAAATCATAGCTGCAATCAAAATGGAAGTATTAATTATTGCTTACAATAATTTATATAATTAATAATTACAGTGACTAACAATAATTACAGTAATTTGTATGATTAGTAGTACAATAATGAATCTTTACAATGATTAATCGTAATTAGTATTAGTGAAAACTTAATAATGAATATAAATGATTGTATTATGTGGCCATCTTTCATTCTCTCTCCTTTTTCTCTGTGTTCCTCTTCCTCTCCAGACAGGCCAGTCTAAATGAGGCAGCAGAGAGGCAATATGGGCGTGCAGCCAGCCTAAGACCAGATGTAAGTACCTGGACTGGTGGTTCTTTTAGTTAAGGCAAACACACACACACACACACATACACACACACACACACACACACACACACACACACAGCGTGCTATGTATTACAGTTATAGACATTATTGTTATAGCAGTGTTGTTATTGGCAAAAACTGATACGACTGAATACAAAATGGAAACTACTGTGCATGGCCCACTGTGCTTATTCAAATACAGAAATCCCAAAGATAGAAGAGTTCACTGGGTACTATTTTCCGATATCAAATTCACACATTCAGTTCAAAGTATTCACGTTCAAAGTAAACACTTGATCGTGTCAATACGGTGCGACAGGCTGAGCCTTGCGGTATATCAGGTCTCTCTCTGTCAGCATATGCGGTTGAGGAAGCCGGGGCTCTCCTCCTGCTGCCTAGTATCAATCAGTCACTTCAAAGGAGAAGGGCGCGTGGACTCGTCTGGGAGAGGTAATTTAGAGTCATAGGAACCCCTGTGTTTTTAGACAAGACCTAGATGGGGCTTCCTGCAGCCATTTGTCATGTTAGTCTGTTGGGTGACTGTGTGCTCTGTGACTTATGTTGCCAGTTCAGTCAGGAGAGGGTTTGACTTTCATCTTCATACAATCCTACAGCGGAGTAACCAGTGTTATATTTCAACAGGCACAGGAACCTGTGTAGTGTCTGTGGCTTTTTAGATAAGGTTTGGCTGTCAGTTGATACGTGAAAGTCCTAGAAGCCATGTAAAATTGAACTTAAATGTAGAGTAACTGCCTACAAATCAGACTGAAAACTGCTCAATTTGCAACGTTAAAATTAAAGTTAACAGTCTTCTGAACTCAATAGAAGAGTGGAAAGCTTTGTGTGCTGGTTGTCCATTTAAGTTTGGAAAAGCCGTGTTTATTTTCTATCCTGTAAAAATAAGCTACTCAAATGAATAGCTATGTATTTTAATTCAGAGGGAGTCAAAGAGCCCTCATGTGCACATTCAGACATGCTGAGGGCTTCTCTTGTCATTTGTCAAGAGCAAAGCACCTCTTGTCTTTGACATTTTCCCTGTACATGTCTGCTTAGTGAGTGACAGGCTCTCAAATATCAACTTAATCCAATAGCTTTCAGGTCATGAAAGATTCAGACAGTGCTGGTTATACGTGCTGAGAAAGGCAATAACTGTGTGCCTTCAGAGGAAGATTGGAAAGAGTTTTTCTTTTTATACACTGATAGACTAAAATGCTTCATTATTTGCACCTCTCGAACGGAGCTTCATTGCATAATGTAATGCAAATTTATTTCTACTCTTAGCAGAAAAGGCTATGTTTACTGACTAACTGTGCAAATGGCATTAAAGCGAAGCTGGAAACACTGTGAATAATGCAGTCATTGACTTTATGGGGCCCATCTCAGATGCTGAACACTAATTTTGAATTGACTGAAAAGGATCGGAGGCAGATTCTGTTTCTACCCTTTGCCTCCTCACTCATGCAAATATATCCAACTTGCTAAAGGTCAAGAGCTTACATCCCTTTCTTTGCCCTTCTCACTGTATATGCATTACAGACGGACCAGCCCCACCGCACAAATCACTGCCTCAGCCCAAAGAGAGAGGAGTTGCCGATTTACTCTCTGGCTGCCTTCCTGTATACACAGGACAGATGTAAACAGGGCTCCGTTTCTAATGTTCCCTGGTCCCTTTACCGTGATTTAGTCCAGTGTGTGTATTGTATATCACCCAGTTGTTTACAGTGACAGAGGGCCTTCATTTATCTAGCTTAACATGTCTCGGCTGCTTACACATGGTTCCTGCATGGTACAGAAGGCATGAACATGTTTCGGAGGCGCGTCTTAAAATCTACTGCTTGAGATAGTCAAACGCCTCCAGCATTCATTTATTGCACTAGGTGAGACAAACAACCACCCACTTAAAAAAATTAGTCTGTACTGCAGTGCAACTACCCTTGGTGTGAAACTGCATTATTAATTTTGGAGTGTCTTCAAGTCTACTGCTTGAAATATTCGAACTCAAGCGTTCATTTGTTCCATTAGGTGAGACAAACAAGCTCCCACTTAAAAGCGAGTCTGACTCTACTTGAGAAATGGAATGTAAACGAGTGAAATATCAAGACAAGGCAAGGCGAACAGTTGTGTTTGGGGAAAATAAAACTGTGAAGTAGTTGCTAAGAGGCTAACCGTATGTCAGGCAGTCAGGACCCAGGCCTGGGAGTAAGTCCAGGTCTGGGGGACGAGGTGCGGAGGAGGTGAGGATGAGATTTGGGTGTGTTTGTTAGTTGTGGCTTGCTGAGAGTCCAGTCTGTGACGCAGGACACTCAGGTCACGGCCAAGTGGTTTCACTTTGCCAGTTCAAAAGGGGCAATCTGATTAAATAGGATCAAGGACCTTAAACACACTGCTACATGGGGTTTTTGGTTGATACTCATACTTGCACGCACATACACACACACACACACACACATGCACACCACATGCATACACACCCCCACACACAGTCACACCAAGCCAGTTCCTGGTTAGAACTGTTGCTCTGGGCAAAACAAGTGAACCCCTCTGATCCAGTCAGCTTCAGCTCTAGCTTTGCTGACCTGAAAAGAATCAAGTGTAAGGGAGCGTGAGGGCAATTTTACCATATTCTAGTGCCCAGTCACACAGCCAAATATAGATTATCAATTGTAATCTTCCCTCCAAACTCTGTAATTCAATTCCAAAGCTCATTTCACCGCGGCACTGTCAAAGGACAAACTCTGAAATTTGACCATGCCAGCTACTGTGAGGTCACATTAGGGCTAATTTAATGCATATTTCATTTTCTTAGCCTTAAGCAAATTTCACTAGAGCCCCTGCCTTAATCTACCACAAGAAACCTGGCAAGCCTCCTGAAATATGTCTCGCATATCAGAGTCCGTGTGAAACATAGGGCTCAGAGGGGCATGCTCAAAATAGTTTGCCAAAATAGATGAATTCAAGGACAAACAGTGGCTACAGTTGCCACAAGTGCAGTAATCCTGTAACTCAACACTCTAATATCTCACACATCTCACCATAAGAGCATTATGCCCCATTAATGTTTTTACTTTGTGGGAACATATCAAGATCGCTCTGTATCCCCTTCTGCTGTTTTTCCCCTCACACTGTTTCTTTGCCCTCTCCCAGTACCCGGCCGCTCTGATGAACCTCGGTGCCATCCTTCACCTGAATGGGAAACTTCCAGAAGCCGAGGCCAACTACCTGCGAGCGCTCCAGCTCAAACCCGACGATATCATTACCCAGTCCAACCTGCGCAAGCTGTGGAACATCATGGAGCGGCAGGGACTCAGGACTAAGAACGGGCTCGGGACCCAAAAGGGAGACCTTTGAACCGAGAGAAGTGCTAAGGCGTTCCCTCAGTGAAGATGGAGTGTCCTCCAGGGAATGGGGCGAGAGGAGACCAGTTATCCAGTATAAGGATGTGAAAGAGCTGGAGGCTAAAAGCTATCTGTTCAAGGCATGAAGGACGAAGTCTCTAGTGAATGGCGGCCTGTTATCCCTGTGAAAGACTGTTTGAGGTTGGCATGTTAGGGATTTGAGGGTCAAAAAGGCAGGTTCTGCCCTATGGTGCCATGAATGCGCAGTATGGTGAATGAATAAGCCTAATGTCACCTTCATTATCAGATATTCTAACGTGACGGTCAGTTGTTAAATGATATGCTGAAGTCAAAGGCAAGTAACTGGGAAGTCCAAAAGAAAACTTCTTGAGACCAATGTTAGAGGGCTTGATGAGGATTTATGTCTCTGGGCCAATTTTTATTTAATTGACATTAAAAACTCAACTGCCAGTTTTGGGTAGGTTAGAGCACTTAATTTGAAAAAAAAAAAAGATGTAGCAATGGTATTGAAATAAAATAATTCCTGCAAAATGTGTTTTCATGTTTTCAACGCTGTTTGGTGAATATGGATTTGTCTATAATCTTTCTCTTAAATGAGTAAAAATCATCAACAATCCTCAGGGTGATCTAACCTTGAAGTTTTGCTGTTCATGCTCCTATTTCAAACATGACACAAAACAGTAACTGAACAACATGAAAGCATGCCAGTGCTAACACATCTTCAGGTACTGCCCCCTGATAATGCATATACTGTATAAGCTTATATGTACATATTGTTGCAACCAATTAAAAGGACAGGTTAAGGCATGATGCATAGTCAATCAGCATACTGTTGTCCGAGACACTGAAGTTGGTTTGCACCTGGTGCATTTTAAATGGTTGCAACTGTAAATGAAAACAGATCATGAGAAAACTCTTCAACTGTGCCAAAGCTTGTACCGAGTCTTACGCCTCTCGTGCCAAGCAAGAAAGGTTATTACTTATGTATTGTGTTCCTTGTGTCAAATGAAGATGTTTTATTTTATTTCATGTGATCAACCGATCAGTTTAATTTATTAATATGTGTAATTTTATGTGAACATGCCAACACTGTGCCCTTTCGTTGTCACCTTAGCTCTCCCTCTCTCATTTCTCCAAATAGATCGGCTACAGTAGGCTACAAGACGATTACATGAAAATGTCTGTTTCTGTTTTTTTTTTCTCTCTGCTCAGGGACATCAGGTTGTGATTACTGTCACAGAATGGGTTTGTGACACAGAGAGAGCTTGTTAAAATGATAGTAGGAGATGTTTTTGATGATTGTGGTGTTTGGTTAAATTATAGAAAATGTGTAGCCTAAAATGTGTTGTGTTTTGTAAAAGAGAAGTGAACCTTTTTCCATAATAAAAACATGATTTTTGCTCTCAGCTGAGTGATGTCCCCCAGGACGCCTTTGCCGCTCAACAACGTAAATTATTTGAAATTTCCAAATAGATTATTCTGAGTCTTTGAAATGTCGAGATGTTGAATAATTTAAGAACTCATTTCTCTCCAATCCCCTTACCTATTCTTGGTTTCCATGGAGACCTTTTTGACAGAGGGAGATGGAACAGAAAAGAATCGTGCCACAGACTCTCTTTCTCTCTCTCTTTCTCTCCCTCTCTTTAACTCACACACACACACACACACACACACACACACACAAACACATACATGCACACACAGACACACACATGCCCAAAAGACAGTTTTCTGAGAGAAACTACTAATTAGACTTGGTCTTTTCACTCAACTCATCAACATGTTAATATCAACCGATGTAGCTGACATCAAAAAGAGGCTCTAATCACATGCCTGGCTTTGAGCTCACCAAGCTGTAAATATTTAACAAGGTACAAAACTTAACGCACTCATTTACTTACAACTACTCACAGCCAGAGTTTTAAGCATTTTAAAGCATGCAATGAAGCTTAATGTTCATCTATGAGGAAATAACACAACACATGCAGTTTGGTTATGTAATAGCAATAATAAGAATCAAACATGCATTTGTTATGTGTAGAAAACAGCTTTTTGTAACACTATCTGCTACTTATCAGTGAATCTGCCCATCTTACCCATAAAATAGTTTACTGAGAGGATAGCATGGGTCTTATTTATGGTCTTAGTAAACAATTACATCTACAGTAACTCAACTCAAGACTAATGAACCAATAAATACTATGCAGTCATATAAACAATGTACACTAGACTGTACGATATTGAGCAAGAAAAAATAATTGGGATATGACTTGCTCTACATGTGGACAGATTATTCTGTACAGCCTATTTCAGTCCTTAAATATGTTCACAAAATATGTATGTCAGGTGGAGTAAGGGGTTATAAGACTTTCTCAGCTTGAATAAAATCAAAGATTTTGTCTGATGTACAACCTATGATGATAAATTGCGTCCTCTTTTAGAAATTTCTATACATATATTTCTGTACACTCAAACACCCTTGAAAAATCACACACAGAGATGCAAACACTCTAAATCATGTTGTTCCACTGTAGACTGCCAACATTTGAAAAATTCTTGAAATATTGATATATTGATATTGATTGATAGCACAAAATAAAAGAAATTGTGGTACTGTACTTTTGAAAAATAAAAGAACTGAACAGTCGTTAGTTGATGAAATGACAATACCTTTACAGACTGGATCGTCTATATTTTAGAAATGTTTAATGATGAACTTCAGGTAATGATTATTTTTTTCCCCCAAAAATGGATATATAACATTTCAGAAATGAACTCTTCAACTACAGTTTTTGGCCAAACGAGTCAAGTCCTCCAATCCTGGATCTTCCTCACACATTCCTCTATCCATAGTGATAAAGCTCATTAGAATTGCATATGAAGGTGGTGTCCCATGACCCCTGCGGAGAGGGTAAACAGAGAGGTCCTCTTTTTTGCAAGTCTAGCCCCATCTGAATGTGCCTCTGTGCTTCCCAGGTCACGCTAGCTTGACACCCAATGAGGAAGCACTTTGATGCCCCTCTTCTTCCTGCCTGTGTGGTTGACCACACCACCGGGAGTGGGGCCAAGGAGCAGATATGCAGAATCCGCTGTTCCAGCAACCAGTGCAATCCAATCCAATCCAATCCAGCGCAGGGAAAACTTCGGAAAAATTATTAATGTGACCATGTTTGGATTTCAATTTAGCCTTTTCACATCCACTCACGCTAAAATGAAAAATACAAGTAATCTGTTTTAGGAGCTTGCAAGTAGGCCACCTTGCCTCATTACAGCTGAGTAATATTTTCCTCCTGTACTTGAGTAGAGACAGTCCTTGTTACCCAGCTGCCAATTACCCATAAGCTGCCTTTGTCACTCAAAAGATGAAAGTTACTCGCACATGATGGCTCCATCTGTGTTTGGGTGTTCCATATCCGGCAGACATGACTTCTGACGGCAGGAGCAACACCTGCGACGCCTGGGCTTAAAGGGAGAGGTAAACTAGGGAAGGAAGTGAGACAGGCCCGTGACAGATGAAAGACTTCCTCCCTACCACGCCTGCTAGGTAAGCATGTGGGATGGGGGAAGCATAGAATGGCTACTCAAAGAACACAAAGTTACTTTAAGCTTTGGTATTTCAGCCAACTGAAGTTCAGGGACATGCTAGATATGGTCTAACTGAACAGGAAAATGGCAACGTGTGCACATACAAATATCTCCTGAACAATACCTGTTCACACACTGTCAAGGTCGATCTTAGGCCTGCAAACTCTCAGGTATGGATACTCCTGACTACTCTCACTCTACTTTGACTTCCAGCAAGTCAGACACCTATCCCATATAAGGTGCTGCTGGAGTAGAACACATGCAAACAAGTGTCCCGTCCAACAATTCAGTCGATCAATCACCCCATTAATCAACCCATCAAGTATAAAAACAGAAAATAGAAAAAAGACTATCAGTAACATAATGGGCAGTTAATATGGTGACCAACATGCCATTGAAGTGCAGCAAGTGGGAAGGGCAAAGAAAGGCATAAACCAAACATCTTCATCAATTTCTATTTATATGATCTAAAACAGGAATACTCTGTTAGACTGAGATGAAAAGTCAAACCAGTTAAATAGTCCAAATAACTTGTAGCCTGTAGTGCTGCCAAGCTGCAGAAATGAATATTGATAAACCCCTCCATTATGCAAAGGCTATAACAACCTTACCATCACATGTAGTAAAAACCAGTGGCTTGACTCATAGGAAAGGCTGGAAAAAAACTTTTCCAGTATTGCAACAATAGTGTCTTGTCCCCTGTCATTTTTGCTACTGACTGATTAAATCCACTTGTCTTAAACCACTAAAATGCTAAGTGAATGTTACTGGGTGCTAATGTTAGCCTTTGTTTTGCTTTTTCACAACTATGTGGTCTAATGCCTGGACTGTTATTGTGTTAAATAAGTGATGAATTGGAGGTGAAGGATAGTGGGCTTCTTAACATTACTGGCAAAGGTGAGAACCAATTCCCTTCCCCTCAATTCCATGTTGTAACTCCACTCCGTTTATATCTGGCCGACAACCAGTTGTTGGTTAACTGATGGATGGTGCTAAGAGGATACAAGACCACAGCTGACTGCTGGCTGTTTGAAAATATTTTGAGCAGTTGCTGATTGAAACTAAAGGATTAAGTGTGTTTCCTACAGAAATAATGGTGAAGAAATGTGCCATTTCTAAGTGCTCAAATAATGCTGACCTGCCACTCCTGTGCTGAAACATCTACTGTGTCAGCAGCGACCTCTGCTGACATTTTCCCTCAAGTACAGCTGGCAAAATTGACTCCTTTGCAGGAAAAAAAAACAGTTCTAGGAAAATATTTCTCTTTTACGTTACTTCATTTGAAACAAAGTTAACATGTTGAGTGTGCTTTCAGTAGGAGGTGAATAAACCCTTATGAAAAAGAATGAGATTGTAATCCTACAATATATTTTAGTAGAATATTATTAAAAAAAAACACACATGACGAGGCCATAATAACCCATTATTAGTCCCTACAGGAATATTATAGAAACATTTTTTGTCATTTCTGGTTAAGGAAGCCCCTTCTGACAGGTGTGACACTGTATTCAGTTAGATGCATCATATTGTCAGGGGGCCAAGAATTGCTAGCAACGCCTCTGCACACAAGCCCAGAAGGCCCCAGGTCTAGTTTAGAAGGCTTATAACCCCAGTCCCAAAACATTATGAAAAGCTGGATATTATAAGATCACATTAATAAATACCACATGAATAAACACCGGTGACCTTTTGGTTTGGTTCTGCCAGGCAATTTATTTATAGAGCTCTTCTGTTTTGAGATCAAAGAAGATCATGAGGTGGTCATACAAAACTTATTGTTGTAAACAAATGTGAAAAAAGTCAAACTGTTATCATGAATTTACCTATATTTAATCTCAAGAATGACCTGGATAACTGGTAGGCTACTAGCCAGTGACCAAAGCAGAGTTGTAAACACTCTAGTACCATTTTAAATAATCTAAAAATAAATAAATGTAGCTTTCATGGTATCCACAAATTATTGATCCATCGTTTCAATGTTTTTCTTGGAAAGACTGTGTTCTAAGCCTCTTTTCCAGTCATTGTGGTGGTCAATGACTTGATGATGTATCCATGTGTATCCACAGTGTGCAAACACACACACACACACCTCAACATCATTACATTTAGTCTAATAAATGTCAGTGTTGTTCTGCTCAACATAGAGAAGTTTAGACATTTGTTTAACTCACCATAGTTGACGTTTCTGTTTTAAACTGTCAAGTGATTTGAATTAAAGATACAATAAGATGTAATGTAAATGTAAACAAACCTTTTGAAGCCTGAAAATATGTGAACTCGTGCTTAGCAGTAACATATTTTTCAGTCTCTGTAACTAAAGCTCTGACAATAAATTTCAAATGAAAAGAAGGTTTTCTTACTGATTACTAGAAGTAATCAGCTAAATAATTTAAATAATTAACCATACTGCAATTATGGACTGGGGCTTTTGCCATAGAAAAAAGAACAAAATAATGAGAGAAAGTGATGTCAATTGTTGCTTTCAACTTTGTATTAAAATTAAAAAGTTTTATATTTTGTGTAACTGGAAAACAGCAGTAGAGGAAAAATAACCTTTCAAGACTTGAAATCCAAAGTGCTTCTCTGTTGGCAACCTTCAGCTCTCCATGGTTTCTTTTCAAACATTTGCATCCAGACAGTCTGATGTAAGCATGTTGCACTTGCTCCAAATCTTCTCTTGAGTTCAGCAGTACTGAATCAAATACTCTGGATATATTTGATTTGGATCAAAAATGACAAAGATTCTGGGATCTTTGATGTCATCCACACAGCTGTCGTGGTTGTTTGTTGAACTTGCATGATCGGGTTTTTGGAAATCCATGTGTCCCTCCTTTGAGTTTCCAATCATCACCCGGGCTAAAAATATTATTTTACTTCGTTGGCCTTGTACAGCTTGTGATGCCCCGCCATACAGTGGCAATGGATCAGTGCTCCATTGACTGTAATTGTCTGCATATGAAGCATGTCTTGCAAAGTATGTCCCTAAGTGAGAAAAAAATAGATTAACTACAGGAACTCTGGTGCACAAATGGACATATTACACTACTAAATATGTGCTGTTATCTTGTTGCTGTATCATTCTCACTCACCTTTTCCAAACAAATGGCCATTAATGCCAGCTAATCTGAAGTCAAAGTTATATGTGCAAATATTGTGCACATTGCTGATTTGGGTTCCATGAAATATTCTTCTCTCGTTGATTTCTTTGACACCTTGAATCCTCATCAGCTGTTTCTTCTTCCTTTATAACACAAAGAGAGTGAAGAGAAAGGCCATTTTGAATGCCAGCAGAGGGAGCAGGTGCAGTAGAATAAACAGCACAGCTCATGGAAAGCCACCTACCTGCAATACAGTTCCCACAGGTCTAAGTTCTGTATCCTGCTGATTGATACGATGGTTCTGTCCAACAAGCCATCCTTCTTCATGAAATCTGCCACAGTCTGATACTCAGGGGTGACTTCATTCAGACAGATTAACTGTAAAATAATAATAATAAAAATAATGTAATCACTCTGCACCCAACCAAGCCATATTTGACCTAATAATGCAGTCTTTGAATTCCAGTGGGATATATTTTGCCTTAATACTTTAACTTGCCCAGTTGCTGTTTTAATCTGTAGAGACACTATTTGCCTGAGGTTTATTTGTTCTGAAATGTAAAAGATGCTAAAAATAAATGCATAGAAACAACAACTGAAAATTGATACAGAATGGATATTTGCTTTACTAAATAGTTCAATTTTCTGTCAATCACCTGATATGGCAGTTTGGGATCAACCATTTCCCAGAAAACAGAACTGCAGGAACACCTAGAAGGAGAGGAGTGGTTAGTGTCTGTTGGGCTGACAGTAACTTTCACTTTCATTTTGCCAGAAACCGAGATTATACATGAACGTTGCATAATATTGATTCATCCACTCTTTATTGCTTTAAGTTTATTGTAATTATCATCATCATCATCATCATCATACTATAAAGCAAGGAATCTCTGTCTGTCTGTCTGTCTGTTCTTCGCATATCTCGAGAACCGTTCGTCCGATCTATTTCACACTTGGCGGGTGTATTGCTGGGGACCCAAGGATGTGCAGTGTCGGATTTGGTGCAATTTGGACACGCGACACGTTCAATATTAATAAACTTTGAATAAACAAGCGAACAGCGCTCCGTGCAGCAGCGGGGCGAACGGGCACTGCACTAGTTTATTGAATCCCTTGTTTCACCTTATCTGAACGTGGCAGGATCGTTGGATTCTCCTTTGCTGTCCTGTGGTACGGTCAGTCTGTAACATTGCTGAATAGAGAGAAATGAATCATGTCACCCACACAAGCTCATTATAAATCAAATGAAGACTTTATGTGAACAAGAAAAATTACTCAAATACCTGAGAAATCGATCTTGCTGCCACCAGTGGATGAAAATGTCTGTAAAACCCCTTTTGAGTCTTTTAGGTAACACCTTTCTATATCATCTGTGCTGAGGGAGATATCTGGGTCTTCCTGCCATTCAAACAACATTGATCAGGAAACAATTCTTAGTTCACAAACTAACAGACATATTATGACTGATCTGTATAGTGATGTAGGGTTGGGGTACCTCAAACCTGTGCCACCTTCCACAGTCTGCCAGATAGTACCAGCACCATGGTGTGTCTGATGTGTCCATGTATTCCACATCCTGACTGCCCTCTTCCCGATTATTCCACATCGTCTAGACAGACACACATATAAAATGGATCATACTACAACAGAAAAAGTATTTTAAGTTAATAATTTTAAGGTTTTAAAGCTGACCTACCTCACCCAGACTCGCTCAGGTAGCTTGGAGTAGTGTGGTGCGCCTGACTAACATGAATGAAACTTGATTCATAGCCACACCCCCCTTTCCTCAGGTAGGATGGTTTTCCTCACTTAGAGGCAGGACTGGTACAGTATGTGATGCTGTTACCAGCACAAGATCATTTTGTCATCTAAATCCTTGTACAATGTCATTAGTCCCTCCCCAGAAGCGCATTGCATTCATCAAAGAAAATCGGAGATGGTTTCTGGTAATTATGACTTCCGTATCTCATAATTAGCCTACGAGATCTTTATCTCGCAGGTGCGTTTTGTGCTTTCAAAGGTGATATTGAATCTATTGATGTCAGAATATGACATCAGTTCAACTCACAAATCACTTAGGTATTTGAAAGGTTATTCACTGATATACATTGATAGTGTTATCTGATGAGTTTTGTAGCAATGATGTTTCAGGTGCCCGTTGTAATTATTTCCTGGGTCTTTACTGGGGTGGTTATGTATTAGGGTTTTTGTCAGAATTTTGCACTTTCAATACAAATCATTGTAACTGTAAAGAATCTGTCTGGTCTCATTATTTACCCTCTCTGCTCCCAGTAGACGAACCCAGTTTCCCATTCTACTGAGTGTAGTAATCCACCGTAACTCAGTAGTATACTGTATACCAGCCTTGCCACAGTGACTTTAGTTTACTCCAATAGCCTGCACAGTCCCCAGATCTCAACCCATGAGCACCTTTGGGATGAGGTGCAGTGGGATGTTCACAACAAGAGAGTGCTGCTGAAAAATCACCATCGAGTCAGCATGGACCGAGATCGCTGTGGAACGTTTCCAGCACCTTGTTGAATACATGCCTCAAATTTCAGGCTGTTCTGGAGGCAAAATGGGGTCCTAACCCTGTACCAGCTAGGTGTGCCTAAGTAATTGGATACTGAGTGTATGTCACAGTGATGCCCGTATACACACATACATGTCATTATTGTACTCACTTGATAGGGCTCATCTGTATTGATTCTCTCCCAGTGACAGGGAACAGGCAAGGCCAAATTATCACATATAAACCTGAGAGAATGAAAAGGAGAGAGAGAAGGAAAGGGGTCACTGATTAAATTGTTCCAGCAATGTCAGGCTGTAATGAATCCCACTGTGTTTAGGTGCATTATATAAATACAGCATGTGCTATTTGGCAAATGTGTACATAAAATAAATAACTTTGTCATAAGATATCCTAAGTATTTGTGCCTGGAGGAGAAATACTCCTCTCTTGCCCCTCTCCCCAGGGAGATCAGCTGGAATCACCTTGGATCTGGCAGCTAATATCTCTTCTCCTTTAGAGGAATGGATGAAGTGAAGACAAAAGTCCTCTGCATGTTTACTCCAACCACTTTTGTTACTGGCAAATATTATACACAGTTGCTCAAGCTTACCTGAAGCCAGTTGCAGAGTGGAGGGAGCGTTTGATTGGTCGCTACTTCCCCGTTGTTACATTTATCTTATCCAGTCATTGTGGTGGTCAATGACTTGATGATGTATTCATGTGTATCCACAGTGTGCACACACACACAGACACACACACTTCAACATCATTATATTTAATCTAATAAATGTCAGTAGTGTTCTGCTCAACAGAGAAGTTTAGACATTTGTTTAACTCACCATAGTTGACGTTTCTGTTTTAAACTGTCAAGTGATATGAATTAAAGATACAATAAGATGTAATGTAAATGTAAACAAACCCTTTGAAGCCTAAAAATATGTGAACTCGTGCTTAGCAGTAACATATTTTTCAGTCTCTGTAGCTAAAGCTCTGACAATAAATTTCAAATGAAAAGAAGATTTTCTTTACTAGAAGTAATCGGCTAAATAATTTCAATAATTAACCATACTCCAATTATGGACTGGGGCTTTTGTCATAGAAAAAAAGAAGAACATAATACAACAATACAACAAATAACGAGAGAAAGTGATATTAATTGTTGCTTTCAACTTTGTATTAAAATTAAAAAGTTTTATGTTTTGTGTAACTGGAAAATAGCAGTAGAGGAAAAATAACCTTTCAAGACTTGAAAAAAAAGTGCTTCTCTGTTGGCAACCTTCAGCTCTCCATGGTTTCTTCATAGTTGTCAATACAAAATCCATTGAGAAACATGCTGAAATAATCCAAACATTTACATCCAGACAGTCTGATGTAAGCATGTTGCACTTGCTCGAAAGAGTTCAGCAGTACTGAATCAAATACTCTGGATATATTTGATTTGGATCAAAAATGACAAAGATTTTGGGATCACTGATGTTATCCACACAGCTGTCGTGGTTGTTTGTTGAAGTTTCATGATCGGGTTTTTGGAATTCCTTGTGTCCCTTCTTTGAGTTTCCAATCATCACCCGGGCTAAAAACATTATTTTACTTCGTTGGCCTTGTACAGCTTGTGATGCCCCGCCATACAGTGGCAATGGATCAGTGCTCCATTGACTGTACTTGTCTGCATATGAAGCATGTCTTGCAAAGTATGTCCCTATGTGAGAAAAAAATAGATTAACTACAGGAACTCTGGTGCACAAATGGACATATTACACTACTAAATATGTTGTACTGTTGTCTTGTTGCTGTATCATTCTCACTCACCTTTTCCAAACACATGGCCATTTGTGCTAGGTAATCTGAAGTCAAAGTTATATGTGCAAATATTGTGCACATTGCTGATTTGGGTTCCATGAAATATTCTTCTCTCGTTGATTTCTTTGACACCTTGAATCCTCATCAGCTGTTTCTTCTTCCTTTATGACACAAAGAGAGTGAAGAGAAAGGCCATTTTGAATGCCAGCATTGGGAGCAGGTGCAGTAGAATAAACAGCACAGCTCATGGAAAGCCACCTACCTGCAATACAGTTCCCACAGGTCTAAGTTCTGTATCCTGCTGATTGATACGATGGTTCTGTCCAACAAGCCATCCTTCTTCATGAAATCTGCCACAGTCTGATACTCAGGGGTGACTTCATTCAGACAGATTAACTGTAAAATAATAATAATAATAATAACGTAATGACTGATTGACTGAGCCATATTTGACCTAATAATGCAGTCTTTGAATTCCAATGGGATATATTTTGCCTTAATACTTTAACTTGCCCAGTTGCTGTTTTAATCTGTAGAGACACTATTTGCCTGAGGTTTTTTTTTTTTTTCTGAAATGTAAAAAATGCTAAAAAAATAAAATAAATGCATAGAAACAACATCTGAAACTGATACAGAATGGATATTTGCTTTACTAAATAGTTCAATTTTCTGTCAGTCACCTGATATGGCAGTTTGGGATCAAACATTTCCCAGAAAACAGGGACAGAACTAAAACAGGAACACCTAGAACGGAGAGGAGTGGTTAGTGTCTGTTGGGCTGACAGTAACTTTCACTTTCATTTTGCCAGAAACTGAGACTATACATGGACGTTGCATAATATTGATTCATCCACTCTTTATTGCTTTAAGTTTATTGTAATTATTTATTGAATCCCTTGTTTCACCTTATCTGAACGTGGCAGGATCGTTGGATTCTCCTTTGCCGTCCTGTGGTACGGTCAGTCTGTAACATTGCTGAATAGAGAGAAATTAATCATGTCACCTACACAAGCTCATTATAAATCAAATGAAGACTTTATGTGAACAAGAAAAATTACTCAAATACCTGAGAAATCGATATTGCTGCCACCAGTGGATGAAAATGTCTGTAAAACCCCTTTTGAGTCTTTTAGGTAACACCTTTCTATATCATATGTGCTGAGGGAGATATCTGGGTCATCCTGCAATTCAAACAACATTGATCAGGAAACAATTCTTAGTTCACAAACTAACAGACAGATTATGACTGATCTGTATAGTGATGTAGGGTTGGGGTACCTCAAACCTGTGCCACCTTCCACAGTCTGCCAGATAGTACCAGCACCATGGTGTGTCTGATGTGTCCATGTATTCCACATGCTGACTGCCCTCTGCCCGATTATTCCACATCGTCTAGACAGATACACACATAAAATGGATCATATTACAACAGAAAAAGTCTTTTAAGTTAATAATTTTATATTCTACACTTTCCAATGTTTTATTTTATGTCTTCAGGTCCATTAAAAGCTGTTTGTGTGGTGTCATGTACCAAAAACGCTCTCAATCCATTTTTACATGTTCATTTTCCAGCATCTCTCCGAGCCTTACCAAGCCTGACCTTACCTGTTGCTGTGTCTTTACGGCTCATTAATATTAACGACCCCTCTGTTCTGATTGGCTAACCGTTTCAAGAGTGAAACGTACACCACAGCCCGGCGGACAGATAGGGAAAATTCGCCGGTAAATACACAATGACAACCGCTTTGGAAAAAAAAAAAATGCTTTGTAAAAAAATGATGATGAGCTTACCATTGTGATGCCACAAAGTAGAGGCTCGGTTTTCTAATATGGATTGTGTGGATTTAGTTGGCTATCGTGCGTTTTGATACTTCCACGATGTTAATCAGAGGCAAGGGAAATCCCGTTTTACACGATATGGGACCTTTAGCTGACCCACCTCATACCCGGACTCACTCAGCAGGTCGCTTGGAGCTATTAGGGCTGAGTGTGGTGCGCCTGACTATCATGAATTAAACTTTATTCATAGCCACACCCCCCTTCCTCAGACAGGACGGATTTCCTCACTCAGAGGCAAGACTGGGACAGTATGTGACACTGTTACAGCACAAGATCATTTTGTCATCTAAATCCTTGTGCGATGTCATCAGTCTTCTCCCCTGACAGTAGTTTTACAATAAAACAAATACTTGAATGTGCTTTAATGAAAAGCTTTATTAGTAATACAATGTGCAAAATACAGACACACACATACCCGCACACACCTGCACACATACTCACTCACCCCCACACATACGTCTGTGGTGTATGATCCAAGACACATGGTTGCTGCCGTTTCACTCATATGATGTACATGATTTGCTGGAGCTCCACTCTTGTACTGTAGCACCCTCTTGTGGCAAATTTAATACTCTGCATTGTAGTATTTGTTTTTTGTTTTTTTCCACAAATGTAAAACATGAAAGGGTAAGACATTATGCAAAGAGCAAGGGTGTAGAAAGCAAACAATGAATTCAACAACGATACATAACAAAGCATCATTACAGCATGGTTAATTTACAGTACTATACATGTGCTGGCCACACTAATTTTTGGATAAATTTACACCAGGGGAAAAGTTAAACCGGCTTTTTCCTTATCAGCAGATCAAAGTTAAGAGTAAACACAGATGTGAACAGGTGGCAACATTAGACTCAGATCATTAAATTCCAATGTGATGTTAAATTTGATCTTACTTTGGTTTTATGCCCAACTGGAAATCTGATATGAACTTTGTTCCTGGTGTAAACTCATACAAAATTCAACCACAGTCCATGTCAATTATTTTTCCGATTTCAATCAATGTTCATAAAGCACATACAGAGCAGTATTGCCCAAGGACCATGGACACACAACAAAGTGAACATGACATTACGACTTTATGTCATTGTGACACAATTACAGACCCTTTCATGGAAAGGAAAGAAAAATTGTGCATTGATGCATGGTTAAAAAAAAGAGCAGAGGTAGAGGCTGTTTTGCTTGAATTAAAAACGTGCTTCCCATGCATACATAATATGTTTTACTACGTACACACAGATGTTTGAGTGTATCTAACAGTGACAGACCACGGTGCCACATGGGTAAGCAGGAAAAAGCAGTGGTTTTTGTCATTTGGGACAATGTCTACATGACTTGGACACTCATGGGATTAAGGTTTGCTACCCAGCCCATTTAAGCAGACTGCTACAGCTAGACCTACTGCATACATTACTGTAGATGTTCTTAAGGAGTATACTTAAGGAAACCTACAACCGAGCTTGTGCCTGATGCTGTGGATGTGAAGGAAGTGCTGTGGTGTTAAGGTTGTGCCGATGCCAGGACATCGCCTGTAAGCTACAGGCTGCAAATGTGCCACTCCTATTTTAAACAACTGTGCACATATACTCAACAAGCAAGAATGGGTACTGCATGAAATACAAAATTGCCACAAAGACTGATAAAAGAGAAAATGTATCCTCAGATTACCAGAGTGGTTCAGTATTTGCATCTTTTTTATATCACAGAAACATCCCAAGCAGTGTGTGAGTAATAGGGCCCTTCTGTGCACGACCAACATCTTAGAATATACAGTATATAAAACTATACACAAACACTATTGTCTTCTTGCTTTTCCAGTATTCCCTAAAGGCACTTTAGATGACCCATGCCCCAGTCAGGCAGTGGATCTAACTGAAAGAAATAACCAAGGTCCCTTTAACTGCTTCTCTTGCCATGTTATCCAGTCATCTGATTTCCGTCTCCTAAATCCTTGTTTGAGATCCAGCCTCTATAGTTCATATGTTTTGAAGGAAAAAAAAAAGTTCATAAACTCTTCTTAGGCATCAGTAGAACTCAATCAGATACTCCGGGTAAATCTGGTTGCTGTCAAAGATGACATAAATCTTTGGATTGGCCATATCGTCCACGCAACTGTCATAAAAGTTGGTGAAGCTGGCGTCCTTGGAGGGCGGTCTGCAGTACATAGGATGACCGACGGTGTATTCCCCAACCAGCACTCTGGCCAGGAACATGGTCTTATAGGGAGGCTCGCTGGCAAATATTGGCGGGGCGAGCCCGTGTCTCTGCAAGGCGGTGTTGTGCTTCCCCGTGGTAAGACAGAATTTACTGGAGTATTTGGCATCCCTGGCAAAATAGCTCCCTGGAGGAGAGAAGTGCGAGGGAAATGTTGAAATCTAAACAAAAAAAACGTGGGTTAATCGCTACATGATGTTACATCACAAGACGCAGGGATCTACCTTTGCCGTAGACATCGCCGTGGCTTCCGGTCAGCCGCCAGTCAAAGTTATATGTGCATATAGCTTGTACGTTGCTGTGGCCTGTGCCGTGAAACAACATGCGCTCCTCAATCTCCAGTGTGCGCTTGACTTTTCGCAACTGTGTTTTTTTCCTTTGGGGGTGGGGGGGAACCAAGGAATGACAACACAGGAATGAGTATTGATCAGTCCCTTCCTACTGTATGAGTTCATGCTCAAGCCATCACAAAGGGCTATGTACAAAGGAGATGTACTCAAAACTGACTTTCAGAGACAAAGACACACTGACTGTGATTTCAGATGTTAGAGCAAAATCAATTAATGGTTTTGGGAAAGGTGAGTGAGTGAATGTTCTCACCTTATTTATTTACTTTAACAGTGGAAAAGCTTTGTCTACAGCGGAAGCCTAGTAAAAATAGTGCCATTGCTTGCAGTTTTCCAAGAAAGCTTTGTTGTAATTCTACCCACTGTGAATACATTTTTGCACTAGATAAAATTGAAATCATAAAATCAACCCAAATCATAATCACCAAGTTCAACTCAGCAGAATCCTCTGCCCACACAAAACATGACAGTTTATTTTTTACTTCTCTACGGACTTTGTACAATCCACTCACAAACATACAGACAATGTTAACAACACTCTACCTGCAGAAGAACTCCCATAAGTCCAGGTTCTGAATCCTCTGGATGGATTTGATTGGATGTCCCATCGTCCTTTCATACAGTCTGGCTACTTCTTTAAACTCGTAGGTGTCTCTGCCAAGCTGGATGAGCTGAAAGAACGCATGGGAACGGTCAGAATCAAAGTAATGGCAAGCAAGTAAAAAAAAGTAAATAAAAAAGAAAGTAAATAAAATGCAAAAGCCATGTTACCATCAGAGAAACATGCTTTCGGTCAAGCACAAACACAGCAGACTGTTACACTGAATGTCAAAGACATGTCGGAAAATGAAAAGAAATAATGGAAGACCAGTAAAACCTTAAAAAACTACTATACAGTATACACTCAGTATCCACTTCATTAGGTACACATCCCTGTAGATAGAGGAACAAAAAGATGAAGCTACAGTGGACACTGATCACCAAAACTGGACAATTGAAGAGCATCATCATCCAGCAGGATAACGCACCATCGTCTCCAGATGGTTTCAGCATAATGAGTTTACATGCAATCTCTGAATTACTATAATATCACAATTCACATACACTGAACAAAAATATAAACGCAACACTTTTGGTTTTGCTCCCATTTTTCATGAGTTGAAATAAAAGATCTAAGACTTTTTCTATGCACACAAAAGGCTTATTTCTCTCAAATTTTGTTCACAAATTTGTTTAAATCCGTGTTAGTGAGCACTTCTCCTTTGCCAAGATAATCCATCCACCTGACAGGTGTGGCACATCAAGATGCTGATTAAACAGCATGATTATTGCACAGGTGTGCCTTGGGCTGGTCACAATAAAAGGCCACTCTAAAATGTGCAGTTTTATCTTGAATTGAATCTTGACATTTATTAGGCACTGAACTATGGATCTCACATGACTAGGGCTACAGATATGCATTTTTTGAAAACCAGTCAGTATCTGGTGTGACCACCATTTGCCTCATGCAATGCGACACATCTCCTTCGCATAGAGTTGATCAGGTTGTTGATTGTGGCCTGTGGAGTGTTGGTCCACTCCTCTTCAATGGCTGTGCAAAGTTGCTGGATATTGGCAGGAATCGGAACACGCTGTCGTACACGCCGATCCAGAGCATCCCAAGTGGCCTTTTATTGTGACCAGCCCAAGGCACCTGTGCAATAATCATGCTGTTTAATCAGCATCTTGATATGCCACACCCGTCAGGTGGATGGATTATCTTGGCAAAGGAGAAGTGCTCACTAACACGGATTTAAACAAATTTGTGAACAAAATTTGAGAGAAATAAGCCTTTTGTGTGCATAGAAAAAGTCTTAGATCTTTTATTTCAACTCATGAAAAATGGGAGCAAAAACAAAAGTGTTGCATTTATATTTTTGTTCTGTATACGATATACAAAGCCCATTGAACATTTCAGCCTATCCCTGCCCAGGAACAGAAAGATTGACACCTGTTGTCTCAGCCAATCATGTATCAAATAGTCCAAGAGCAGATTCTCCCCTAACTTTCAAGCTGACTGTGCTGAGCCAAGAAGAACGCGGGAGGTCATGTTGTTACTTGTGGAATATCAAACAACCTTATCTATTAGCTGTAACTAAATATTATTTTGATAAAGCAACAAAGGCTTTTCTCTCACCTGTTGCTGCCGTGCAGCTTCAGAGATTTCTTTGAATTTGGTGACTTTAAAACTCCTGAACTCAAAACTTAAAGTCAGTACAATTATGCTAGGTCACTGGCTAAAATGCTAATATGCTAATATTACGTTTATACGGTAAGCTCAGACACCAATTGTAGCTTCAAGTGTTTGTAAAATTTAACCTTAAAGTAGTTGCCAAAACCAAACTGTTCATTTCAGTATATTCTGTACTAAAACGCACTTGTGTTTATACGTTGTTAAATGCTGTAGAGCTTTATTTGTGGGCATGGCTCATACACTGTTTCATGCCACATTCTTGGCTTTTGGTTGTAGTTGTCCTGCCATCTTGCCGGTACTAAGTTTTTCATTATGATTCTTTCTTTTCTTCAATTATGTATGTTTAATTTCATTGTAAACATTAATCATATGATAAATTGCAAAACAGGATTGTGTATTACAGTGGTAACACTGAATGACTGATTCAGATGCATTCACATGTTGATTTACTTTTTGGTTAGGTTTTCCATTTTGATGGATTTAGGATGGCGAGCTACCTGATTCACTGGATCTTTTCAGAACTGGATTTCATCTTCTGATTTCCTTGAACTGGACTTTAGAGTTGGGTTGCTAGTTGCTACAGTACACTTCTGTGTGGTAAGACAAAAACATTACACAATGCACATTCACTGCCCTTAATGGTGCAGCATGAACTCTTAATATTAGTTGGTAACATGAAACAATGTAAGCATTGAAGTCTATGCGTTTTGTGCTTTCAAAGGTGATATTGAATCTATTGACGTCAGAATATGACATCAGTTCAACTCACAAATCACTTAGGTATTTGAAAGGTTATTCATTGATTCACTGGTGAGTTTTGTATCGGTGATATTTAAAGTGTGCGTTGTTGTAATTCTTTACTGGGGTGGTTATGTATTAGGGTTTTTGTCAGAATTTTGCACTTTCAGTACAAATCATTGTAACTACAAAGAATCTGTCTGGTCTCATTATTTAGTATATTATTATATTTAGTATACTGTATACCAGCCATGCCTTGACTTTAGTTTACTCCAATAGCCTGCACAGTCCCCAGATCTCAACCCATGAGCACCTTTGGGATGAGGTGCAGTGGGATGTTCACAACAAGAGAGTGCTGCTGAAAAATCACCATCGAGTCAGCATGGACCGAGATCGCTGTGGAACGTTTCCAGCACCTTGTTGAATACATGCCTCAAATTTCAGGCTGTTCTGGAGGCAAAAGGGGGTCCTAACCCTGTACCAGCTAGGTGTGCCTAAGTAATTGGATACTGAGTGTATGTCACAGTGATGCCCATATACACACATACATGTCATTATTGTACTCACTTGATAGGGTTCATCTGTATTGATTCTCTCCCAGTGACAGGGAACAGGCAAGGCCAAATTATCACATATAAACCTGAGAGAATGAAAGCGAGAGAGAGAGAGAGAAGGAAAGGGGTCACTGATTAAATTGTTCCAGCAATGTCAGGCTGTAATGAATTCCACTGCGTTTAGGTGCATTATATAAATACAGCATGTGCTATTTGGCAAATGTGTACATAAAATAAATAACTTTGCCATAAGATATCCTAAGTATTTGTGCCTGGAGGAGAAATACTCCTCCCTTGCCCCTCTCCCCAGGAAGATCAAACAGCAGGGTCAGCTGCAGGGCAACACCCTTGGATCTGGCAGCTAATATCTCTTCTCCTTTATAGGAATGGATGAAGTGAAGACAAAAGTTCTCTGCATGTTTACTCCAACCACTTTTGTTACTGGCAAATATTATACACAGTTGCTCAAGCTTACCTGAAGCCAGTTGCAGAGTGGAGGGAGCGTTTGATTGGTCGCTGCTTCCCCGTCGTTACATTTATCTGCCGCATGACTGGCAAGGAATTAATCAAGATTAGGGCTTCAGGAACTTAAATATTCATGCACCATTTCTGAAACAGGATTAGCTCTGATTTAAAATAAATTATCTTTACCAGAAGTTTTACACTACTTTCCATTCAAGATTCTGTAGGCTGAATATTTTGTCTGGTGAAGTGGCTCCAATAATACTTTGATTATGCACTGCCAAGCAGAAAGGCGCTCTGTCATGGTACCTGAGAAGTCCAGCCTGTACGTATATTTGGCAGTGTAGAATTCCATGACACCGTGTTGGTTCCTGTTGTAACACTGTTCAATCTGAGCGCTGGTCACAGAACACGCCGCACTGGGATCAATCTGACAGAGAGGTTGGGGGAGATGAGCTAGTCAACTGCTAAACTTAGGAACAAATGTGATGGGGTGAATAGAAATGAATGAAGCAATGGGCACAGGAGTGAGAGGTGGGTGGAGGGATGGATAGATGGATAATTTGGTCTCCAGCCGTGCCGTGGAGGGCAGAGAGCACGCAGGTTTTCATTCCAACCAAACACTATGCCAGGTAATTTCGATGATTAGGTCCTCCTCTCTGGTTGAAGGTGTGCTAATCAGTGAAAACCACCTGGTGTAGTGTTTGGTTGGACTGAAAACCTGCATACTCTCGACCCTCCATGGCACATGATGAACTTGGAGACCCCTGATTTAGAGTATCGCAGAGGGAGGGACAAAGGTTGGGATCAGTTAGATCTAGGTAGGCTTGTTCTCTGTGAAGTCCTTTGAGACATGCTTTATGATGAAGATCTATATGAATAAACTTGACTTGATGGACGTGTCCAAGTAGGTAAAGTTATGCTGACATGTTACCTCAAACATATGCCACACTCCACACTCAGCCAAGTAGAACCAGCACCAGTTTGGCTCTGAGGTGTCCATCTCCTCAATCTCTGTGGACTCCTCCTCTGGTGATCTGATGGCTAACATAGCTAAATCTGAAATTAATAAGTGAAGACAAGCACACACTTAGGCAAACTGCAACTACAAAAAAGTCAAGGTATGGGCCAAGCTGCTGTTTATTCTACCGGTAAGACAACCTAACGTTAAGGAGATGCTTGCATGACATGGTCGTGAGGACATTTCACCCTGTAAAGTAAATTCAAATTCATACAGGAAATGGCTCGAGTCAAATTGCCAGCTATCGTTACCAGCTACCGCACCCGGTGCTTTTGAACTGTACGGATGTCTTACCAGTTTTTCCAGTCTAGCTCTGACTGGGTCACTTGTGGTCGTTGTGGGGGAAAAAACTCAGTCATGCATTATGAATAAAGCACCAGAAATCGCAGGCTCAGCGTGAGAATGAGTGACTACATAACAGTTCGTCTTGCTATGGATTGTTTACTTTTATTTCCTGGTTCGTCACGTACAGTACGTCACGGCATTTGTGTCATATGACTCGCCTCATTCCTCTCCGCGCGCCCCCACAGAGATAAAGAGTATCTCATGGGTTAAAATAGTATAAACCAAACACGATGACTGACATTGTGTTTTAGTTTACAACACAAGCAAATTAAACAATCAGGTTAGGCATGAATAAATATACGTACTGAAATAATGTGTTGCCGATAGTGTCCGCGTTACGGCTTCAATGAATAGCGACAGGAATGTATGGAGGGTTTACCCACTCAGTTTATCCACTTTTTTTATTTGCGGATAGAGCCCCCCATCTCTTTTTTAGGCTACAAAAAGTCATCATAAATAGGCTACATCATTCCGATATACAGTAGATTTGTAAATATATATATATACATTTTTTTTTAAGTGCATAAAAACTCTTCTGAAAATAGAAGTAATTCTTATTCATAATGGTCGCTGCCTTATGATGATCACCGACTGGATGTCAGCGTATCCCCACCTTTTAGTTTACCGCTCCATCACTGAATAGTACTTTATTTCTATAGACATGGAGACAAAAGGGGAGCTGTCCCTCTGCTGGTGAAGCCCCTCCTTAGAATAAGGCTTTTCTTCTAACTTCGCTCTCTGCAAGTCAGTCAAGGAATTTTATATCGCCGGGCGCCGCCGCAAAGTCAGCTCTGAAAACTCGTGGGTGAGTATGCATTCTCATTTGTTATTATGAGGCTATTAATAATACTGAGTGGGCATAAGAAACTCTTAATTGTCTCGTTGCTATGTTTTGCAGTTCTTTTCATTGTTTTTGCAATCCTCTTAAATAGCTTAAGCCTTTTTCGTTATAGATATATTCAGAGTTATAGGTTTGTAGTCAGTTGCATTTAGAAGATTGATTGTTTTGTCAGAATTTTTTTCTATTGGCGTCCGTGTTAACCAGCCCAGGAGACTTTAATGTAGTGCATTAACTAGGATGTTTATGAGAGCAGTTCAGTGAAGTGGATGTGTTGAGGAAAATGTTGGTCAGGTAGAAGGGGGGGGCACAGTATATGAAAAATGTGCATTATTAGGGCCCCTGGTCAATTAAAGTGTAATAACAGGGTTCCTATTTATCTAGGCTATATCAATATAAGGGTATGGAAGAGGGGTGGAGAGAACAAGACAGAAGTACACCATGTACTGCATTTGACACGTGTTCATGTGTACATACAACAGAGAGAGAGAGAGAGGCAATGACCGAGGAAACAGCCCCAGGAGCCCCTCTTGGAGACTCGGGGCCCCAGAAAGGGGTTCCTGAGGATGGGGTTCAGGCGAGGGGCAAGTGGGCCAACAAGATGGAGTTCCTGCTGTCCATGGCTGGAGAAATCATCGGCCTTGGAAACGTTTGGCGCTTCCCCTATCTGTGCTACAAGAATGGAGGAGGTGAGAGAGTGTTTGGAGAGAAGGTAGAGACGTATGTGGTGCGATGGCTAGTCATGAGCAGGTGGAAGGTGTTTGCTTTTCCAGTCTAGTCTGGAAGACATTATCACTGATCCATCACAACTGACTACCTTTATAAATAAGAACATTGTAGCGATAGACTGATGGGGGGGTGTGTGTGTGTGTGTGTCTACATGCATGTTCCCTGTGTGTGTTTATGTAAGCGAGAGAGACAGAAAACAGATCGAGAGAGGTCATGGGAGGTTGATCATGAGAATGAAGAGAGAGAGAGAGAGAGAGGGTGGAGAGAAAGAGAGGGGAGTGTATTGCCTCAGGGACTTCACTCACTCTTACAACGCTGTGGGTGGACTTATTTCAGGGTTTATGTCAGAGATTAGGGAACAACAAAAGTCATGCATGCATCCATCAAAAACAAAGGCTACCAGGCTTGCTACTGGCTGCAGATTCCTTTATAATCATCTCAATGGCTCTCTGTATCCACTTGATGAAAGATTCCCATTCAAAGTCGTTCATTCTTGTCGCTGTAGTCAGGAAACATTTCATAATATCCCATAAATTCCCTATTGATATTGCAGAAGCTTAATGCAATAAATCTTATCTCTGTGTAAGTTCTTGTCCCAAAAATAATCCATTCTTTAAAACCATTACTCAGCTTTTATTCAACCGTTTGCATCAGTGGTTCTTCAAGTGGGGTCCTTAAGGGAATAGGGAATAGTTTAATTTCACTATAATTTAATTAAGTAGAAATTACCGCAATTAAAGAATGTTATGACTGTTCTAATCATAGGTTTCACTTCTACTATCGTCTCCCCACGAACAGTGTAGACAGTTTAGTCTTCTCAAAACTCTTCCCATATGTGAGTCTGTGGGACTAAATGTTATCAAATGGGGATTGTGTTTTATAATGTGTGTTTATTTGGGGGGTTTGTGACAGTAAAAACGTTTGAGAAGCCCTTGCGTGAGACTTCTTTGTGGGTGTCTGTATTCGCAGGTGTCTTCTTCATCCCTTACTTCGTGTTCCTCTTCTTCTGTGGTATCCCTGTGTTCTTCCTGGAGACGGCGCTGGGCCAGTACACCAGTGAGGGAGGGGTCACCGCCTGGAGGAAGATATGTCCCATGTTCGAGGGTAAAAACGAGGCTTGGGCAGATTCTTGTAGCATGACACAAGGATTTGAAATGTATACATAAAAAAAAAAAAAAAACAGGCACATGATTGGAAAAAACATCATATGGTATTTGTTTGCACTCTGGTACGCTCTAAAGGCATCCAACATATGTTAACTGTTAAGTCTTATATTGTCATGGTTTCCATTCAGATCCTCAAACATGAAATGAGCACAGTGGCCTTGTCAGTTATTTTAGGTTAGTGCAGATATGTAACCTTTCTGAAGGGGTTATAAGAGCTAGTTTTTAAATTTGCTGCAATTTCACTTTGGCAAAACATTTTACTATTGGCAAAACAGTTTTACCACCTCCGTAGAAGTTCAGGAGCAGTCAACCTGCAACATTATCTGCCTTGGGAATCCGCAGGCTTTTTTCCCAGAGTCTCAATTTTATTGAAAACAGGCAAAATTGCTTCAGGACACATAATTAAATAATAGCCTCTGTGCCAACCATACTGTGTTTGTAAATGTGTTGCAAACATGAATTTTAGATTAGTTTAAAACAAAAGGGAGTGGTAGGGCCTCCAAAGTAGCCAATGTCGGTGGCTGACTGTTCATATAAACGTCAAACACTACAGATGTTTTACCAGAGTGCAAAAAATAAACATTTAACTGGAAAGAAAACATGCAGATCTCAGTGTTGGAGACAGGGAACCAAACCAGGACCGGAAATGTCCACTAATATAAAACCACTGTGTGAAAACTGTGTCCCGCAGGTGTGGGGATTGCGTCCCAGGTGATCGTGATCTATCTGAACATCTACTACATAGTGGTGTTGGCCTGGGCCATCTACTACCTGATCAACTCCTTCAAATACCCGCTGCCCTGGTCCACATGTGACAACTGGTGGAACACTGGTGAGGAGCGGGAGGGTGTGGGAAGAACTAACACAGATCAGACTGCGTTAAAATACATGCATGCACACGCCTGTGTATTATTAATCACCAGCGCTTAACACCAAATCTTGCTCTGCTTGTTTTGCTTCCGCTGCATTTGGATACACATGAAAGCGGCTGTCACTCCCTTTACTACTGAATCTAAAAAGATAAAGATTGTATAGACTTAAGGAATTCGCCTGCCTGTCGTTCCCCTTGTTAAATGTGGACAAATCATCCCTTGCCCCTGTATCTCTCTTTCCTCAATCTCTCAGACATGTGCCACAACCGCCTTAGCTATTTCGCCAACCCCCATATGTTTAACCTTGGGTCCAACTGGTCATTCCTCAACAACAGCACTATATCTGCCGACTACTCTGCCGACTACACTGACATGTAAGTTGCACTACGATTCCTTTTTATCCTGCTGTAGCTGCTAAAATGTTATTAAAGATAGGATTTATGACACACACTGATCCGCTCAGGTCTAATTAATTGACTGCTACAGTTATGTGATTGTGTGTATTTATATGTGACACATTGAAAGAATTATAAGAAATAAACGATGAGCCTTGTCCTCCATTGATGGAGCAGGTTTGGAACACACCCATACATAATGTGTTGATCAAGGAGGGAGAGGCTAACATCTCTTTTTGATTACCGCCTGCGGACAGCTGCAGGGTGAAAAGTACACCCGCTAAATCTAAATGACACATCAGGTCTAGCTCTTACACTGGTTGAAGGTACTTTTTATATTGGATACAAATCCGCCAATGGGTGGGGCAATTTCACTGGTTTCCAATTCAAATCAACTTGTCATTTTCTTGATACGACTGGAACGATCTGCTTTAGATATTGAAGATGATGTTTTTTTAGAAAATTCCTGAATCAGTTGAAACTGCATTGGAAAGAAATTGAAATCTCACAGCATTTTCTTCACTTGTTTTAAAAAAACTAAGACAGAATATGAAACTAAATGACTTAAAATGCACATTTTTTGCATTTCTGTGACACTATCTGAAATGTCTTGATGTGGTAAACCACACTGGTACTCCATTGTTTACAATTACTATTTGACCGAGGTCTGATCCTCAATATTGCTTTGCTTCCTTCAGCTGACTTTGATTTATGTCCTTCTGTCTTTATATCTCCAGCAATGAAACTTCCAGCCTTATGGGAATCAAGTCACCTGAACTGGAATTCTGGCTGTGAGAAATACACACACACACACACACACACACACACACAACCCTAACGCTAACCACACACACAACAGACAACGCAACAATCTCTCTCATTGTCTTTCTCTTTCTCTCTCTCTCACACACACACACACACACAACCCTAACCCTAACGCTAACCACACGCACAACAGACAACGCAACAATCTCTCTCTTTGTCTCTCTCTCTCTCTCTCTCTCTCTCACGCACGCACACACACATCTTGCTACAACATGAGGCAGCTTTGACAGTATTATCATACATCCCAGTCTGTGTGTCTTTGGGGCAGCATTCCTCAGCGATAGCACTTAATGCTTCCCAGATACCAAGAGGCCATCTTTATTCTCAGGCTGCTGAGTGAGGCTGATGCTAATGGACACAAAGAAAGGTGAAGCAGGGCCACCCAAACACAGCACACAGCAGGAAAATGAGCCAATTACGCTCCTCGGGGAGCCATAGACTGACCAATTACAGCAGCCGATTCAAATTCCAACTTCAGGACTGAAAGTTGTTTGGCTCCCTCTTTTTCTCGCATTTTTAATATCAGACATTTTGAAACACGGTTGCTGTTCTCCATGTGATAAATTCCGGATTTGGTATGAGGAACTGATATTGGGAAATCATCTGACGTCTACACTGCACTGCCTCTCCCCGTGTTTTTTTTTCTACAGTTTTAAACTCTAAGCCGCCCAAAGTAAACTAAGGGGGATTTTATAGGATTTGAACATCTGCATTTATGGCGCAGATGTCTGCTGCCTCTCGGAGTATTTAACTCTGTCTCCATATGGACACAATAAATGGAAAGATGGCTTTGAATGTGTTCTTCTCGTGCTGTTTTGTCAGCTCACATTTGTACCAAGTTGGATTTATTTGCAGTGGGAGAAAGCCTTTGAAAGTAGAATACAGAGTGCAGTTGTGTGCATTGCATGTGTGTACATCCATCATTCAGTATGTTTATTTTAATGTGTGTGATCTCTTCCCCTCAGTAACCGTGTGTTGAGGATGTCAGACGACATGTCGCTGGGTAAGGTACACTGGGACCTGGCTCTGTGTCTGCTGGCGGCCTGGGTGATCTGCTACTTCTGCATCTGGAAGGGAGTCAAGTCTACAGGCAAGGTGAGTACTGACCTAGCTTACATACAGTATTACACTGAATGTACAATGAACAAAATAGTAGGGACATCTTCCTGATACTGAGTCGCAGCCCCCTTTTGCACAATCTACACCTTTATTGTGTCAAAGCTTCTTGAACTCGTCTGCTTCTCTTTATCTGCATCTCCTCCTTTGTGATTGGTATAGATTAAAAGTCCCCAATAAAATGAACTCCCATTACTTTTACTTTCCTGGAAAACACAGTATCTTTCATGGTGACCTCATGCTGCACTAGTAGGCATAAATATAATTTTCTAACCAATAAAACCATCAGAGTTTTGAACAATCCCGCCCATCTGCACCCCTCCCATCAAATAAAACTGCCTTTCTCTCCCTGACTCATATTCCATTGATTTAGACTTTTCAATGGCCCCTCACTGTGTTATGTCCAGGAAAAAGCATAAAATCAAGAAAGTAAAGATGCCATTTCATGGGGTCTTTAATAAAGGAAATCAATAAGATATGATGGTTTTTACATGGATTCACCTCATCAGTGTAAATCATGAGTAAGTGTCCCTAATATTTTGCACATTCAGGGGCGAATTCACAAAGAATGGATTGCGGCCGCTAATAGCACCATGAATTACGTATCATTTGCAACCGCTATTTGCTCCGTCTCAAGGACCGATTCACAAAAGATATTGCGCTAATGATATGCCAGCGCAAACACGCCCATAACCTGTTGCAACTGAGTGCAATTTGCCCCTGTTTTGCGTCTGATTGCAATTATCAATGTGGCAAAGTATAAATGTTGCCTTTGCGCCAAGAACACAGTAGGCAGGACAATGGCAGAGAGAAAGAGAAAAACGACATTTTTAGACCGCGAGCTGCAAGTCCTGACAGACGAGGTGCAGAGGCATTCCTCAAAACTTCAGGCAAGAAATTTAACCGGGACTGTGAGAAACCATATTTGGGATTTAATATCCCAGTCTGTCAGTGCTGTTGGTGTTTCCAAACGCACACCTTCAGACTGCAAAAGAAGATGGCATGATTTGAAGTGGAGAACAAAGGAGAATGTAGGGGAGCTTTATTCATTTATTTTTCATGACACAATTGCATCCTGTCACTGCATCCTTTGTTTGTCATTGCATCTCACTGCATCCCAAAATAAACTAGAAGGGCACTTGGAGAGCGCAGACCTCCGCCTAGGCCAATCCAGTCTTCTATGATATGCAAATGTGCAAGCGCAACCAATATATGGATCCGCTCCAAAATTTAATGGGTTCTTCCTTGGCCCATGCTACACCCTTCCACAAAGTTTCATGAAAATCGGGCTGGTAGTTTTTCCGTAATCCTGCTGACAGACAGACAAACAAACACACAAACAAACGGCACCGAAAACATAACCTCCTTGGCGGAGGTAAAAAATGAGTTTGAGCGGGGCTGTCCATGGTGCTGAATCTTTAGGCCAAAATAAAGCCCACTGTGCTGACTACTGAGATAAGTGAAAATATTTTCAGTGAGAAATTAAGTTGTATTGATTGTTTGGTTGTACTGATTTATTTGCTGATTTACTTTCCTTGCATGTGCAAACATACTCGGCATAATAAAAGAATTCTGATTCTGATTCTGAAGCAATATGTGTTAAAGTTCTATAGTAATAATAATAATAATAATAATGTCAAAATATTATTTACAGACTGTATTTACAGACAATTTTATTTTTTAGGTCACCCAAAGGTGGAATTGTTGCAGAGACATTTGCAAGGTCAATTCAATTCAATTCTAAGTTAAATCAACAAGTGATATTCTCCTTCAAAATATCCGCTCACGAGCACGCCTGGCATTACGATGCCTTCACCTGGCTACAATCACTGCTGCAATGATCACTGGAAAGTCTGGGCGTGACACCCCTTATAAATGCGCTTCAATTACCACCAACTCTCTGAAGACGCTAATAATTTCACTCTAACTGCGTGTGGCAATTAGCGCTGATCTTTGTGAATTGGGCTGTTTTTGCAATGAGGCTCATTTGCATAGAAAGGGGCCAATTTTGCGCCAAATGTATGCATATTACCTAATTTAAATACGTGCAAATAGCACAGGAGCACCGAGACGCTATTTGCGTGGCAGCGCAGTTAGCGGTGCATTTCACCCTTTGCGAGTGCTTTGTGAATTACACGGTTTCTTTTTGTCTTATTTGCACAGGTTTAGCGTCAGCAAAAGCCGCGCAATCCTTTTGTGAATTCGCCCCTCAGTGTGTATCACTACAGGCACATGGAGGGCAGGAGCACATATTGTACGCTATTCTCCTAGACATGTAAGCAACCACGTTCTAACTAAATACACTAAGTATACTAAGTATGCATGTGTGTGTCTCTATGTGTGTGTTTGTAGGTGGTGTACTTCACAGCTACATTCCCCTACCTGATGCTGTTCATCCTGTTTATCCGTGGGGTGACCCTCCCAGGGGCGGCGGAGGGCCTGAAGTATTACCTCATGCCCGACCTCGAAAAGATTACTGATCCCGGTGTAAGACCTCGCTGTCGCAATCTGCTGATTTCACAACAATGTTTAGTTTAGTCAGAAATAGGACATTACAATCACAATGCACAGCACACCCGTTTTGCCGCTGTTTCAAACTCCTGGATGAAGTTGTGCAACTCAATATGCATTTCCAAAGTAAACACATGCAGAAAGAGTTTATGTTCTGTCATTTGAAATGCAGTTCACAATTTTGGCCTCAACCAGAACGCCGTATCTCGCTTTCTCTCACGGAACTTGTGTCTTTAGTAGATTCCTCTCTGTTCTGACAGGATAAATACAGTCCTGTTCTTCTCTTCCACCCCCCACCTCCCCACCCCCTCCTTTTCTCTGCCTTCACTCCACATCTCCAGTCCCAAGACGGAAGTGAGGTCTTAACAAGAAAAACAAACCAAGAACCTTTTCAGTAAGACGTTTATCAAAGAAAGCTTCCCCCCTTGAGTATACGCTAACATCAACACACAGTAATAAAAAACAGCTCTCTCCGTGGGGGATTTTTAACACATTGTGAAGGGTATATTGCCCTTACAAAAATTCCAGGTCTGTAACTTTTGCTTTGCAGCTGAAACTGAATTCAGCACTCTACTACCATTGCAAATTAGATGATAATCTAATGAGAAGTTATCGAATTTTAAGCACATAAAAAGCAAAGCAGCAAGAACAGCGGCCTCCATAAGGCGATATTTAAAATGAACTGAAGCAGTTGACACACCATAAGCACAGTATATTAAAATTCATACAGCAGACCTGTTACTGTCGACTTATTCACTTAGCATAATGATGTAATTTCCAGACTGAATAGGCTGCTGAAAAAGCAGAGGGCGAATTCTGGATGTGTTGCCAGGCAATGGCACAATGACAGCATCTGTTGCAGCTAGCAACAACTGCTTAACAAAAGAGACTTTCTCCAGCTAAATGGATAGTCTCTTCCCCTCTCTCTCTCTCTCTCTCTCTCTCCCTCTCTCTCTCTCTCTCCCTCTCTCTCTCTCTCTCTCTCTCTCTCTCTCTCTCACACACCCTCTTGACAGTTCAGTAGTGTGACTTCACAGCTTCAAGGGTCAAATGTCATCACTGAAAGGTTAAGCCTCATAACTCCTCTTGTGGGGTCACTTCCTCTTCCTGTTTACAAGACTTAGAATCCGAGTGTGTGTGTGTGTGTGTGTGTGTGCATGGTTGTGCCCATACATTTGCATGGGTGTCATAATACAGTATGCATACACATTTTTATTCTCCACACCGACAAAGCACAATGGCGTAGAGTTTCTACCCAAGAAATATCGAGATTTATCTGGGTCGATGTTGTACACTCAGAGAAGCCCCCTTGACATTCATGTTAAGAGTTATTTTTTTCCTGCTCTCTCTCTCTCTCTCTTTCTCTCAGTCTTCATCTATTTGACTGGATTCCCTTGTGACTATCTCATTTCAAACAGCTCCTTCACAGAGGATGCGCTGGGGTTTTCACCTCCTTACTAGCCTAAATAGAATACTTACCCAAAGCCAATCTTTTGAAGAGCAGGGAACATGCTTGTGCTTTTTCAATCATCTCAATTGCGGTATATCATTGTCTCACATCTGGCTGTTAGTTAGAAGGCGAATTCTGGAACTGTATAGAGATGTGTTGTATCTTCGGACAAAGAACTAGTCATACAGCTCTAAACCATCTTGAGAATCCAGGTGCATACTCATGGGTGTGAAAATATCACAGCTGAAATTTTTTGCCAGAAACACAGGGAATCTATGGGAATCTCATTTGCTGAGCAACTTTGGAAGCAGGTGAAAGCAGTTACGGGTCAGAGTGCAGGGTTATGCAAGGCCAGATGCTGTTGAAAACAGATCTGGTTCAAATGCGTGCTTCAGCTGCAAAGGAAATCTTAATTGGGTTCTGGTCTGGATCTGGAGTCTGTTTTATGTGGGAGTGTGTGCGCTTTTGTCCATGTGTCAGTGTGCGTCTGTGAGCTTGTATGCAGTACAGCAGAGATGGCTTGGGACCACTTTCATCAAAATAAAATGCCAATGCATGCTTGTAAGGATATAACAGTTTCCTCTTTGTCCCGTGTTAGATGTGAGGGTTCCTTTGCTATAGACTGAGGCCCCGAGGCTGGGAATAACTGGATCCCAACATGTGGATTAGGGGCCAGTATATTGGCTTGGAGCCTAACAGACTTTATCTTATAGTGAGTGAGACTCACAACTCTGTGGTGCTCCTAATGTTAACCAGATGCTGTCATGACAAGGGCCTGCAGACAGGCACATTCACACAAACAAACCCCACCACCTACATGCACGCACACACACACACACGCACGCACGTACACACACATACACACATTCATAAACATGCATGCAGTTGTGAACACAATGACACACAGATACAAAAAATAAACGGGAAGATAGACACAAATAACAGTGCAAATATGCATGTACATGTTCACACACTCAAACACACACACACGCTGAAATTGGATCATTATTGATGTTGGTATAAAGCAAAGCTGTTTGTTATTGTACAGTTGTAGTTAATCGTGTTGACCTGACTAAAGGGTTTTTATTGCCCTGCAAGGGAAGGAGTTGATGGGAACCATATGCTCTTGGTTCTTTCGACACTGTGAAATTTAAAGGTTCTAAATGCCTCATATGTAGCTATTAAATATTCTCTCTCTCTCTCTCTCTCTCTCTCTCTCTCTCTCTCTCTCTCTCTCTCTCTCTCTCTCTCTCTCTCTCTCCAGGTATGGTGTGATGCAGGAACCCAGGTGTTCTTCTCCTATGCTGTGTGTCAGGGAGTACTAACGGCTCTGGGGAGCTACAACAAATACAACAACAACTGCTACAAGTCAGTGTCCTTGTGCACACACACACACACACACACACACACACACACACACTTGTCTAGTTACCTCGTCTTGCTCTGCTCTCTATCATTACTTTCACAATTATACAGCGATCTGTTCTTTGCCAGTCCATGGTTCTGTTGTTGTTGTATTGTAGGGATTGTTTGGCGCTCTGCTGTCTGAACAGCGCCACCAGTATCTTCGCTGGCTTCACTGTGTTCTCTGTACTGGGATTCATGGCTCATGAACTGGGCGTAGACATAACCGAGGTTGCCGTGTCTGGTGAGCACATTCCTCACTCTCTATCTTTCAGCGCCTGTGCATCCTTTATTTGTCTCTTTTCACTGTCAGCTGCACGTTGTAAATTTTGGCACTAAAGTATCTCAAATTAATTGCTGTATTTATTTGTGATGCATTGTGGCCTCAATGTGGACACCATACAATTACAACAGCCACTAATGTCCACAAGATGGCATCTTATGTTCAGATACAGCTAATAAATATTTTTTTACATGAGTGTCTCCACTTTTACAGTCATGGTGGCCAGTGTTGATGCTTAGGTTAGAAAAGAGGGATGTCCACCTTCTACAGTTTTGATTCCTTCATCTTGACAAATGGAGATTTTGGGCACAGACTATGTTATACAAGTGAATCAAATTCTAGTATATCTGTGTCAAATGATTGTGAATCCCTACACTTGCAGAGTGCAGCACAGTAGCATCAATTGGTGTGTATACCTGATGTGTTGTATGTTATGCCGTAAATGTATGTTTTTTGTGTTGGTGTTGGTCTATGTGGGACAATAAACAGCTATTCTATTCTATTCTATTCTATTCTATTCTATTCTATTCTATTCATGTATTTCTACATACAGGTCCTGGTCTGGCCTTCATAGCCTATCCTAAGGCTCTGTCATTGCTGCCTGGCTCTTCTTTCTGGGCTGTGCTCTTCTTCCTCATGATTCTCTTCCTGGGCCTGGACAGTCAGGTATTGCAATGCTCCATGAAGTTGTGTGTGTGTGCTTTATGTGTGAATTGGTTGTTAGGTGTCAATGTGGAGGCAAGGTGTGTATGTGTTTTTGTGTTGTGAATCTGTGTATATAGTTTGAAAAAAATTCATGTGTGTATCAGCTTCAATATGTTCTCTTGCTTTACGGCATGTGAACTGCAAATGCATGCTAATCTTTTTGTTTCCCCCTTCCTTCCTGCAGTTTGTGTGTGTGGAGAGCCTGGCCACAGCCATCACGGACATGTTCCCACGCTACCTGAGGAGGCCGGGCGGGAGAGAGATACTGGTCCTGGTCATCGCCGTGGTCTGCTTCCTGCTGGGGCTGCCGCTCATCACTGAGGTAAACAGCTGGAAGCGTAAAGGGAGTTTTGGGGGAAAAAGCCTCAGAGGGGAGTAAAGATGAGATTATCACAAGAGCCACAGATTTGTTCATATTTAAGAAAGGGGGATGGCGAACAGTTAAAGTGTCCGTAATTAAATTATACAAGGAATTAAGGGGTTTTATTTCATGATTTATGTCAAAAATGGGAATGCCATACCCTCTCACCCTTGCTTGCCCAGAGTCACAGGCAATTGCAAAATAAGAAGCAAAGGGATGTAGAGGGTAAGTTAGAAAAAGACAGCATGACTAAACCTCTTTCTGTCCACCTCGACTGTTTTTCTACCTCTCTCTTCCTCTGCCCATGTTTCAGGGAGGGATAGTCCTCTTTCAACTGATCGACAACTATGGTCCCAGTGGAATCAGTCTGCTGTTCATAGCCTGTTTCGAGTGTGTCGTCATTGCCTGGGTGTATGGTAGGTTATGTCGCTGGCCGTTACCACTGCGCTATACATGCCGCTTTTTACTGTATGCACCGCATGCAGCAGTGACCTACTGCTGCACTGTTTCTCCACCCCAGAATCATTTTGTAACCCTCAATTATTTTTAGAAAGTCAAAATTTTAATAAAAATAGGCTGAGGACAGATGCAGGAGATAGGCATGATGGTGACTTCTATGATAACTTTAACTGTATGGAATATCTAATTGTTATCTGTACAATATCTATGTGAAAAGCAGCTTTTCATATCTTTGAAGTCACACTGTGTTCACTCTGTATGTTTTCCTGACAGCAGCACTTGTTTCATAGAGTATAATGAACTTATCTTTATCATCTTATCTATAAAAACCAGCTCTGCACGAAACGCTTTGAGATTCACATTCATTTTATTTTTATCCAGAGTAACATTTGAATGTATAAACGGCTCCACCTAAAAAAACAAGAAAAATAAAAAGAGCACTTTGATTAGAGTGAAGCAATAATAGAGGTCAGAGGTCATCATTAGAAACTAATTTTTAGTTTTCATCTTTACTCATCAAAAAGCAACTCTCTTCATTTTCTTTGACTTCTATGCAGCTTTTCAGTTTTGATACTTCTTATTTAGTGCTCATTGTTTTCTTTGGTCACTTTTCTGTTTCTTGTTTCATCAAAACACTTGACATACTTCAGGGACTCCAACAGAGAAATGGTCATGAATGGGGATTTAGCCGGGACATCAGATGTCCCAGTTTAGCTCTCGAAAGAGATTGAGACCCTCACCACAGGAGAATTTATTGTCTCAGACAGCACCCCTCACGGAACAGAGGCCTGTCTCTGGTGTGTGGAATTGGGGTTTTTAGAGGTTTATCACAGACCAGAGGGATGAATCCCCCCCTACTGGTCCTCCAAAGCCACTAGCAGCACTTCTAATCTCCAGTCTGAGATCTGGACCAGGCCAAACCTGCCTTACTCCAAACACAAACAGTGTGATGCAGAGGATGGGTGCTGGCTTTAGACTTCCTTTTTATATCCCTTCATCTCCCTTTTCCTTCCTTTTTTCCCCATACACGTTTATAGCCTTTTCTATAGGTTGTCTCCTCTCCTGTCACCACCAATTCCCCCTTCATTATCAGAGATATTACAGACCAAATTATTTTGGCGGAGACTACCTGTGTTCTGCTCATCTTTCTCTTCATTCTGGTTATCATCTCTCAGAGAGTCAGCACTGTATTGATATTGGAAATTCTTCACTTGCAGCCGCATATTCATTGGAAGTGCTCTCACCAACACAGTGATCATGCATATGCTCAATTTCTGTGACGGGCTCTGACTCTGAGAGTTGCATTTCCATTTCCAGAAGTGCTTGCTCTTCAGGAGTAGAGTTCAGCCACGCACTCTGCCTATCTTCCTCTGCAAAGTGAGGCTCTGTCAGATATTGATCAGTTTCTGGAGCTGCCTCCTCTTTCCAAGATGAGTTGTTTGGCCATTCGTTCTGCCTCTCTGCCTCTCCAGAGTGAGCCTGTGGATCCTGTACTGTGTCTGGAGATACTTCCACACGCAAATTTTAATTTTGCCCACTCATTCCCTCTCTCATCCTGGATGTAGTGAGTCTCTGGATTTATTTCCATCTTAGGAGCTGCCTCTGCTTCCCCAAATGGGTTTGGAAACTCATTCTGCCACGCTGCGTTGAAATATCGTCTGTTGATTCCAACAAAGGATCCAATGCGACTCTCTCCTCTTGTGAAAATTAAAACGTCTTTATTAATAGGGCTACAATACAAATTTAAAAAACGCACCAAGGCGTTCTGGCATAGCTTTTTAAATTTGTACAGTAGCCCTATTAATAAAGGCTTTTTAATTTCGCCTTGGATCCTTTGTTGGAATCAACAGACGATATTTCAACACCACTAGATGCTGCATCACAAAGCTAAGGCTTCCACATCTCAACGTGTTTTCAGTCAGGGGCCCCATGTGTTTGAGAGCGTTCCCTATAAAAATAGGACAATTGTGTTCCCTTTGATTGACGAACAACTTCTGGGCATGACGTTGCAGGTGCCGACCGTTTCTATGACAACATTGAGGACATGATAGGGTACCAGCCATTCCCTGTGCTGAAGTACTGCTGGCTATTCGTGACGCCGCTCATCTGCGGGGTGAGCTGCACACACCTGGGTCACATCCTTCTTTCTTCATTCATCTCCTTTGTGTCTCTTTCCTCTGTCCCTCTTTCACCACACTATTGCTCTCTGTCTTAATTTCTATTTTTTCTCTCATCCTTTCATTTGTATTCCTCATTTTCTACCTTATATTAGTTGTATATCAGTTAAACTATAAATGCTGCCCCCTCACCACCCTTCCTCTTCCCTTCTTTCTGTTTCTCTCCCTCCTGGCCTTTTGACTTTGCTGAGTGTTGCAGATATTCCATTCTGCCACATCAGTAATTATATGCTTGAGCTAAGATATGGGAGAGGAATGAAGCCGACTCTACCTGAAAACATGTACTTCTGCTCTGTTTCAAGACACACTTCAGTGCAGCCATGGTTCATACAAGAGCCAAAAATAGCCGTAGTAATTTAGAATTAGAGTCAGTGAGTCAGTGAATTGCCTCAACCAGTGAAGTTGGAAGGAGGTTGTGTTTTTACCCGTCTGTTTGGAAAGATAACTCAGAAAGTAATAAATGGATTTGGATGAAATGTGGTAGACAGATAGCTCTTGGCCCAGTTGATTTTGGTAATGATCCGGGTCTGGGATTTCCACTATTAAGACTATTTTCATTTTTTTGCCATTTTTTTGCCTATTATGCTGCGTTCAAGTGCTGGCAGGAATATCCAACATCCGGGACTTCCAAAAAGCATCGCATTCACGTGTTATTTTCTCTGAAAATCAAAACCAGATTACAAACGATAAATAAACATAAACCTTTGCTGAGACTGCAGCTTTGTAGGTTGGAGAATTGTTCAGAGTTGGTGAATATTTGCAATTTAAGTGGCTTCTAGTTACCAATGGGTTCTTCACCTCTCTATGCAAGTGTGCCTTGACACAGAGAAGAAGTTGATTTTATTCAGGTAAAGTCAGCTCCATTCATCTCCTCTACACCTTTTCTTAGTGCTGCTTGGCAATTTGAAGAGTTTTCATTCTTTTCTTTGTATTGGTTGTTAAATGACTTTTTTTTCTACACACAAAGCACACCAGTACTCTTGCTTCACAACATAGGCCTGACTTGACCTTTCCTTCCCCCTAGCTCACACTGGTGTATGACCTGACGCGCAGAGGAGGCCCTATAGCTGTGTATGACTACCTACCTGGGTCCTGGGCTTCCGGGATGGCCGCTCTACTCATCCTAACCCCGCTGATCTGCATCCCAGCATATGTTCTGGTCTCACTGTATCGGGTGGGTGGACTTCAATCCAGATGATGTTGTAATAGAAATTATGCAATTGTTGATGTGACCTAAATCTCATTCTTTCTTCTTGTCTATGTGTGTGTGTTTCATAACAGTATCTTTAATTGTACTGTGCCCAATTCTCTCAGTATCCCAACCAGATGACTACACCATCCAGTGATCTGCGTCAGGCTCAGCCACACAAGCCAGTGCTCACCCTGTGCAGCCACGTCATCTTCAGGGCACAGGAGAAGCCACCCAGGCCGGCCGGCGAGAGGCACGAGAAGCTGATGATGGAGGAGGCGAGCGGAGTCTGACGCGTGCTGATGACACACGCAGACCTGCAACCAATCACAGTGCTGAGATGGGCGTTTTCGCAAGACCGCCATCGACGTGTCCCAATCTGTGCCAAAGTTTTAATCATATGCAAAGTGTTAGAAATGTTTACACCTGTTCATGAATATTCAGGGAGATCCTCTTATGTTTTTTTTTTTATCTTTGTTAGTACATTAGTCTTTACCTTCCTTCTATTTTTTATACCATGACTGGCTACTTAAGAGCTGAGGAGTGTTACCTCATACAGTATGTAAAACTCAATAATCCTGCTTACTACATTAACAAAGTTCTGCAACTGGCACATTTCAGTTATTACCATATGTTTACCTGTGATTCTGAATTCCCATGTTCCACATTAAATTGATCATGGAGACACATCTGTTACATTCGGTAAGTTTAATCTCATTGAATGCAAAATTTGAATAGGATAGGGGGCGATGGATTCTGGAAAAGTTACTAAAGTTACTAAAAGTCCTGATGATGCTATCATGATCAAAAGCTCTAGCACTTGCGTGCATAGAGATGCAATTGTTTTTTTAACCCTCCTGTTATCTTCAAATTTACTACCATCTTTTATCCTTGGGGTCAATTTGACCCCAAGGATAAAAGATCCTCCTTTGAGAACCTCCAGAAAATGATTATAATTAAAATTGTTACCCAAGTTTATGTGTCAGGTACTTTATGTTTCTTTTTTGACTACCTAAATAGCCCTTTAAATAAAACATAACCCCCCCACCCCCACCCCCACCCCCCTTATACATCCAGAATACCTATTACGCGACTATGGAAAAATATGCAAATCACCATAAAATCTCACTGATTGACCTAAAATTGGAAGGAAAGATCTTTTTGGTGTTTTAATGGCCTTATAATATTTCTAAGCACAGATTTTTGTTATTTATAACATTTGGAAAGAAAAACAATTTCTGTTATCAAGGATAGTAACATGTATTATGTTCGGGGTCAATTTGACCCCAGGAAAAACAAACACAATTTCAAACATTTAGAAGGATTTTATTTGTAAAACAGAACATCATCATCATCAGAACATCAGTAAGGAACACATAACAGTTCTTTATTTACAAAAAACACCTATAAAAAGTAAATTTGAGCATTGTGTCAGGGATTGTTCTATCCTACTGTAAGTGCTATGTATGCAAATATGTGTGTGAGATAGTAAAAAACAAAGGCATAGCTGGACTGTGCATCACATGCTGCCCATATTTTGATACTGTATTTGGCCGGTTTGCTTGGTATGTATCGTCTGAAGGGACAGCGCCCACGAAATGCAACCAGACATTCATCCACAGTCACGATCCCGTATTGCTGTGAGTTTGTCATCAAAGCGTATGACACGGGAGAAAACATGGAATGTCTTTAGAGACATGGTGGCTGGAAATATTGCCTTTCCAGTGTCAGCATTCCAAAGGCTTGCTGTTGCTTTGCCTTTTGACTTGTACACTCTTTCCAACTGTCCCCATACACGCGTCTCCCCTCTAAGTTTGTCATCTCAAGTATATCCTTTTCGATTGATGGTGTTACGAAGAGCTCAAATGCTGATTTTATGTCTTGGACATGGCTGACAGCGTATCTGGTGGGGCCTGGAACCATTTTGATGACATTAGCAGCACTAAGTCTACCCTGTCGTTCAAGTGGGGAGAGGGACCATAATAACTTTCCATTTTTGGAAGGTAATGTTTGCTGGTGGTTGAGAGACAACAGGAGGGTCAACACTAAGGGTCTCATTCTCATCAGAGGAGGATGCCTCATAATCAGGGTCCTCCTCAACATTATCCTCTGTCTCAGACACATTCTCCTCCATGTCACTTTCACTGTCAAAGAGCTGTGACAAAACCTCATTGACAGAAAACCTTTGCTTAGAGGTCATTTTCAATTGAGAGAGAGCATAAAGAGAGAGCACACAGAGCACCAAGAGAAATGGCTTAGAAGGCTGCTGTGCAAGCTTTTATGTGTTTGCTCTTCCCCTATGTTGTGTGAACTATCAATGTCCTCGCGGGAACCATATTTCCCCGCCCCCACGGCACGGAAAATATCAAAGTTCTCGTGGGAATTATGTTTTCCCCTCCCCCATATCAGTGGTTCTCGCACTACTACAGGTATGGTTATGTTAGGTTAGGACCCTAAAGCAGAGGGAAGTTTTTTGAAGATTATTAGATTGCATGTTATAGTGACCTCAATATCATCCAAAACAACCAAAACAAATGTGTGTAAAATGTTGATATTTCTTATATGTTTTATACAGCTAAAACAGCCCAGGGTCAAATTGACCCCAAAGAACACCAATGCGTACAAAATGTGTACAGGACATTGAAAACATATCATCATGTTAATTTTATGTTTATCCAGTTGTCCCCATTAAATTAGGAAAAGTCATTAAATATGAAGCAAAAAAAATGATGTCAATCATTTATTAAATGATACATCACCATTTCAGTCTACTAAACTGAACTGATGAATCTTTTTGCTGAATGTGCACACTGTTTTCAACTGCATTATATTTGTTGATGTCCTGTATAAAGAATGCTGATAAACAATATATATCTTATTAAACATATCAATATGGTCAATATCCTTGTTCAACGTGTCTCTTTTGATTCTGTTCATATTGATTTCCAGCACAGAAGAATATAAACATTCAATACTGGACAAACAAGTTCAACATATTCGATTGTCAATTGTTCAGATTGTCAGTTGTCAACTTATTCAGATTGTCAGTTGTCAATCCGTTCAAACAGATGTTGCTGCTTCTGTGTGGCAAAAAAACAAAAATATGCCGCAGATCTGTGTCTCTTCCCACCTCTGCCTCCCTCTCATCCTTATGCCAAATGAGAACTTCACCCAAGGTCATGAAGCCACAAATAGGCTGTGTATGTGTGTGATGTCATGATGTCATAGGGTACATGTGATTGGTGAACATGAACTTTATCAGGCCTCGCTCTGTCAAAAGGCCAAGCTCAGTCATCTGTGTAATCCAAACCGGCATTCAATTAACAGCCAATTCCGCCCAGTTGCCCCTTCCCTCCCCTCCACCCCCGACTGTACAGAGCGATCCTCTGTGGAACTTTGGCCCTGGAGGCTAAAAGGCCTCCCATGGGGTCAATTAGAGGGGCGTGTCTTCAAATGGGTAGGGGTTGCTGTTTTTGCCAGTTAGAGGATTAAAAAAAACCCACAGGATGTTGTTGGAATGAGCCACTGACACTTTAACATTCCTCAAATGACAGCTATACAGCGAACTGGGGGATGGAGAACAGCGGTAGGGATTTTTAGGGTCATGCTCCCATTTTGTAAATTGATGGTTGTGTGCTGGCTAATGGTAGAAGCTACAAGTTGCCTGAGGGTGGGTACCAAAAGAACAAGGGGTTTGCAAGTGGTGTACCACTTCCAGTATTTTTAATTACAGTATCTACCCATCAACATTGACATAATCAGCCACCAACCAGTTGCAGTAGAACACTAGAGCCAGAGTTACAGTGATGCCAACAATCAGCAGTCCTACTGGATCAATTTGCCTTACAAAAACAGAACAGAACAATGTCAACAAAAGAGGGTCATGAGGATGTCACAGAAACAGACCCAGAAACAGCAATGATACGATGTCACTGTTTGATATAAAGCTGTTAGAAAATGTTTTGTTTTTCAGCAATTTTCTCATTTTCTTCTATATATTTTTTTTTAGCTTTTGCAGGTACTGAATGCCGAAGAATAACTCTGGGCTGGCATTGCAACCACATTAACATACCAAGAGTAGCCCCTGATAGTTGTTTTGCAAAATCAAAAAAGTATGATAGACTTAAAGTTTGAGAGGGTTTCATTTTGAAGTTTCACACATTTGCAGTTTGCCGACCGCTCAAAATGTCTCGACTTCAGTTTGAAACCGCCTGCCATGCCCGAGCTTGCTGGGTTATCATACTGACTTCATTCTGCTGTGTCATTATTTCACTTCACAAACGAGCCTGGATCTCTCCCATATGATCTCTGATACCTCTTCTTTGTATTCCCTTCTCTCATTCCCTCTCATAAAAGACAACGAGAAATAAAAGGGTGAGCTGCCAAGTCTCTGTTGGAAACAAAATGAAGATATGAAATATGGGCCTGTAAAAACTGAGGAGATATTTCAAGGCCAGAGGGACTTTGCTTCTATTACGTTCACTGTGGGAGGAAGACCACTGAATGTAAATCCAGGTTTGACTGCTGTAAATAGGGAACAGACTGTACTGATAATGACGGTGCAACACTCCAAGCAAGCCTTGTGGCCCTGGAGAATAAGTCAGTGGCTGCTGCACTTCCATTTGCAGCTTGTTATCATCTGACATTCTGAAAGGTTACATCAGGTTTGTTTGTGCAGGCTTACACCAAAAACCTTAGCAATATACATTCAATAACAATGATTAAATCAAATTAAGTTTAAAGCAACAACTTGAGTTCCCTAATACATGGCTGCATTGCGTCTGTTTATTTGATTCAGAAAACCACTCAGAGGTGCTGTTGTCAGGCTGTCTCTGCTATGCAAGCAGTGATTAATACCAGTAAGGTATTGGCTGCATATGGACTGGTATAAAAACAACCATTTTGTAATTCCAAAAACATTGAGGGTTTTTTTGTGCTCATGCTACTACTGAAAATGCCACTGGCTCCGTGATTAGATGGTGGATTTTCTATGGTCAGTGTGATATTATCAGCGGCTGAATGGTAATTATCGTGTGAGATAATTATTGACATCTTAACCAGGCCTAAGAACTTTAATTATAAAGAGGCTATCTGATGAGAGGAAATTGAATGTTCAGTGTAATGCAGCGTATGCATTTAGGCATGTTAACAGAGGTAGAAAGTCAGTTAAAATCGTTCTTTTGGTACAGACACCATCCTTTAATTTTTGGTGATACTCTGATGAGAATTTAGAGGGAATTTCCTTTACTTACCTCCCCCAAAAAACACATCTTTTCCTCTCACCTCTTGAGAAGTTGTGTTCTTTTCCTCATGACACTGCTTTAGCACAGAGATCACTGAATGACACTGTCGCTCAGACATGCATCAGTCTGCGGTCCTTGATGTCAGCAGCAGCTCATGTGTCTTCATCAAAGCTTAATGGAGCCTGCGGTTGTTTGCTGAGCTCAGCAACAATTCCCATCAGGCGAGAGGTGGGAAAAAGGGAACTTGAATATGCCGAAAATGTCTGAGCGCATCGTTCAGTCTCCCATTTGAAGAAAATAACTAAGTAGCGCCCCGGAAGAAAGTAATGTTGAAGGCATCAAAGTAACAGATTGCAAAAAAGTTCTACATAGCATAGATTGTGTTTCTGCTTGATTGCCTATTTAGGGCTTTTATGGTGACAACGCATCAGTGAAATTTATTGTGTTGCATTAAAGGGCTATGACTGTGCATATAGCTAGGTCGTAAGGATTTGATACACTTGGAATGATATAGCATGAGTCAGGGCTTACGGGAGGAGAGCAGAATGAGATAGAGAATGGGACTGTTGATGGGTCTCCAGGGAGGAATAGCACATCCTGTGGTGATGCCAATGAAACTCTCCAGGGATTCGCGTATCAGGCAAACTGTAAATGAGGACCTTTCAATGCCCTCTGTCACTTCTTTTACCTGATGTTCTCTCTCTCTGTCTTTCTCTCTCGTTTCTTTTTCTATCTCCACCAGTGGAACAATCTTCCACAATCATTTTTTCCCCCCTTTCTATATATCTTTTTTATCTCGTCCCCTTCTTATCTACGCTAGCACTATTGCGATATATCAGCTTTTCCCATTTTCAACTCGCTATCTTTTCTTTGTGTCTCTCTTCCAACCCAACTCCCCTTCACCTTTTCCATTCTTTGCGCTGATTTCTCTGCCTCGGCCTCCCTCATCATCTTTCATCTTCTCTCTCTCTTCTTCTCTCTCATCAACACAATCGCGCTCTCTCTCTGATGTGTCCCTCGCCCCATATTTGTCCTTAACCGGTGGAAATTTATGCGCCATGCACCGTCCTCCTGCATTACTGGATGAAAATGTTAATATTAGCCTCCTATCTATGCATGCCAATCGCCTCTAGGTGTTCCTTGCTGTACAATAACCCCCGCATTGATTCACAGACGGCGACACGTGCCGTGAATTAAAGCAAACTCACAAGGAGGGTTCAAAGACAGCAGCTTTTCCAAACTCATGCCTCTCTCTGAGGTTATTGAGGAGTTATCTTTCACACTGTTAGCAATGAGAGCAAATCTACTTCTTTAATAACGTGGTGACTCAGCATTCAAATTGTAATGGCTGAAATGATTATGCACCACTTGCTATTTACCTTCATACCTCCACTAAAATTTTTAGCTGCTGGGTCCATGATTTTCAGTCTGTATTGATTGCCTTATTGTTGTTATGTAAAGCAATGCAATTGTGGCTCCATTACTGTATGGAAGTTCTGGCAGTTATATTTACAAAACTGCACACATAATTTATTTTGAATGTCGTATATGAGTCATTACTCAGCTTTTTGAGCATTCGTTGGGATATGCTGACTCCTTTTTTGTTTTGCTCCAGCATTGCAAGGTCACAACATCTGGATTTGCTGAGTCATTTATGTACCGTAACGCAGTGCAGCTCTAACTAATGTGCTGAGGGCAATGCATCTTCAGACAGTCAAATATGTACAATCTCCCTTATGCGTAACAGGATGGCTACACTGTCTGGCTACAAGATATTTGCCGTTAGCCTGACATTTATCAGCATTAAGTGTCTTACAGGACAATGAGACCAAAGCTTTTTGTATCATTGACCCAAGCGGTAACAATTCAGACTCACCTTCACAGAGTTTCACAGTGTATACAGACACTCCTTGTACAGTGACAGGACCACACAACTCGTGCATACAAATGACCATGCTGCTAAAGTTTATCTCTTGGCCCAAATCTCAGAAGTATCCATACCAAGTTCAGCTGCAGTTAAGTCAAGTAATCAAGATGGATTAACACAACATGTTGTATAGTGCATTATGTGCGTGCCACTTCTGTCTCTTAATATCTATAATACACAACACACAGAGTTCCCAAATATGGTGTTGATTTAGTTAAGTCAGAGTGCAGCTATTGTGTGAAGAAGGTTTATGGATTTGTTTCTGCTGGTGTATCTTTTCTTTTTCTTTTACCACAGACACACACTCTGTTTGCACCATGTTTGGATTTGTCCTCTGAACCTTAACAGTACGGGTGGTCTAAAGAGAAAAGCCTGAGACTGACATCCTTAACAAAGTAGGTCCTAAAGGGGAAACTAGGCTTTAGAAAGTCAATATGTCAATACTGTTGCAATTTCATACAGTTAAACCCTCTGCCTAAGGTCATTTTTGTGATTTTGCTATACATTGAATTTGGACTTTGTTTACCACCTAAAATAAACTGTTTTGCATGTTAAAACCAAATGCATGTTATCAGAACTCTGAAAATCATATAACATATCAAAAATATATCAAATAGCATATAACAAATATGAGAATAGGCTGTTTGTTATTGCCGGGGATAACTGCGACTTCAGGGCAAAGGATCATTCTTCCATAGGAATGACAAGTCTATTTTGGATGGAGCTGTGCTAATCATGGGTGCTTGGGCTCCATGTTTGGAGCTCATGTGCCGGCCGCTGCCTCCTGCTTTGCACCACCTTCCAGCGAGCCACCCAAACATTATTTTTTGAACTCAGACAAAGTTTACTTTTATTATTTCTCTGTCATTTTGTCTCTGTCGCTTACTTAATCGTTCCCTATTATTCTTGGAGGTAGAGGCTCTGGAATCATAATTAGGCCGCATTGATCGGGGGGACACTGTAAACAGATTGATGAAAACCAGCTTTGACAACTCCAATTCAGCCAACCATCGTCGCTCAGGTCCACATGGACGATAAACCTCGCCAAAGATTACGTCTAATCTGCTTTTGACAGGAACAACTCGCTAGGGGTGTAATTAAGCTTCTAATATGATTTAATCTCCTACTTCTGATACCCCCTATCTGCCCACCCTACACACCCACCAGCAAACCAATAGGCTTTGGGTACGGCATCCACTGCCAGGGCATTGTGGGAATGCTCATTAGTCCTTCTAATTGGCTGGTATGATTGAATAGCGGGAACAGATATTAAAGTGAGGGGGTTACCTGCCAGGAGGAACAGAATGGTCTGTTTCTCATATCTAATTTCATTTATATTAATGAAGACATTGTTTCACCGTAGCTAGAATTATTAAAAAAGACAACATAGATAACCATAGATCCACTGTATCATTATGATTCTAATATAACATTTTGAGTCAGAACACGAGCTTGCTTGTTTTTACAGTGAGAACACAGTTTCAAAATCCACAAGTATATGGCTAAACAGATAATTATAAATGAGCATAAGTGGAATACATGTCCAGTATAGTCCACAGCGAGCGCTGCCTGGCACCTAATGACAGAATGACAAACTGAGATGGGATTCATTGAAGTGAAGTGACTGTTTCAGGAGACATAACATGGCAGATATTTCAGAGCGAGTAGCACACAGCAACAGGCTCTCTGAAGCAGAATCTTTGAATTTCTTCTCTCTCTCTGTGTGTGTGTGTGTGTGTGTGTGTGTGTGTGCGCCTCCAGTGCTGGGTGCAATGGTCCATTTGGCAGCTGTTTGAGGAACCCAGCAGAAGGCAGTGCTATTTGCCTGGAGATGCAGGCCAAGATCCAGCCTTGCCTGAGATGGCGGGCATATGGCATGGCTACACTCACATACACACATGCATGCACAAACCCACACACACACACAATATCACACACACACGCACTTGCACGCACACACATGCACATATATTCCAAGTTATTCACCGCTTTTACCGTGAAGCGTGACTGAGAGAAATGAATCATCATTTTAAAACCGTATTTTGCTTTACTTCCGCTGCAAGCTCTTGCAGTTTGATCTGTCCTATATGCCATTCAATAGGAAGAGAGATGAATGGGGATGAATATAAGGTCACATTAAGTGATGCTTGTGTCATGGCTCTCAGACTGGCATGGCCGCGTTTGTGGTCATACATTTCCAGGCTCTGTGCCAACAGTCATTGCCTGTTTCATTTTCCGAAACTCCACGAGCCCTTTCACTCATCAGGCCCTTCTCTATTGGGAAATACCATGGTAACCGTACTGGCAAGAGCTGACCTCAGCTATCGCAACACACAACACACACACACATAATGTACAAACACACACACACACACACACTGCCGCTGCTGCTAGAGTGCCCCATCAGAATTGGGCGATTGACTTCTCCCCCATGGCCCCAGGCCTCACCAGTCAGGACTGAGCAGTAATCAAGCCGGACAACAGGTCGAACTTTATTATCAGCCACTCGATACCAGCTACAGGAACAGCCACAGGCCCGCTGAAGGAAGCCACGCCGCCAGACTGAAAAAAAAAAGTGTAAAGAAAAGAGGGGGCTGCAAAATAAAAAAAAACCCATTCAAAGTTTTTTTTTCTGGCAGCAGGGACATTGTGACTGTTGCCTTGGGCCAGCAGCGTTGGCTGGAAGCTTCTCACAGTCGAGACTAAAAGGATCATCTTTCCTTTGGATGTTTGCTGGAAGTTTCAGGAAGCGGCGCAGGTGCAGAGAGCCGACGCCGAGGATCTGACGAGGTGTGTGGAAATCTCCCAGGTAGGATGCACTTCCTTCCCCCTCCTCCTCCTTTTGCTTTCCACTGTCTTTAGTTGAGTCACCGTGTAAGCTACGGAGGTCGGGTCAAGTACAAACTGATAAAAGGCTAGAGTACACAAAACTCAATCAAAGCAACACAGGTCACCACAAACAAAACAATCCGCTTTAGTTTGAATCCAAGGTTTAAGGTTTAAAGTTCTTCATTTTCAAATATTGAGTGGACTGTCCTAGACTGTAAAAATAAAGTAACCAATATGAATTCATAAATTTAGTGTAATTCCCCTTTAATAGATATTGTAATGATCTGTTTAGAAAGACACAAATCTTTACCACAAATATTTGGTGTAACAAATCAACAAGATGAGATTGTTCTCTCTTGGCCCACAACTTCTCTGAATGAAAGGTAAGACATAACTGCATACAGCGGCCTCCAGAAACTCTTAAGCTGTCAAAACAGTCTGATTTAGTTTGAATCTGAAAGTGATTGCACCATCGAAGGGAATCTCTAAAGGTCCTACTGGCAAAGTGCTTCTGACTAGCGTGACAATTTGAAATAGCTTTTTTGATCATTTCACTTTTTGTAAGAGTATTGTGCCCACTCAAACTGATTGATTATGTGCCACAGAATATAACTCATTTTATGACAGAAATGCGCATAGAATTAGTTTGATCAATATTTCTATTCAACTGAACAATCCAGTCACTGTTTTAATCTTTCATCAGTCTCAGTCCATTGTCAGATGAAATTTGAATTTAACTTTTAATTGATGTTAGACTTCATTACTGTGATTTGAATGTTTTGATCCACTGTGTCCACTGCATATATCACAAACTATTAGAAATGAATAATTTAGCTCCATACACTTTGCCAGTAGTTCTTTTTCATCAACAGCATCAAAAGCCAGGGGGCCATAAATGATGTATCTGTGAACTGGTGATAGGGAAAAGCCAGGTGCAAACTGCAGTTGAATATTTATATTTTACATTTGAATAGACTGAAAAATACAAAAACAACTAAATGTAGAAAAATTATTTTGCTGAGCCCATTGAGTCAGACACAAAAAGCACAAAAGCATCAAGTAAAGCAAGCTTTTAAATTTGTGGAACACGGTTGATGATCTGCTGCATCTATTGAATGCAGAAGAATAACACAGTGGGAAAGCTCAGCGTGATCCCACTGTTTCAAAGCTCCTGTGGGTGTCAAAATAAGCAGTGAAATTGCCTGGAAAAAATATCAGGGTTGAGCAGAGTAAATCTATCAAGTGTTCTTTCAGTAATCTATTGTGAAAGGCTCCTTAAAAACACTATTAGACTTGGCCAATGTTGTGAAGAAGTCATTTGGACCATTTCTGGCCCAATCAATATTTGCAAACATGAACAACTGGCTCCCAAAGCCGGAACGTCGAGAAGCAGCCAACCCTGCGATGACATCAACATGTCAAAGGTGGAACTGCTCCACACACAGTGAACAGCTGATTGATTATCTATACAGATTTACTACATTCTGCAACAGTTACGTTAACATTAAAGCTATACTCACATATTTGTAGTTTAGAGCTGAGGAGTGAGCAGGTAGGGGTTTGTGTCTTACTCAAAGACACTTTGACAGTAAGCCTGGCTGTCGATGGACACATGTTGACTGTCTCCCTAACCAACAGGACAGCCTGCCCCCCTGTGGTACTGTTATACCCCCCCCCCCCCCCACCTCCCCTCCTTTGGTGCACCTTTACCATTTTTCCCCAATTCATCTTCTATGCAGCAACTGCAGATTTTAGATCTTCTATCACAGATTTATGTCTTAGTTGTCAGGTCTAGCTTAGGGAGAGGAGTTGCTCATGCTCACAAATACTGATAGGATTGTCTCAGACCATAAAAATGACACAACATCAATAAATTCTGAATTGAGCAGTATTCCCCTTCACCAGAACACTGTCAAACAGTGACAGAAAAAAGACAAAATCCTTCCGTCAGATACTTGGTGTTACACTTCTGCACAAATTGACAAACTGAGGATATTCTGTCTTGATCCACAGCTTTTCTACACATTCAGAAGCAGCGCATCCTTGTGAATTACGCCGTCCAGTCGAGAACCAAACCCAGAGTGAGAGACTCAGCTGGACCTGAACACAGAGGGGACCTGAACGTTCCAAAACCGTTACAGGTGGTGAGGCCCGAGCGGTGCGCTGACCCTCGTGGTCTGTAGTGGTCCCGCTATGGGGAAGACTGGGCAGAGTACGGTGGACCTAAACTCCCCGACAGAGGTCAAACAAGCGGTTCCCTTTGAGGACTTGGATCCTGTGGCGCCCCCTGCAGACGACAAGAAGAAAAAGGAGGAGCCGCCTGACAGGGGCAGCTGGAAGGGCAAGTTTGACTTCCTGCTGTCATGTGTGGGATATGCCATTGGCTTAGGAAACGTCTGGAGGTTCCCCTATCTGTGTGGCAAGAATGGTGGAGGTGAGTGCATGGCTGCCATTCTGGCTCTGACAGAGCCAAAATGGCTTACAGTGGACCTGGGTCCAGCCAAGTTAAAGGTCATTCTGATAAAATAATGAATGCTTTTGGTGGAAAATCTGCAGATGCATCATTTTAGTCAGGTGAATTTGTAACTGTTTTGTGAAGGTCTCCAACAAAAATGCTACAATATAGTTTTTTAGATTAGTATTATAGATAACAGTACTAATACTTGGGTGATAGATAGCACATTTTTGTTAGAGATAAAAAGCTCATATGCCTTGAAACTATGTTCTCTTTTGTGTAGCTGTAGAGCTAGAGCAATATAAAAAGCAATAAAATAAAAACTATATATTGAATTAAAACAAATTTTGTGCTGATGTTTTAATTTCCCTGATGGGTTATGCATGAGCACATTGCTAATTATAAAAGTCATTACAAATATTTATATTTAATGACGATGCACACAGTGGTAATACAGCAATATCCTTATGAAGTATTGAGGTCACTTGCACAGTTTTAAGTGGATGATTAAGAAACACATTTATTTTTTCTTTATAAGAACTAGATACATAACATCATCACAGCTACATTCAACAATGTACAATATTTATTCTATAGGGGTAGGAATTATCATTGAACAGATTGGATAAAAGGATACCTCATTACATTACAGAAAAATGTCAAAATAGTTTTTCAGTTTAAAACGAAGTAATAGAAATGTGGAACTGCTCGACAGTCTAAAAAGAAGACAATGAAACTTAATGTGTTAAAATCAAATACTGCAGTGTAGATGTTCCAATATAACTCCCATGGTAAAGCAAAACTCACAGTGCCAGTGAAGCTAATATTATTCGCTGTCAGTCTACCTTAAAACAATACTGTTTTATAATGCAGTATTGGTCCGACACATCATGAGATAGAACTTCTTCCATAGCTATGTTCATAAAACTTTCTGAATGTGCAATGTTTGAATGCATCATAACTCTCTCTTTAAATATAAAGTCTTTATAATAAATGTATACCATATCTTATTGTCATCTACCTCGTGGTCATGTGGCAGGGGCCTTCCTGATTCCGTACTTCCTGACCCTGGTGTTTGCTGGGATACCGCTCTTCCTCCTGGAGACGTCGCTGGGCCAGTTCACCTCAGTGGGAGGGCTGGGGGTGTGGAGGCTCATCCCCATGATGAAAGGTGAGATGTGCAGATACGAAATAGGAAGAGTGGATGTACAGTATATCTGTGCTAACATCACATACAAATTTTACACTGTATGAGTTGAAAAATTGACATGAGATTCCTCAATGATGTGCATAGACATACTGAGCAACCTAACAGTCCAGGATGTCACCACCCTCTAATTTTTCAACCCACGACTCACACCACCAAGAGTTGATAATGCATCAGCATTGATTCTCCTACAATGATTGAACTTCTTGTCAATAAGAAGAAATCACAAAGTTCTGGGTAGATCAAGGATGGAGCTTTCTAATCTGCCTTGAATGCTGCTCTCCTGCGCAAAACCAATTTTCTATTCCACTTGACTTTTAGCTCAATATTGTGTCTTGGCTTTAAGCTCATTTTTCTTGCCACTGCACCAGCTGCTGCAAGAGAAGTGAAAAATAAAATGCAAAGCTACTCAAGTGCCACAGAAACACAAAACGACAGAGGGGAAAATAGAAGTTTGTTGACAACTTTTTTCATCAAAGAATCAACTGCTGCTAGTGTTTGCTGCTAGCAATATTACCACCGGCTCCAAGCTCAGCGAGTTCTAGTGAAGCAAGCGTTAGCTCTGCTGCTGGCACCCACAGCAACAATGATGTGTGCCGCTGTGCCAGCTGATACTCAGAGCCGAGGGCAAGTAAACATTAGAAAAAGTGACAGTAATGAGTAAGATGAGGAGGAGGATAAGCAGCATCACTATCAGCAGTATCACTCTTTTCTCTGTCGGGAGAGATCAGCACCAGTGTTTGCCATGGAACACCAACATTTGCATGCACTTAGCTCGGCCCCAGCTTTAAGGTGATGCATAGAAAGGATGTATTGAATAGGTTGACGGTTTGGATTGGGAGGACCCCATGCTTGCCTTTGCATAGAGACCCCAAATCGCACAAGTCCATCCCTCCAAATGGGGTCTTTGCTCTGTAGAAGTGTACAATCGCTTTTGATTTATGTAAAAAAAACAAAAACAAAACTTTCCTTAGGCATACAAGCCAGGATCAGTCTACGCACTCGCACTAAATGGCACAACGAATAATTACATCAGATCCTGAGTATTGCTGCATGTCCCTTTATGACTCTGTTTTAATGATATTACTGACTGACAATAATATCATCAGTGTGAGATTGCTGCTGAGAAAGTGTGAGGCAAGGTAGCATTGATACCGCTTTTGCTTGTTTTGCTTTGCTCTGTCTCCTCATTCTCACAGTATTAGCAGTATGGTTACATCATGCTGCTACTAGCATGCATACAGTAGAGTTGACGTATAAAACCATGGTACAATGCTGATGACCGTGCCCCTCCCTCCTTCAGGTGTCGGTCTGGCTGCGGTGGTCCTGTCCTTCTGGCTCAACATCTACTACATTATCATCATTGCCTGGGCACTCTACTACTTGTTCAACTCCTTTGGATCAGTAAGTTACATCACCAATGGCGCCAGGGAGCAGATCTTCCAGACATTTTGACAACTATAGTATAGGCTTAAGCAAGCTTTCCCTTTTTGACTACAGACTGATTTGAACATGTCTGAAAGAGACACAAGCTTGTCAAATACTGTATTTAATAGTTATTTTATGCTGTGATATTATGATAGTTAAACACAATCTCATTTGCAATGAGAAAAGCTATTTGGGGTGGTTCAAGCACCAGAAAAAGATGTTCCATGGATGCCTTCCTTTGAAGGTATACTGGGCTAGGAGGAGACCCCGAGGCAGATCCAGGACACGCTGGAGGGACCACGTGTCCCACTATGCCTTGGAGGCAGTTTCTAGTTAAAAGAACATCTGGACTGTTGGACTGGATAAACAGCAAGATAATGGATAGATGGATACAATTTCAGCAGCACAAGATTGATCAAATCACTTTGTTTGATGTCTGATTTCTTTTAATGAAGTGCCAGCCATGTCTCTGACTCTTCACCTACACCGAGTAGAGATACTCTGGGTCTTGTTGGTGCCATCTCACCCAATCGATGATCCTGTCCTTTCTCTGTCTCTGCTTGTCTTACTCTGCTTTTGTACGCTGCATGATTGCCTGGCCCAAAGAAGCCTGGTGGCAGAACTTTAAAGACTTTATAGACATCATGCGTGAGGCTTTTGTGGCAGGCAAAATGGAGGACTAAGCTGCAGGGATCAAAACTCTTTGAAAAGTGTGGTGTTCACTGTTCACAGGTTTTATCTGAAGGCCAAGAACATGATTGGTTGATTAAATTACATTTTCACTGTTGGACAGTCTGTCTATCTGTCTCCCTGTGTCTTCTCTCTTCTGAGAGAAGAATCCTTGTGGCACAAGTTTAAAGACTCAGTAGTTATCTGGCTCATGTGCCAAACAAAACAGTGGACTGTGGAAAGCCAAGGGGATCAGAATGCTTAAAAGTTTGTGGCTGATGATTTCCTCTGTGACACAAAAGCATAAATGTTTGTTTTGCTTGTATAAATTCTGTTGGCCAGTCTGTCTTTTTGCCTCTTTGGAAGTGGAATAATTGATGAATACCAGAAATTTGTTTCTTAAGAAACTGTGTTACAGAATTGGAGAAATACTGCAGGTATTTTCTGTGTTGCTACAGCATATTTTGTGTTTGCATGTGTCTGTAGGAGCTGCCATGGCAGAGCTGTGATAACCCCTGGAACACAGAGAAATGCTTTTCCAACTACAGTCTGACAGACACCACCAACCTGACCAGCGCTGTCACTGAGTTCTGGGAGTAAGTCCAATGATACACTATGCGAAATGTGTACTTGTCCCCACCATGTGTGTGCAAATGTGTGCATGTGTGTGTCTGTCTGTACTAGTATGTCTACATGGGTGTGGGAGTGCATCTGTGTATTTGTGCTTGTGTGTATCTGAACTCAGTGAGTGTGTGTGTGTGTGTGTGTTCCTCCAGGCGTAACATGCACCAGATGTCCAATGGTCTGGAGGAGCCAGGCGAGCTGCGCTGGCCCTTGGTGGGCACCCTGGCCCTGTCCTGGATCCTTGTCTACTTCTCAATCTGGAAAGGAGTGGAGTGGACAGGGAAGGTCAGACTCTCTGCTCTCTCTCTCTCTTGCTCTCTCAAGTTTCTCGCTATATGTTCTCTCTATGTTCTTTCAACTTTCTCTCTCTGGCCTCAGTACTCTCTCTATTCACTGCTTTTTTCTACATTACACACTCTTTTTTCAATTCTCTTTCTCTTCCTCTTGCAGATTAGAGTTTTAGTCATACAAACATTTCACAAGAGGCAGTATAAATGGCAATGGCTATTCATGATCTTGGAAGGTCAACAGGCTAGCTAACTAGCTTACCTAGATAGCTACATTACATTACATTATGTAAGAAGCATAAGAAGGGTAAGAAGATATGAGTTAGTTCAAGAGGGATCCAGGTGTAACGTGAAGAGATGTGTCTTTAGTCTCCGCCAAAAGATGGGCAATGATTCGACCATTCTGACAGAAGCTCGTTCTACCATTGTGGCGCCAGGGATGAGAAGAGTCATGACTGACTTCTGAGCCCACGTAGCGATGGAGGGGCGAGGCAACCTGCGAGAGGGGAAGAGCGGAGGGAACGAGGCCAGGTTTGGAAGCTGACCAAAGATTGCAGATAGGGAGGGGAGATAATATAGCACTATATTGATCCCCTGGGGGAGATTCGGGAAAGACGACCACGAAGGGACTCGAACCCTCAATCTTCTGATTCGAAGTCAGACGCCTTATCCATTAGGCCACGCGGTCAGTTATAGGATAGTAGGGCTAGTTTGAACTTGGAAGGGCAGCTAGGCTAACTAGCTAACTTAGATAACTTAATATGGCTAGATTGCATTTTTTCAATTAGTAGTAGGAGTGCTAGGCTTCATAATATTAGCTAGCTCCTATCTTAATCCTTGCCTTTTTCAGTCTAACAATGTTAAGCCAGAAAAACGGTAGTTCTTGCTTCATCCATTGAGGTTTAACTCGACCAATTAGATTATTTCTGCGGCTGCTTCCAGAGCAGCTCTGGTTCCAAGTTTGTATAACTCCAATCTGCCCTCCTCTTGCTTTCTGTCTCCTCTCTGATGGTCAATATCTTTCTCTCCTTTTACCTCATTGCATCACTCTGCTTGTGGCCTCTCTCTTTGTCTCTCTCTCTTTGTTTCAGTCGGTTTCTCTTTATTAATGGCCTGAGCAAGAAGCCCAAGGAGAGAAATGGATAGGCTACTTAGAAGCTAAGATCTAAGAGCTAATTCAAAAAGTCAAACAATAGTAATAAAACAGGGAAAGGGAAAAACAATTACATTTTAGATTTTACATTTGGCATTTATCCAGAGTGACTTACAATTAATGCAACAGTAGAGTACACTTAAAGGGTATTTTCAACCTGGGCATTTTTTTCCTATTATTGCTATCATGCCGATCGATTCTGATCAAATTACTTAACTGTAGAGCTACATACGTCTCAGTTTGCAGGCAGTGCTGCTCTCCAATACAATCCAATGGTGCAAAGGGAAACTCTAATAGTCAAACACAAAAGCACCCAAAACACGTGCTTTTCAACACACATACTGCAATGAGACCTGCGTACATCCAATTTTCTGATTATCCATGACCTGAAACTTGAGTATATTGCGGTATTAGATATGTTATTTTAACTAGCATAAAGTTAGCAAGTAGAAAGTTAAGTACTCTGATGCTGCGTTCTTGTCATATAGTTTTTTCTGTAAATTTGAACTGCTGACTGGGAAGAAAACATTCACGTCAACCTCCTAGTGGTAATAATAAGTGGGTAGTAAGTAAGTAATTTTTTGCAGGCTATGATAGCTTCCACTTTGCATCACCAATTGTGGAAGTGTGTCAACACAAGCAGTAAACATAGCAGGGAATCCACCAATGTGGCACCTGGATGTGATGGCTCATTGGACGAGAGAGAGAGAGAGAGAGAGAGAGAGAGAGAGAGAGAGAGAGAGAGAGAGAGAGTGTTTCCTGTTGGTTGGTGATGTGATTTAAGCCCCTCCCCCTTTCCTGATTGGCTGTGTTTTGATTATTACATTATTAGCACACATCAAAACAGCAATGCAGGGGAGGTGTAGTTGGTTTCATACAGCCAAACAAGTCGCAGCTTAACACAAAGTTTCATTTCTTTCAAAATGAGATGCAAGCAAGTCTTACTGTTTATCTATTCTATTCTTCTAGGATGCCTCTATCTGTTTCATCTGCTATCAGTCTGGTGTCTACACCCTTCACATCTCTCTTAATATTTTACTCAGGTGGAAAAATTGAAAATGTTTCAAACCTATTATTTAATTGAAAACCAAAACTGCCAGACGGTGATTTGAAGGTGATAAGAAAAGAGATGCAAAAAGAGAAAAATCACTCTGTCAACTGCATGGGATTTTTAAATTACAGCCAAGTTGAAGCGATGTATGTGAGCAGAAACACATTTACACATTCAGCGCCAAGGATAATTGGATTTTAATGTGTGGCGGCTGAGAGCAGTGAGAAAAATGAATTCCCCCAAGGCCCTGGCCTTGATGGACATTACCAATTAAACACAATCATTATGCTACAAAACTGCAGGCCACATTCTAAAGGCTCTGTCAAGATCTTCTGGCAAAGAGAAGCCATGGAAATATTTTAGGAGCTGAATTTTGCACTCTGCTTGTGTACTGTGCATGCCAGGGTTTTGCCTCTCTGTTCGACTTTTAATAATTGAGAGAAAATTGCTTTGAGTTGTTTGTTACTGTGATTAGCCGTACAAACAAACCTCCACTCCACAGACACAGAGACATACACACACTTGCACACCATGCAATTCCCTCTCTCCCCCATTTTCAATTCCAATATGCTTTTTTGTTAACTAGAATACCTAAGATAACCCTATGATAACTAGTAATTATTCTCTGTCTGTCTGTCTGTCTGTCTGTCTGTCTCTCTCTCTCTCTCTCTCTCTCTCTCTCTCTCTCTCTCTCTCTCTCCCCCCCCCCCCCTCTCTCTCAGGTGGTGTATTTCTCAGCCACCTATCCCTACTTCATGCTGATCATCCTGTTCTTCCGCGGGGTCACTCTGCCTGGGGCTATAGATGGCATCCTCTTCTACATTACCCCAGACTTCAATAAGCTCATCAAGTCTGAGGTAGGGAGTTTCTACACACACAATCACACGCAAACACACTCACAAACAAGCAGACAGTCGCCTACTCACAGACACAGACGCACACACAGGAACGCACAAGTTCAAAACAGAAGAAGAAGAATGAAATGCCGTGCACTTAGCCTGTATCTGCTGTCTCATAGGTGTGGTTGGATGCAGCTACTCAGATCTTCTTTTCCTATGGACTGGGCCTGGGCTCGCTCATCGCCTTGGGAAGCTACAACTCTTACAACAATGACGTGTACAAGTAGGGAGATCCAATCACAAGCTTTGTACATCCCCCCTTCATGGTTGATGTTGTCTGTTTTACTTTACAAATATGTTTCTCCGTTCATGTAATCTAGCTTATTCTCTTTCATTCTCTTTCTTTTAACATAAAGTAATATATGCCCTTTGGTTGGTGGACACTCTTTATCCTAAGCTCCTTACAGTACCATGAATGCATGCATTTTTAGCATGGGTTGCCCCAGCGGGATTCTGCCATTCTTGTGTGATATGTGTGATATCTAACTTCTGTAATATGTTGTGTGTCCTTCATCCTCTCTCCAGGGACTCCATCATAGTGTGCTGCATCAACTCCTGCACCAGCATGTTTGCTGGCTTCGTCATCTTTTCCATTGTAGGCTTCATGTCCTATATCACTAAGAAACCCGTCCAGGAGCTAGCAGCATCAGGTGAGGAACAGTATTGATGCCCGTATAGAGTGGCAAAACAACAACATATTTATTTGTTTCTTCCGACAAATAAAACAGCCCAAAGCACAGCAGAGAAAAGTGCTCATCATTGAGACGGGGTGCACATTTGACCTTTGCATAGAACAAGCCATCTCAGACAAATTGACCAGCTATCAGCCCTTAGCTGCACATATTAGAGGCTTCAAACTTGCTGTTAGAGGCTTACAAACTCCAGCACAATGCAAAACAAAAAGCGAAAAAAAAAGAGAAATTCATCTCAGTGTTTGCAGGAATAGGTTGGTGGGCCAAGTGTAGAGATGATGCTTTTTTGTACTCTTAAATGCCCTTAAGTTAGGTGGGACCTCTGTAAATATCTGAATGTTGTATGAATTACAGTATAATGTCATTAAGTGGATTTAAAGAAAGCATGTGAAGTAATTTGAAATGTGTGTGTGTGTATTGTGTGATGTCTAGGTCCTGGTCTGGCGTTCCTAGCTTATCCCCAGGCCGTCACCCAGCTGCCCATGTCCTCTCTATGGGCCATCCTCTTCTTCTCCATGCTCATGATGCTCGGCCTGGACAGTCAGGTACGAACAACACACACACACACACACACACACACACACACACACACACACACACACACACACACACAATAGTCAATTATATATCTATTGCTGAGAAGACTTATGAGGGAGATTTATTTATGTCACCCATTGTTCCAATTCATCTTGTAAGTATTAATTCATCTGTCTGTGTTATGAAATAATAAGAAAAGCAATTACTGGGGTGAATTTTCTATGAAGAATGAGAGCGAGATTGGACTCAGATGTCCTGTTTACTGAAAGATTAGGATTCTAACCCCCCCCCCACCCACCCACCCACCCACAAAAACACACACACACAGAATATCTAGTGCTGAGAAGAATTATGTGAGTGAGATTTATGTCACATCCGCTGAGAGTGAATTGAAATTGAATGAATCCATTACTTATCTCAGTTGTAACACCAATGGGACTGAAGGCCAACACAGACAACATAAAAACCACTGGGGAAGCACAACGGCAGACATACAGTTGCTGAAAAAAAACATTCATCTCTCCTTTACTTGGGAGGATGTCAGAGTGCTCTGTTGTATCAAAGTGAAAAGGAAATTCAAGAAAAGTTTTGGACATTTGTGAAGAGTATGTGGGTGTGGGAGTCAGACATGGGCCAAAAAGTATCTGCAAATATTATAATATTATGGCATTAAGGCATTATTTTAATTTTCTGTGACACTGTCTACTGGTCTTCCCTGAAACTACCTTAATTATCTGGGATCCACGCAGTTAAAACAAATTTTCCGCATTCATTCCCAACTACATTTTGATCCAGGTCTGGTAAAAGCATCTGTGCATGTATATTTTTGCCTGTGCCAGCTGTTATATCTATTTGTAAGCTGCATGTGTGTGTGTGTGTGTGTGTGTGTGTGTGTCTCAGTTCTGCACGGTGGAAGGCTTCATCACGGCTCTGATGGATGAATTCCCACTGGTGCTGAGGAAGAGGAAGAAGTTGTTCATCCTTGTTGTCTGCCTCATCTCCTTCGTTGTTGGCTTCTCCAACATCACACAGGTGTATATGTGTGTATGTGTATGTGTTAGTGTGTGTGTGTGTGTGTGTGTGTGTGTGTGTGTGTGTGTGTGTGTCTTAAATGCCCTAAACCATGTTGAACCTCTGTAATAAGAAAAATGACATAAAATGTAATTCTAAATTCAATATTCTAATATAACTTAGAGGATCCAAACTGTGTGTGTGAGAGAGAGAAAGAGAGAGTGAGAGGAAGAGAGCGAGCGAGATAAAGAGGAAAGAATGACTGTGTGTGTGTGTGTGTGTGTGTGTGTGTGTGTGTCGTTTGTTATTAATGTGTTCGACATCATTGCAGTTAAATCACACTGCAGGGTGTGCCTGTGTGTGACCGAGTGTTGTAACGGAAAAATTGTCTTAAAACCCAACAGTGATTTGGCTTTCACACACACACACACACACACACACACACACACACACACACACACACACACATACGCACACACCAGGGAATAGAACCCCCTCCTGCATTTTACATAATGACAAAACGATCTCACAACAACCTGTGGTGTTACATTCATCATGCATATTTTGTTGAATAAAGAGAGGAATATTAATATTCAGCCTCTAAAGGAAATATGTGTGTGTGTGTGTGTGTGCGTGTGTGTGTGTGTGTGTGTGTGTGTGTGTGTGTGTGTGTGTGTGTGTCCCAGGGTGGTCTGTACGTGTTCAAGCTGTTTGATTACTACTCCGCCAGCGGGATGTGCCTCCTCTACCTCGTCTTCTTCGAAACCGTTTCCATATCCTGGTTTTATGGTAAGATGTCTATTGTATACTGTCTATTCTACTTCTGTGGGCTGTTTCAACTGAAACCACAATGGAAATCTGGGAAAAAAAGACTTTATTGTGACTTGATTATGCTTCAAGTCACCAAATGAATCAAGCATGTGGATTGCCTATACAGCTGTCCAACAGGAAATTACATCTATCTGCTTCACTCTCTCCTACAATACTCTCTCTCCAGTCTCCTTTCCCTTCTCTTTCAGCCCATAATGCTTTGTTCCTCCATGTATTATCTCCATGTCACACACACACTCTCTCTCTTTGTCTCTCTGTCTTTATGCCATAGGAGCTGAGAGGTTTTATAAGGACATTGAGGACATGATCGGCTATCGGCCCTGTGGCTGGTGGAAGCTTTGTTGGATGTTCTTCACTCCGCTAATCTGCCTGGTGAGCCTGGCCTCTAGATGGGGAATGATTAGCAAATTACCCTCTATAGCCCAAACTCCTTACCTACCGAATTTTTAAAAGTGTGTTATTCTCAATCAAGCTCCAACCTGTACCTCCCTCTCTCTCACATGGAGATCTATGTAAAGGATTTGGCAGCGTGCAAGCAACCACTGTCTTCTATATAAATTGCTCACAATTACCTGCGCCCATCAAGGGATAGCAGGTGCCGATAGGTGGATGTGCCGCCAGGATGGATGTGTCATTTCTGAATGGCTTTGCCTTGCCATGTGTTGATTTACAATTCATCCCATGGACTGTCAAGCCCTCAGGGAAATCATGGCAAAGTCTTTATCTCTCTTCTACTGTATTGATAAAAGAAAGTTTAATGATAAAGAAGGCTTTATCAATGGAAAATGAATGGTATTCTGCCAAAATGACAAAGTACAGCTTACTCACTTTATACTCTGTCATTGGCTAACTGGCCAGAGACCAATGGGCTTCATTTATTAATATTTCGGTATGTTTGGAATATTGAAAGGTGATAGTGAAATACTGGGCTAAAATTTACAGGTCAAATCATATTCAATGCTTTCTGTGCATTTTTTTGTGAAAACTGCATAATAAACAATGTCAAAGGATGTCAGTAAATTTACCACCACACATGTTAAATTATAACAAGTCAAACATGTAGCCTGCCTCCGTTCAGTGTGATACTTCAATACCAAATATTACAGGTTCTAATAATATTACATATCATGAGTCTTCCCAATCATTATTGCTGTTGAAATGGACTGAAACACTGCCTTATATTGCAGGGGGTGTTTACCTTCAGTGCCATTGAGATGACCCCCCTCACCCTGGGGAAGTACGTGTATCCGCTGTGGGGCCAAGTGATTGGCTGGTTCATGGCTCTGTCTTCCATGATACTGGTTCCTGGCTATGTCATCTACATGTTCTGCACCACCAAGGGCAGCGTCAAACAGGTGAACACCTCTTACAGTCTTGCTTTTTGTCTGTTTTAATGGTTTCTGTTTGCAAGTGAAGAGCTGCCAAGGTTACTTCTGCTCAGAACAAACAAACAGGGAACTGAACAAAATGTACGGGCCACGCAGGAAAGGCTGTATGCAAGGGAAGTTCTTTCACTTTTTTTTTTAGTTTTTTAGGTTTTTGTCATTCAGAGAGAAGCAGAAAGGTTTTGGCACAAGGCCAACATCACTGTCATGGTGTTAAGTAAAAAAAAAAAAAGATACTGAGCATTCAAGGTGACCACAGCTTGTTACAGTCTACATAAATTAGGTGTGGCCATTAAATACGTCCAGGCTAAGTGTCTGGTATGGATCACTGACTGATAGAGGTACTGTGCTATTGCTTGTCTCCTGCAATACCTGATTTTTGTTGACAATAGCAAACTTAAATGCTTAAATCTCAGTACCTTCTTGAGAAATCGATGACACTACTATTGGAAAAATGCAAAACCATCTACTTTCTCTGCTTTATAATGAAATACGTCTTTTTTTTTTTAAATAACATGCATCCTCTCTTTTGTTTACTGAGCACATCGTTCACTTTGTTTGTGTATACTTCTTGCTTCTTGCCCACTTTCTGTGGTTGCTGCACTTTCCGCCTTTACCTTCTATGCCACTCGCACGCCCCTCCAATCTCCCCAACCTGAAGGATTGCTGTGAAGTATTTAAGGCGAACCTGAGATTGACGTAACTCACTGCTTCTTTTTCTTGACCAGCGTTGGCGGAAGATGACAACTGCCCAGGAGGGTGAAAAGCCGTCGGGGCATGAAGAATTTACACACACGGGGAGCGTGGGCGAAGCGCCTGTCTAGCCAGGAGCAGTCAGGTCGAAATATCCTGGCTTCCATTTTTCCCTCGACTTGGTCTGTATTGAAATTTGACAATTGGACAGGTGGAACCTAGTTGTATGTTACCATGTTGTTTTCCTCCATCTTAAGTTGTGCTGAAAAACCAAGTGGACGAGCAAGGAAGGGAGAAAGCACTTTTGATAAATGTAGATGAAGATTTCCATTGAGAGTCAAGGAGTGGGCTCTCTATGTGACAACTGTGATGCTTTAGATCAGCATCAAACATGTGTACATTGCAATCCACATGCTGATAGCATATGACCATGTGAATATTTATCCCACCTTTCAAATTCTCTCTGCAAAGTCACTATATTTCTGTCTCTTTGTCTGTGAGCTTTCCAGCAAATGCAATGACTGTTGTAATGTACATTATATCTCAATAAAGACACTGAACAATCTGGTAAAACTTGACTCCAAGCATAAGGTTGTAATGCATTAAAGTCTACTTGCTTATGAATGAATATGAATGTTGGTAATGCATTACAGCAGTATACCTATTAAGTGTTACCATGAATGTTGTTTTTTGTTATTTGAATGGGTGTTTTGTTTAAAGAGGTAGCTTTATTCTTTTATAAAGTACTGTACAGTCTATTTACTATAGAGCAAGCATTTATTAGTTAACTCGGCTTTGCTGTATTGGTTCTACGTTTTAAATGATGTTATATATTCATAAATGTTATTAGTCTTCGAACACATTTGATTCAAATAGTAGAGAGCTGTAAATATAATTGTTTTTTTCATAGATGATGAAAAAGTGGACCATATGATAAAATATTGTTTTGTCAGTTTTGGGAATATATGCAATGAGAAATGTGAAGGATTTGCCCTGACAGTGGGACATTTTTTTCATTTCAATAAAAACAAATAAACTACAACTGACAACTGCATTCTCCATAAGCATCTTCACGCTGTAGAGATTCTTTAAAAAAAGTTTTTTAAGAAACTCAAACTCAAAAAGCTGGTGAGCAAGCTACAAGAACTGCATATATGGAGAGAGCATCTGTGGGGATTTGCTCTTGTACATAGTGCCTAAAATCTGGCTACCACTTTGGCACTTTTGCACTTATCACTTTTATGATTGTGTTCTATCTTGTCTCTGTATTGAATGTCCTGTCTGTCTGTGACTTTGTGTTGTACTGCTGCTGTTGCCCAACCAGGTCTCTCTTGTGAATGAGACCCTGTGTCTCAATGAGATTACCTGTCTAAATAAAGATTTAATAATAATAAAAATTCCAATGTACTCTGAGAAAAAAGTGCAACAGAACGGTCGTTCAAGTCGGAGTTTCGGAAAATTCGGGCAAGATCTATTCCGCCCGAGTTCTCTGACATAAACACACCTGACGTCACAGCATCAATTTGTACTTAATAAAACTTGATTTTACTTGATATGTAGTTTTTGTGTTAGGAAAACGTACGGTAACACGTGTTGAAACTTTGTAGTTTCCATTTGTGACGTAATTCAGTTGACTTCGTTGCTAGATAGAACTCGCCTGCTAACGCTACCAGAGCGTTGTCAGATGGCTAACGTTAACGTTAATGGGAAAAGGCTGTTGCGTCCATGTTTTCCCGAGAAGACGCACTGGAATGCATTTAGATCGGAAGTCGGTAATTCCAACTCGGAACTATCGACTCCCAATGGAATGCAGCGGTTTGTGAGAAGAATTAATACCTAGAAGTGTTTGACCCAACATGGAAAAACAGGCACATTTTTAAATTATTGAATAAAAAGTTCATTTTGGTCAAACTTTTTATGGGATATAAAGCTCTAGCAGGGACACTCACCTTGCACAGTTCTCAATCGGCATCCAGCTGCAACCAATTTTGCAACACAGCTTAAAAGCCTCTTGCTGTTCAGTCTCCAGAGTCTCCCTGATTGAACTGATGTAAAATGTCTCTCTCTGTAGTCTCTGTAAAGTTAAATGAGCCTGGGTTCATTGTGTTTAGTAACATGCAGTATGTTAATGTAACATGACACTTCAAAAATCAACAATACCACGACTCTAAGCCAAAATAATATTGACTTGGACATCGGTGGCTTTAAAACTCGGCTGAGGAATCAAGCTCAAAGATTAAAGAACCAAAGCAAGTCCGTGTGGTGAATAGACTGAAATCATCTTTAATAGCATGTTGATATACTGCAGAGACAGGTAGAGAGGGGATTCAAAGCCAACCGAGGGAGGTGATGGTTGATAAATCTATATGCTCAGTTTCCACCTGTCTACCCCTAAATATGTCCTCTTGTTTGATTTTTTAATTTTTTTAATAGTATGAGCGAACACAGTGCTGAAGACCCAGAAGAGAGGAGTTCCACATTTCATCCGTGAAGCAGTGCATCGGCATGGCAGAGCCCTTTTGTCAGTATCTCTAAGGTTAGCCAGTGCCGCGTTCCCATATCATACGCTGCACTCCCAAAATGCTACATTGCTTTTCTATCACACATAAACCTTTTGATTTTTAATGTGACCTCATATTCATATTTATTGCACACACACAGCATATCTGTCTCCCAAAGAGCTCATACACATGATCAACTCGGAAAAACTGCAACCAGTGAAAGACAGGAAAAAACGAAAATGGACAAATTTTTTGGCCTCTAATTTGCCACTATGCATTACACTCGGAGAGGGATAGAAACACATCGGAGCAAATTTCTGTCTGAGGGGGCATTTGCTGTCGTCAATTATTATTTTAAAATTCCATCGCCGCGCATTCCGTTTACCGCAAAGAGAAAAGATACTCACATTAAAGTGCGTTGTGAGAGAGACCCAAGACATACAGATACATCTCCATCTCCCACCACTAACTTCAATCATGCACAAAAAACTCAAGACTTTGGGGAATCACAGTTCATTAGGCCTCCGATACACAAATTGATGTCATGCATGAGAAAAGAATCGCATTATTTCTGAATGTTGATTTGAAAATAAAATAAAAAAGAAATATATAAACAAAGAAACTCTCGCCTTAGCAATCATACATTGCAGTTTTGATGTGATATTCTAGAATTTATGAAACTTAAAACCTTTAAAATTAACATAATTGCTGTTAATTCATTTTTAAAGCGTTAATTAATCTCTGTGTTATGACAAAAGCAATTACTGGGGTGAAGAATAGGAGTGAGATCACATCTCTCTCTCTCTCTCTCTCTCTCTCTCTCTCTCTCTCTGTCAGCACTGCCCCCAATAGATTGTGTTTTTCTTTCTTTCTTCTTTTCCGTGAAAACATAATAAGTGGGAAAGGACAGAAGGATGCGATAGCGACCTCCCAACAGTGGCTCTGTGATTATAAATCAACAAATCAGACAGATAAGAGAGGCAGGGTTAACCGAGCATCCAGTCCGCAGCGCCTGGTGGGGCTTATGTTTAAAAGATGGACGCATTCAGACTGGGGCAGTCGCTGACCTATTTCAGAATGAAGGACGCATGGCAGGGCAGCAGCCTTTTGAAGGGGCGAAAGGTAGCTTGCTTGTCCTTTCCGACGCGGCTTGAATGTGATATTTACAATTTGGTCTAGGGTGAAGAGCAAGAGATCAAATAATGCATTATTTTGTCCCATTCTTATTTAAAGCAGGCTAGCTAGCCAACAGCACAAACAATACCATTAATGCCAGCATTTGCGATATGAGCTGTGTGTGTCTCGGAGATCAGCGAGTGTGTTTTGTGTTGTTTTTGCCTTTTTGAAAATGTCAGATTAAAAGGTTATCTGGGGAGAGAGAGAAAAGAAAAAACGGAGCTGAAACGATATCTGGACAAGAGACAACAAGAGACATAGAAGTGTTTTGTATGACTGATAATCTTAGTCATAGTCAATCCTACAGCACTCCACGAGAGGAAATCACAAAGTAGAAATGCATCACACACATGAGAATAATAAACATAAACATCTGCAGGGAAATGGCGTTCTGTTGAAATAGTGAAGCAGCAGTATATCTCTGGGTCTGTGGGGTCACAGATGACAGTATTGTGTGTTGTACATATATATGCGAATGCTGAACCTTGTAGTTTTCACCTATGGGATTCTTTATGGATTTAAGGGTGAAATGTCAAAATGTATTACAGAGGAAAGTCCCTTTAGCAATTTCGACAGCGCACACAGTGCTGAAAATGTGACTTCGACCGTTTCAAAATATCAAAAACTTTCACTCCATCATCAGATAAATGTGGCGAGGATTCCTGGGAAGCGTTAGCACTATCAAATGTGAAGCGCGTGACAAACAAAAACAAACAACAATCAACACAGCTATCCTGGGCTGTCGTTGGCTTTTTGGTTTTGGCAGTAAGCCGTATGATTGGTTGCCTTTGTTTCCTGTCATCCGTCACTGTGGGATGATCTATGGAGAGTGACAATTGGGAGAGAGTGTTTTCTGATGATAGAGAGAGAGCAACAACACAACAGAGGAGCGGATGACAAACACAGCTTATCGGAGGATGTATTTTTTTTTTTTTTTTTTCAGAAAGCAGAGAGGAAGGAGAGAAGGCTCTCCATCAAGTTTATAAATCAGCAACAGCGCAAACAAGGAGACAGGTTTTTGAAGAAATATCAGGGTTATTCATTTTTTTTGTGTGTGTGTGCTCCTTGATGGAGAAGCGCGAAAGGACCGTTTTCTGAAAGCAGAGGAGTGTTTTGTTGTTTTTTGTTTTTTTTCTCTTTTCTTCTAGCCCTAGCATTTAGTCAAGTGCAAAGTAGTCCGTTTTTGAGTGGAGGCTTATGTATTTTGGCACACACATTTTCAGTAAGTGTCAACTATGCACGCACGCACACATACAGCACAGTAGGCATGAGGTTAGGGATGGTAAAAGCGAACATAAGCGGTCCTTGGAGTGGCGCACATCCATCACCAAGACAATCCGGAAAACAGTTTGAGGGATCGTACATTTCTGTTGGTGGTGAATTTGTGTACTGGAACTATGAGGAATGAATCCAGAAACTAAACATCTGTGATTTTTCTCTAGCAAGAGTTAAAACTGACAAAAAAGTTATAGAAATTTGTTAAAACTACATAATATTTCAAAATACATGTGGAATCAAGTAAAACATTATATATGCGCTTCATTTCTCCGCATCTCTTTTTAAACCTTGATTCTCTTTTTAATTCATTATTTCCTTAAATATATGCATATAGATGTGTTTTCATTTTTTCTTCTTTTCATTATAGCTCTGTCTTCTGTATGTATATATGTACATTATGTACTGTTAGGTAGAGAAGGGGGGTAGGGTTGGTCTCGTATTGTGTGTGTGTGTGTGTGTGTGTGTGTGTGTGTGTGTGTGTGTGTGGGTGGTTTGGGGAAAAGGGGTTCTAAATCAACGTCAGTCTTATTTACACCATGCTCCGAGAGCCACTAGGGGTCCGCTGTAGACTGAGGCGGGGGTCGGGGGGAATGTACTGGTGCGGGTGGTTGTAGGGGGGAGGCGGGGGTGGCAGCGGGGGCTGGTGGCCGTCCTTGCCGTCCGGCGAGCGCACCGGGGTGGACAGGGCCGACTGGCTGAGCTGGTGGTGGGCGTGGTGGTGGTGGTGGTGGTGCTGGTAGTGGTGGTGGTGCGTGGGCGTCTGGCTGAGGAAGGCCTCCACGCGGCCGTGCCCGCTGTTGTCCAGCACGATCACCTTGACGATCTGCTGGCACTGGATGAGCGTCTCGGGCCGCAGCTCGGCCACGCCGACGGCGGGCTGGTGGTGCTGGTGGAGGTGGAGGTGGTGGGCGGGGGTGCTCGCCGCTGACTGCAGCTGCGGGTGCTGTGGAGGAGGCGCCGGCCCCTGGGGAGGCCCCTGAGGCCCCTGCTGGAAAAGCGGCTCCCCCCGGTGGTTAAGAAGGGCCGCGCTCTCGGGGCTCCGAGCCGTGCTGCTGCTGCTGCTGCTGCTGAGCTGGTACGTCTGAAGCCTGTTGTGAATTGACACCTAGTTTAGAAAACAGCCAAGAGAACAGCATCAAATGTTATAAAACTGGTTCCTCCTCTACGGTCCGTCAAGCCCTCTTTTTCTTTTTTCTTTTTTTTTTTGGGTGGGGGGGAGAAGGGGGTGAACGCACAGCACACTCACACACACGCACACACACACACACAGGGCATGCGTGGGGGCGTTAGGTGTTGGGGGTCGGTGGGAGGTGGAAAATTAGTGCGGCTGGTGTACACTCCCCTCCCTCCACCCCCATAGGCACTGCATGGGGACAGTGTAGATCGGGCTGAACGAAGGACAGTGGTGGGGGAGTGGGGGGGGTGAGATCTGGTGCTTCGCTAGAGAAGGGGCCCGGTGGTTCCAAAGGGGACACTGAGGGCCCCCGTGTCTCCCTTCCAAACCACTGTGTGGCACTATGGGGACAGCGGACACGTGGAGACGTGGGTGGGGGGAGGGGGGGAGATACCAGAACAAAGACGGAAGGTCAAACGAAGAAGAGGGAGAGGTGGAAGAAGAGGAGGAGAGGAGGTGAGCAGACACAGACGTCCACAGGCAACACTCATCAGAATGCAAACCTCCACATGTCACATCCTGCCGAAACCCCTTCCTCGTTTGTAAAAACAGCTGAGTCCCTTGAAGTTTTTACTTCTTTCTGCGTTCCGTTACTGTTTTCAGTATATTTCTGGGAGTCTTTTTAATATATTCTATAGGAAACATCAAGTGTCCAAGGTTGTTTTGGAGATATTTCACAATCCCAGAAAGCATCTGGCAAATCAAATATGCTATTTTAACAACACAGCCTCATAAAATTTCATGGAATGAGCACAAACTCTGAAACGCAAATTATGTGCTGTGGACACGAATAATGTGAAGATTGCGTTCCTCCACCACAACAGGATTATGTGACAACAGGAGGTTTTGGACACGCTATTTTAACTTGTTTGTCACAAGCTAACAGTAAAGTTTAGCAAAGTGTAACTAGTATCTTTGGTGAAGGTTAGGGTGAGGTTTAGGTTTAGGTTTAGGCAACTAAAACAAGTCTTTGGTCATGGTTAAATATCAACTTCTGCTACTAATGAAAACTCTTTGGCATGAGTTAGGATTGAACCAGGTCGCCAGAGTTGAAGGTAAATGTATCCGCCCATCCACCACTCTGACCTCCACACCCTCACTTTCTATGTCAATTTCAAACTACTTCCTGTCTCCAGTCGTGGCTCCTTCAAGTAATCCTTTCGTGGTGGGAAAACGTTTTTCTGTCACTTTTTATGCACAAAGCACGTATTTTAAGACTTCTGCTCATTTCACAGAATTTCGGGAGACCAGGCTGCATTCATCTTCAATCTAAAGAACGCTTTCAATGTGTCTGAAGAAAGGGGTTACAGCAATGTTCTCCCATTCTCTTCCAGGAGGATATGTGACTCTTGTTTGAGAGAACATTAACATTTGCTGCTATTCTGTCTGCCAACAACTATTTCTCCTATTTCTCTAAGTCTGCTCGGCTCATGTACGTACAGTATCAAGAGGCGCGGAGGCACTTTAGCCTTAGATAAAGAATGAAGTATTTCTGTGCATTTCCACTGCCATTTAAAAGTTTTACCTGTACTGTATGGAGAAAGAACAACAGATGGCCCAAAGAATTCTAGCACTGATTTTGAATGTCCTTCACTGTAATCCATTATCACAATTTTTAATTGCTGAAATTCAGCAAAAATGTGTTTATTCCAAACTGACCTTGCAAGAATAAGTTGACTATGACACAAAATTAAACCACTCACAAAAACATCAAACTTCTGTTTCCATTTTGATTTGGAATGTCTGATTATTTTTCAGTATAACTTTACACCCCCTCCAGTAAACATAAAAAAAATCTCAATCCATTTAGAACAAGCTGTCCATCCCTGGGAGACCTTTAGGCTGACTTTCAGTGAATGCCATGATAATCAATAGGCATGGCAGCAGAAACGGAGCTATCCCTATGCAAATCCATGCAGAAATGCACAGTTCTGTAAAAACGAGCTGAACAGTATGCTAACTGCGATTATGGAAATGACAAAATACTTATGACTGCAACAATAACAAGCAGGACCCTTTAGTTAGGATAGCGACGCTCAGCAGTGCAGTGATGTGTGATTATTGACGAAGCTTTATCGATTTGCAGCCGAGTCTCAAATTGCTTTTAAGCAAATACATTTGGAATTAGGAATATTACTTTGGTAACATCTCACCACCTTATTTTCCATTGTATGTCAAATTCTTTACTTTTATGTCAAACAGCTTGCAGTGGGGAGTCAGACATCCTTCATCATGTCTCTAGTATAAGCAGGCATACGCGGCGCTGTGGGTGGGCCTAGGTGGGCCTGGGCCCACCCACTTGAAACCCAGGCCCACCCAATCACGAGACTTAACACACGTAAAATTTCGTCATGTAAACACTCATTCCAATCACTTTCTTTGGTTAGACTCTCTCGCCTCTTTCTGCACATGCTCGCGCATTTGACGTAAGTAACGTCAATTACGTTCCCTATTTTTCCGGGAGAATTTGAATGGATGTGCTTGTTATTTACCCCAGGGCGCTCAGGCTTGATGTTGGCGGCGCAGCCTATTTTCATATCAAGTGCTGACTCCGCCTAACCGGGCCAGTTTCGGTGTACGTTGGTGAAAATTACAAATGGACCCAATCATTGCTGGGGAAAAACAAAACGTCTTTTTCTGACACTATATGGGGCCGTATGTTGTGATAAAACTATTGCTTCATCAGAAAGAACAGCAGTAAAGCAATAGCCGTGCCAAGCGCCCGATGCAGGATCATCTTTTAAAAACATAAGCCCATGTTAGAGTGCTGGATTCTTGTATTTTGCGCATGTCAGAAACTTTTATTATGATTACATACATTGGAGCACGTAAACACACACCATGCGATCCTTTTATTTAGCGCACATGTAAACACTTGCGGGTGAATCCTCAATCGGAATGAATTCATTCAGAATAAAAAAAATAACGCTCATGTAACCGCAGCTGTAAGCTAACTATTACAGTTACACACCAAGCCCCGTCGTCTCCTGCTGAAATCATCAAAGGTAGGTAGGCCTAAACTGTTTACATTATCTGAATGTAATATTGCCTATTGTTTATTGGGCTTTTTTGAGTTATTGGGTATGCTGATTGTATTTTAGCTGCCGCGTCTGCATCTGGTGTGTGTGTGAGATTATTTGGCAGCTGTGCCGTTATGACGTTCTGTTGGGTCTGATAGGCACATGTGTTTGCATCTGAATATATAGACTATGCTACGGCTTGTAATAAACTGGGGAAAATTTAGGCAAGTAGTGGTGTAATTTGTTGGCTCATAACTAGCGTCTTGGAGGGCCCACCTGATTTTCTGTAGGCCCACCCACACTATGAATCCTGGCACCGCCAGTGTAAGCAGGACTCTCTGCTCAAACCCCTGGTACCTAAGATAGATGTGTTTCGACAGCTAACGCCTCCCCACCAGCCGTTGACATTCAGGCTGCGTGGCAGAAGGGAAGAGGGTTGGCAAAGGTGGCTCAGACAACCGCAAAGACTGACCTGAGGTGCAAACATGGGTGAAAAAGTAGGCGAGAAGGAAGGCCCTCGAGTGAACGAGAAGCAAAAATACCGTTCAGTGGCCTGGGATTGATTAAAGCTCTACTGCATCTGTCAGGTGAAAACGTAGCTGTTATTCATTTTTTGCTTGAATTCGTAGTTTACCTGGTCCTTTATGTGCTGAGTAAGTATTACACCCTGGGGCCCATAAAACCTATTCAAAACCCATCATATACTTCAGTGGCTATCAAGCTTTTTCTCCCCCCCCCAATTCCTCAAAAGTTCACTTTTCGGAGATTAAAAGTTTTCATCTGGCAGCAGCGATGTGAAGTTTATTATTTTAGGTAGAATTTGGATTGAAAAAGTCCTGCCCTGATGATTTAAAGTTGATCATTAGCTTCCCATCATCAGGGCCCCCAGGCTGCTAAGACAAACAGAGAGCCGCTGCATACATGAAATGAACAACACAAAAGCTCCGGATCTGTTTCATTAGGTTTTGATCATTAAATGTCTCTTTTTGCAACAATAAATACTGTACGCCTTCGCTCCAGTGTATTTATTGTCTCTACAGAGATATTTAAACATATGGAAATAACGAGCAGATCCGGAGCCTTCCAGTGTGCAGTATGGATAATTAGTCCTGCTCTAACCAGCGCCTGTAAAGCAGCGGTTAAACAGCCACTGAATGTCAAATTGACCCCGCGCATTTGGCTTTTCACTCTAGCCTTCCCACTGCACAACACCAGAGGCGTACCGCCGCGGAAAAGGACTACGAAAGGTCGTCGGATGCCTCTAGGATGGTAATTGCAAAGCCCCCTGGGTAATGTAGTTCAGTTTGTTCTCTTGCTTGCACGAAATGCTTTTTTCCCCAGTTTTCCCCAGAGTTGTGGCGAGGGGCGGGGAGGTGGCGACTCCGGGTCAAACGAGCATTACAACATTAATTACTGCCTGATTGTGAGTCTGTTAATTAAGGTGTCAGTGTTAAATCGCACACATGCACACACACAGGCACAGAAACACACACGCACGCACACACACACTGTATGTATTGCACGCATGTACTCCGATTTCGCTCGTTTTAGCAATTTCTGCGCTCTCTTTTTCTTGAAAGGGCCTAAAGGAGTCATCGTTTCAGCTTGGGCTGGTGCAAACTAATTACAGCCTGTTCCTTGTTAGGCTTACAGATATATCTAAGCCTCTGAGCCTGAGGTATGTTCTGTGAATACAACCTGCTCCTGAGTGAGCAGGATTTTATTAATTTCCCCAAACCACCATCTTTTTAATTTTAGAGCAAGGGAATTCTTCAGTCTGCTAATATTTGGTTTGGTTGGGCTCACTCACATGCCCGCAGCACGTTACCCAACAACACTCATTCTCTCATTCACTCTTGCTTGACGCCTCTAGCGCTAATGATCTGGCTGGCCCTGGGGTCTCATCCTGCTTCATCCTACCCTGACAACGACACACTGCACTAAAAAACACACACTTACCTGTCGTTTGGGACATGGCCCTATCAATGAGCACTTACCTCCACTGCATTGTGTCCGCTTCTGTCATCCGCCTCTGCGTTTCCTGTAGGGACAAAAAGGGAAAGGAAGAAAAGAAGACAAAGGCGGCAGCAAGGTCACGTTATAAGTCTGAAAATGTCGGTCGTAAAAAGTCGTTTTGTATTTTACTCCATCTTAAAATCTTTCTTTTTGTCAACACAAGAAATGTATTTAAATAAATGGCTATATTTTGACAGACTCACTCCAGTTGTTTCAAGATAATGTCATATAATGTAATGTAATGTAATATAATGTAAGATTTTTTAATGTAATTGTTTTTTTTTTCTCAGCCGCATTGAAAATAAGTAAAACTGTGATAATGCAGGTGTAGTACACACGATTTTTAGGTGTCCAGGATTAGAACCTTTTTGGAAAAATGTAGTTAGTATTTACTCTGGTGAAGAAAAAGTGAATTCAATATTGCATTTAATAATCCTGCGTTCACAATACTGGGGATTAATTTACCTTCAAATATCAAGAATGCATGCATGCACGACCACAGATCTTCTTCTTACACTTGATGGTAATCCCACAAAATCCAACCAGGTGCCACACAGTGTAAAATGCAGTGCAGAGGCTGCTAGAGGCTGCAAGTCTTCTCAGGTCTCGTGTGTTTACAGTAATAATACTACTGTCTATTAGTGTGGTACGATGCAGCACCTTCAAAAACACGGCTTCAATCCAATTAATCAATTCACAAACAAAGCCAGTAGTGGAACAACATCGTTTCAACGGGCGGTGCTGTAATGCAGACAAGTTCTCAGTGGTGGGTTTTGAAATTAAATACTGAACACACACGCACACGCTCGCACACACACACACACACACACACACACACACACACACACACACACCTGATGGGGAGCCCTGTTTGCCGCGCAGCTCTAGCTGTGTGCCATTGTTCTTTGCTGAGTGTGTCTTGGCTCCCTGTTGCTTCTCCAACTCCCCTGCAGAAGACAGCAGACATGAATGATCATCATCATAATCATCATGAGAGACCAGGGAGAGGCAGAGAGAGAGACGGAGAAAGAGAGAGAAGAGAGAGAGGGGGGGAGACAGAGAGAGAGACAGAGAGGCAGGCAGACAGACAAAGTGATGGGTGAGAGTGACAGTGTTAAAAAATCATCTCCCAACAAGCGTAATTCCTCTTTCCGTCACACACACACACACACACACACACACACACACACACACGCTCTCATTTCTTCCTTCCTTCCCTCTTTCCTCCCACTCTCTTCTCTAAGCTCACAGCGCTACTCTCCATCTCTCTAATTACACTTCACACTTGATGGTAATTGCATGTCATTTCCAATCACGATGACTAAATGTTGTTTTGTCTTCAACATTGCACTGCATTCTAATTACGATGCAGAACCACAAGACCGCCAGGTGAGACCTTAAGGGTGCAGCGCACAAGATGTCCTTTAATGCTTTGGTGTAAAAGTGTTCCAGAAACCTGATACCAGCTAAAAAGAAAATGTTCTAGTGCTGTTTTGGTGTTTTCATCTCTTGGAAAAGAGAAGAACATTGTGCAACTCCTAGATAAGAGATGAAGATATAAATAGATTAGATATATACTTTTTGGGCATCACAGGTGATATTTAATACACAGGGAAATAGACAAAATCACAATGAGCTACAGTACATATTATGAAACAGTAACATATAAATATTAAGTTACAGCATGGCATTGACTGCAGTAGAGACATCATATATGAGATGTGATGACTGTAGAAAGTGAACAGAACACTGTATACTATCTATGCAAGAAACATTTCCTGAGATAAAGAGTGGGGGGGCTGAATTAATTATTATCAATTATTATCAATTCCAGTATGCATTTTGCCCATTATCAACATCCAGATGCAGAGAACAAACTGCACATCCAGATCAATGTTAGTCCCACAAACTGTGATTTCCCCTCCATTTCTCAAAGATAAGACATTTCTCATAGCGAAAAGCATAAATGAGACAGCCGCAGGCTTATTTACTCAAGTGCTAACAATATGAAGCCCTCAGAGGGGAGGGGAAGATGTTGATGTGTGTGTGAGTGTATGTGTGTGTGTGTGTGTGTGTGTGTGTGTGTGTGTGTGTGTGCACGTATGCAGGTTGGCTTGTTGCTCAAATTTCCAAAATTCACAAACGTTTGCATATTTATGGCCCGAGGTAAAGTATTTGCTCTTTCCATGTGTTTGTATGTGTATTCTTCAACAAATATGTGCCAAAGTGCATTTCTTTGAGTTTGTGTGTGTGTGTGTGTGTGTGTGTAAACAGTGGCTGTCTATGCTTAGCCCCCCTCCAGAGACAGGAAGAAGAACTTTCCTGTGTGTGTGTGTGTGTGTGTGTGTGTGTGTGTTGTGGCGTGCTCCCTCGTGGCCCCCGGCCCTCCTCTCAGTGAAGGGTAATGAAGACGGGGTCGGCTCCCAGTAGGGATGCTCTCTTTGATGCCCACTGGCAGGAGCCAGACTCTGGCCGCTCAGGTTATGTGTGTGTGTGTGTGTGTGTGTGCGTCACTGTAATTCTCCAGACAGTAAGAGATTGCAACTTACACACGCACATCCTTAGACACACACACACACACACAAACAACTCATCACTAATGCCTGGCTGCTTTCAGGAACACTGGCCTCTTTTCACCTCCAGTTTACTTCTTTTTTCCTTCCTGCAGTCTGTCGAGGCCGCAGTGCACCAAAGGAAACAAACCAAAACGCTACAGCCAATCTGCACCTACACCAAGAGGATGCTGACTACAAGGTGTAGCGAATAATATAAAACAAAGAATGACTCCTGACTCATGTATGGTCTCTGAACACCTATTGATTCTCACTCACAGTATGTAAGCATGCACTGCAGAGTCCCACTGGCCAAGATGTAAGATTATTGATTTGCTCTGAAATATAATAGGGTGCTGACCTTCTGGTTTGTTGTTGGGAGAACTGGCAAGGGAGGAATACAGTCTAACAGTCCACTTGGTGCACACAATTACACACATGCACAAATACACACATGCATACATACAAATGCATGCACCAGACCTGGGTCAAATAGTATGTGAAAATACTGTCTAATTCATGTTGATGCCTATTTATGTGCCAGATGGGTGGGGGTTGACACAGTGATTGCCAGAAAGTTTAGACAATCACAGTAAAGTATTTCAAAGTAAGCTTTTCTGTGATTGATAACTTACTTGACATAATCTAAATTATCCTGATAAACAAACATGCATACAGTCATAATCTGATATCCCATAATTTTCTCTCCTTAGCATACGTTGGCTGGGGTTGCTGCCCTGCTTCTGTAAATTTCTTCACTCTTAAAATCTTTGTGAGGTGGGAGGCAGGAACCATGAGGGTTAATACCTGGATAACACTAATAAGACATCGATGCCTCAAAGGGAGATGCTTTGATGTACAGGGGTGCAACCCATGCGGGCATGTACACACACACACACACACACACACACACACACACACACAAACTTCAATTTGTGCACGTTTAATCTCTCTCTCTCTTCTCCCTTAAGACCAACAGAAACAATTCAAGTTCCCTAGGCAGAACCCCATTAAACACCTTATTTACAGCAGCCATCTGGTGATGTTTGATGTCAGTATTTGGAGCGTTTATAATCGTGTCAAAGGTGTAGCGTTTTTGATTTTACTGATATGTGATATCGGTCTTACCAGGCAATATTCTGAAGAGTGTATCATCAAAAAAATCAGCACACAAAGACACAGACACAGACGTGTTGTCCTGAAAAATACAAAGATACCAGACACACACACACACACACACAGCGGTACTCACACTCAATCCGTATCTGCTCCATCTCCGACACCTCGGCGATCGATTCTTTCAGGTCTTCTACAAATTTAAGCAGCTCTTCAGCACTCTGGGCGCAGAAGTTTAGCACCTGCTTCTTGTCTGAGCCAAAGGGGGAGAGGATGGTGATGCCATGAGGATAGTCTGAGGAACACAGACAGGAGAGAGAGGGGTTGAGAACAAAACAACATGACTGTATTGTTTGCATGCCCTGTAATTAGGGCTGGGTATCAAGAATTATACTGAACGAATTTTGGCAGCATTACTGTTAAGTTTCGTACTATTAGAGGTAGGGAAAGGTAATGAAAATCTTAAAAATGTTGAATTTGTATAATGCAAAGTGAAGTTGTATAATGCAAACTGAAGAAAATCAACTGAGCAGGGTCTGCTTCTATTTATAAAAGCAGATGGCATGAACAAATGTTTAACAAAAAATAGCTTACTCTATTGCATAACGAAATGTGAAGGTGCAAAGAAAGACAAATTAAGGCTGCTGAAAGGAGGGAAACTGCAACTGCATTATCAGAACCAGCGTCAATAATGAAAAATGGCCAATAAAACCCTAGCTGTAATGTATGTGAATGTACCTCTATTGGTCGTATCTTGAGTTTGTACATTGTATTAAAGATTATTAAAGCGCTAGGTTTAAAATGTTTATACCAAAACATGCTATAGGGCTACAGAGCATATTGTGGGCCTGTTCATATTATTTCTGGGGTTATTTAGGTTAGCAGCAGAGGTTGAACAGGAAGAGTTGAGAAACTGGTTTAACTTTGGAGCCTGTTCTGTGTGGGACCTGAGCCCCTCGTGTCTCAGTCACAGTATAAGTCTTGTCTCTTTCTGTGCCAAAAAAATATAGAATTGCTTTTTCTATGGATGTAATGAGTATGAGTACTTAATATTTCAGAACAGACAGGCACTAACCTAACTCCATTGTTCTGTTATTAAAGCACTCGTATTCTTATCTCACAGTTTCCAGTTCTCTGGGAAATTGCCTGTAGAGCGCAGGATGCATTTCCACTTCTGTTTATGCAATGAATTGCTATAATTCCTCAAATACAGTATCAAGTTTTGATCAACTGTATAATATTTTCATTTACTGAGTTACAGCTGAAACATGAGATTGATTTTTTCCCAAAATACCATGGATGAATTCTGTGGAGAAATGAGACTAGTCAAAACTATTTTCTATTTTCATTCTTCATCTCTCTGTTGCTCATATCAGCCTTTGAATTTCTTCTCGAAAGGCGCTTTCTCTGACCTGAGTACAGCATGTCTTCCTGGCCCATGGGAAAATAGAGGCGGATAATAAATTTCATATTTTCATACCACCTGCCGAGCTACGATGCTAGGTTAGGATGTTTCCAGAGTAGATATCAGCAACATCCCAATACTATTTCCAATTTCCCTCTGTCCTATACCTGGCTTGATTCCATTAAGAAAGTATTCATGCTTCCATTCCACTCATCTGCTGACTGAAGCTGCAGTGACAATTACTCAATCATTCAGCACCCTTTCTTTACACACACACACACACACACACACACACACACACACACACACACACACACACACACACTGTCTGCTGTTTGCATTCATTCAAGCAGCCAGTTCATTTCCGTTCAGTTAGTTCAGATAATTCAGTTCATTCAGAGACTCCCAGTGAATCCATGTATATCAAGATAGTTAGTGAACCAAACCTCAACGCCTGCTTTGGTCCCTTATCATGAAGCTATCCATGTTGATCTTTATATATTTGGCTGCCAATGCACTGTGGCTGCTCATTGTGTTTGTCTTTAATTGCCCACATGCATATGTAATATGTAAATGATGGAGAAATAGTTTCCAGATAACCATAGTTACACTGTAACCTGGCAGTGCATTGGGGTGTTACAAAAGAAAGAGATTTTTTGCCCATTTCAATTATAGTTCAATTTTTCAAGTCAGCTGTCTGCAGTGAAGACTTAGTATGTGGTGACTTACACTCATTTTCAAACAAGTGGAACTGCATGCCCAGTAGGCCCATAGCTTTGCAGAAGGTGTACGCTGCAGAACTCTTCTTCTTTGGACACAGCTTCAAGATCTGAGGACAAAGCAAAGTCATGTTGTTTTTTTTATCTGCAAAAACAAGAACATAGAGTCCATCTGAAAAAACATTCTTGAACGTTTTTGAATGACAATGATATGAATGATGCCACTGAATCAAATTGGTGAGCATTTTAGTGCTTCTTAATCTTTTTGATTGGTGACCTTCATGACAGATATTTAGTAAAACTCTGAACGACCTCACAGAAATGTATATACGAGTTTAGAAAGAACAATCTTAGCTCCATCACATCTTATGCTCGGACAAACATCAATTCAAAGAGCCAATCCAGACAATATTCCTGTGCATCGTAACCTTCAAAGGGGCAATAACATTTCACATTGTGTGCCAGTGCTCCATTTTCTAGCAAAAACAACACCAAGGCAAGCTTATATAAGAATGTATTAGTGATGTTGTGGAGGTTTTTTTTCATGGAACAACCTTCCAGATAGAGAAAGATGAGGGAATCTACTTTGCACCGCTACTGCAGGGCACTTTTTACTAGGCAAGGGTATTAAACCAATACATCACATTGGCACTTTAAACACTTTCGACATGTTCAAGTCGCTAGAACGTAACCAAATTCAAGGAAAAGTCCCTATAAGTTTCATTACGTACTAGAAAATTTTCAAAGACCACTTCTGCCCTGCTTTCTTTCAAAGCAGCCGAGAGAAAATGTCTCGCCGGAAAATACGGCACCGCTAACTTTTAGTGCCAAATGAACAGAATTCCACTGTGATGTCAGAAGATAACTTCTTCCCCCTCTTTCTTCCAAATCAGCCTTTTAACCTCCCCTCCCCGAAACACCAATTACTTTTATGCTGCAGCAGAAAAAAAGGAGAAAAAAACCCCCAGACATATTACTTTTTCCCTTGCTGCGTTTTGTTGGAGAGAGATCAAGATTTGACGTAATTATGAAAGTAGTTAAATACTTTGGATAGATAACCGCTACGTGCCTCCTAATGAGCACATTAATTACGCTCACCATTAAATCTTTGATTAATTCCCCGTTCTACATGACTTTGGACCAAATGAAGAACTTATCTGTGCCATGGCCCAAGTGAAAGAGAACTTTACTGGCCCTTAGAGCCGCTCTGTAGGGGCCAGATCTTTGCTTGCAAGTGCAGTGCGACGCTGCATTTGCTATTATCTATTATTAAAAGAAATGGCCGAAGAGTTCTGAGCTATGAAACAACATAAAAGAAGAGAGGGCGCCTAGAGAAATGGTGCACAGTTAAAGTAGGTGATGGTGCATTGCAGCTGTCACAACAGAATAAGCAGCTTTAAAGCTTGACTGTGTGTAGCGGAAACAACGTTTTCGGAATTGTGTGAGAGTTTGAGTCTGTCCTGCCCCGCTCTAAACATGTCAAAACAACGTAAAAGCAAATGCGAGTGCTTACATGGAACGTCCCATTAAGATTCTAGATTTAATGATGGGAACAGGGCCTTTTTTCTTGTACACTTACGACAATGAGATCATTGAAGAGGAAGACTTCTCTCTGGTGGGCGGCCTGTTTTTGGGCCTTGTTGACGTCTGTCACTTCAAAAAGACGACTGCAGCACACCAGTCTTCTGTGAGGGACAGAGAGAACCTGCAGAGACAGAGGAGCAGAGACCCCATTGCTGCTTTCGCACTCTCCCCAGAACCACAAAACAAAACACTCTTTTCTACAATGGCCAGGAATGATTCTGCAGCTTGAAACCTCTATTTGAGGCCTGGCCATCATTCTGTCATCAGTAATAGCCTCTATAAAATGAAGGACTTCTGCTGCACAAAGACTTATTGATGAATTGAGCTCAGGAAAAAGAAGAAAAGAAGCACTCTGCTCATTAAAAATATGCTCATTAAGCCCGAACATTGTTAGACTTTGAAACAGAAGGATCGTAAAAATGGGCAGAACAGATCGAAGAATGGATGGAACACAGAAGTGAAAGAATAAACTATGGTGACAAGAAATACGCTGTGCAGCAAGTATGCCTCGGTAGGATGTCAAGGATTTAGTAGATCAATTTGTCGGTTAGACCAACTAGAGCACTTTGAGATAACCAGTTTGGCCTTGTGAGATTCTGGCAGTAAAACCTTGCAGAGCAGATTAAAAGACTGGCTATGGTAACATAAGCGGAGGAGGGCAGAGGTAGGGCAGCGTCTGAGACTGGGAAAAAAAGTAGTGGAGTGAAACAGGGAGACATATGGAGCAATTTAGTTCAGGCCGGGCTACTACACATCATTCACTGGGGTTAAAAGGTGAGAGGTGCACAGATGTTGCCAAGTACTCCAAAAGGATCCTGGACTAACATAAACTTTCGCCGTGAGAGATCGCCTTGTCGAGTT